>NC_141224.1:7467500-7805000 GCF_054856515.1 Filicampus tigris | reverse complement strand
CATGACACTTCCTGGCAAAGGGTGATTGGCCTCTTGGTTCCCTTTTCTCTCGGCCAAAAAAAGGCTATTGAGGCTTCTGTGATGTTTGGGTGCTCCTCCATGTTGCCTGGATGCAACCTCTCTGCGACCACTCGGCTTCTTTCTGCACCCTTTGGTGCATCAAAAAGGAAAACAGACGCTATTTTGAAAACTCAGATAATTAGCTATATGTACATACGTACAGTTTTATTGGTCGTATCCCAACCACTTGATAGGTGCACTACCGCCCCCAAGTGGTCTGGAGCTACTAAAAAAATGAATTCTTCATTTTTGAACATCCACACTAGGGTAGCCTTCGCACTTGATATTTCCCTAATTAAATGAATGGAAATGCAATTAATCCCTTCCGGCCCTTGTGCTCCCTCTGGTGTGGGTGATAGTGGTGATTGTGTTCCTCAGTAGTAGGCGAACTAGTGCATTTGGACACATTTACTGAAGTAGAAAGAATGAGGATTATAATAATCAACAAAGGATAATCCAGTAAGAAAGTGCATACAACGATGACTACGCTGCTGGGAATGGGATTTTAATACAGTAAATCAATGCAGTGGTGAAGGTTTAAAAAAAAGGCACTAATGAATGTGTTAGTGTGCACAAAAGCACAAAGAACAAGTTGAGCTTCTTTCAGGCCAGGAGAATAAACTGGGGGTGGGGACTTCTCGGAAACCCCCAGTTTAAACCCTAACCCTCTCGGAAAACGTTCCTTAACGGGAAGTTTTCAGGGATAAGTGACCCTGAGTTAAAAGAACTAATGGACAGTAAATCTGATGTTGTCAGTCACTCAGTCGGGTCGACGCTTCGGTTCACACCACCTGAGAACTTTTACGACAATTAGAATTCATCGCACACACACTAGCTGCTGCTCTAAATTGCAAGCAACGTACAGCTTTTAAGAAAGATTTGTAGTAGGGGATTGTTGTTTGTTTGTGAGTCCATCTATTATATCACCAATTAATGTCAGGGAACATGTAAAATATTGGACATTATCAAAACAATGTAACAAGTATGCCTAACCAATACAATGAATAATATGAATGACAACATTTTCATGAAAACAATTGTAATCTTGTCTTCAGACAGGTGTGTCTCCCAATCATGTTGGCCGCCCTCGCTCTGCTCGCTCTCCCATTGTCCTCGACCGCCCAGCCCCATACAGGTAGAATGACATAACACGGAAGGAATCAATCCCCTTGGTCAAAAAAGGCCACATACATCACGATGTTCAATCACATGTTAAAGTGGTTGTCCCTTTTGCCAACTGTCCATGATAAAATGTCACAGTGCACAATACACTGGCAGAGCTATAGGATTTTCTCCTTGAGGGGCCATGGTGGGGCCAAGGATAGGCGGGATAAGCATATTTCAGGGTGGACCAGTGCCCCTGCGGCCCCTCCTCTGGCTCAGCCACTGGCACAATAGAGAAATAGACAACAAAATATTATCCACATAGACAAAAAATAAAAAGCGCACATCGTGCAAAACAACAAAAAAAACCAGAATGACTGGAATGAGAATAATCCTTTGACAGAAAAGTCCATGCACCATAGAAATTAGCACAACACCTTGAAATAACCCAGAGTTAAAAAAAACAACAAAAAAACATAGCATGCATGGTAACTTGGTGCAATGTACTATCACATCATTAATGCAATCACTAATTTTGCCAGTTACTTGAATAGAAATAAACAGAGCAACTGCAAAGAATCCATAGAGTAAAAAAACGACAAAAAAACATCATTAATATGATCACGTCTCTTGCCAGTCATTAACAATAGCCACCACCTTGCACAATAAAAATAAACACAAACACTTCCAGTCCCAAAACTAAAGTTTTCCTTGCAGATGACGCAAACCTCCTACATGTGACCATCACTTCCGGCCCAAACACAACAAGCGAGCTGGGCGCCCCGCTAACATTGCCGTGTCTGGTTTCCCTCGCCCGGCCGCCACCCGCCCCGGCCACCAACGGCCGGCGCGCTGCCCTCTCACTGCCTCGCGTCAGGTGGAGCCTGGTAGGCCACGATGACGACAAGGAGACCGAGATCCTGGTGGCCCGTGGCGACAGCGTGCAAGTGAGCGAGGCCTACCGGGGTAGAGCTTCGCTGCCGCGTTACATGGTCTCCCCTGCTGACCTGACGCTCCGGCTGGAGGGGCTGAGGTACAGTGACGCCGGCGAGTACCGGTGCCATGTGCAGCAGGGACCCGACCACGGCCATGATGTCACGCAGGTCCAAGTCAAAGGTAAAATACAGGCGAAAATAACCACCCAATAAAATAAACAGAACTACTGAAATAATCCAGTCAACCCACACGCAGGTTTGGTGTTCCATCACGGGGATCCGTCGAGAAGCCCCCATGCCTTTACCTTTGAGCGGGCCCGCGAGGCTTGTGTGGGGATTGGGGCCCAAATGGCTTTGCCGGAGCAGCTGGTGGCGGCCTACCACAGCGGGTACGAGCACTGCCACGCAGGCTGGCTCTCAGACCGCTCAGTTAGGTAAGCAGGAGACAAATCCGCCACAAACCGGTTTGAAATGAGTACAATACCCGCTTGAAATCAGTTGGAAGCCGCTCTGAAATATGTGTTGTGCCTATTTCAAATCTGTAAAACCAATTTGAAAACGGTATGAAGTCTAAATTAAACCAATTTCGGTGTAAAGGCGATTGGAGTCAGTTTGAAACATCAAATCGGTTTGAAATTTTTATACAACCAAAGGAAAATCAATTCAAAATCTGAAAAAAAAACCTATTTGGAAAAATGTTGAATCTTGTAAAAGCAATTTGAAATCAGTTCAAATGAGTGTGGAATGATTTTTAAATCTTTGTAAAACTAACTTGAAATCAATTTGAAATCCATATAAACTACTGTGTAATCCATAGAAAACCAATTTGAAATCAGTTTGCAATCAGGTGAAGCAATTTGAAACATATTTGAAAACCAATTTAAATTTGAAATTTATTTGAAACACATGCAAAATGATTTTTACTGATTTGAAATGCTTGTAAAACCAATAAAAAATGGATTTGAAAGCAATTTGATTAAAACCCGTTTAAAATCATTTCAAAACTAGTTGGAAATCCATGTAAACCAATTTGAAATCCGTTTGAAACCTATTTGATACCAGTCCTGCTTATCAGATATGCGGTTCAGAAGCCAAGGGAGGACTGCTTGGGCGTCATGGAAGGACTTCCAGGAGTGAGGACCTTTGGAACGTTGAAGCCTGAGCAGCTCTTCGACGTCTACTGCTTTGTGGGCCACATCACAGGTCTTGATACGCTTCACATTCATATCAAAATAAGTTTCCGTTACAAATATTTCCACAAATGCATCCATCAGGCGAGGTGTTCCATGGCACGGCCCCCCATGGTTTTACCTTTGGGGAGGCCACGGCGTACTGCCTGAGCGAAGGTGCGGAGCTCGCCACCCTCGCCCAACTGTATGCAGCCCCAAACCACGGACTGAGCCACTGCGGCTCAGGGTGGCTGAAGGACGGCAGCGTGCGCCACCCCATGGCCACCCCCGGGGGGCGATGTGGGGAGGTGCCAGGCAACAAGACGGATTTCCCCGAAGCTCACAGCCGCCATGACGTCTACTGCTTCAGAAGTATTAAAAAAGATTTTAAACTCTTTTTAGTTACTGCAATGCGATCGTTTCTTTCCGGTTATCCATGACGACCGCCATCTTGCACAAAGGAAACACGCACATACTCTCCAAGTGTGGTCAAGACTGGTATAGAATGTATGAATGTATTTATTTTTCCTCCGATCTTTCTCTTCAGGTGACTTTTCCACTTCATCTGCGTTATTTCCTCTCACATCTGAGCCAGAGCCTGTCAGCCATCTTCTTTCCACTGCGGAAACAGACACTGGTAGTGAGGAGGTTCAGACGGTCCATCCTGTTACGCAATACCCGCATAAGACCGAGTCTTGGACTTCGGATGATCCTCAGCCTGCACCCGAGAGTCATCCAGCTTCTCCTGCCAGCCTGGAGATCTTCATTACAAAGGCAACATCTGGACCAGAGGACCTCACCAGCCCGTCGGAGGAACACCAGAACACTTCTGCCGCTGATGCTACTAGCAGAAACATGGATTTGACCTCAACTCACATTGAAGAACCAAGTTCCTCCTCCACCGTGTCACCCACTTTAGACAACAGCAAAACACTTGAAGACCATCCAAAGTCTGGAGAGGCGATCCTAATGACCGACTCCTTGGTTACCACGGAAACCAATGCAATCACCTCCTCAGGACCACCTTTGGATCCAAGTAAGTCATGAGAACGGCTTCAGACTTGTGTTGCATGGTGTCCACCATCTCTGGAACCTGTGAATTGCTGCACCAAACTAGGATTTTCGAAGAATGTTACATTATTCCCTTTTATGGGCAGCTGATAGGTGCCAGAAGTTGGAGGACTCCATACAACACACATGTGAAGAACTTCTCAGAAATTGTGTTTATACAGCAAAATATTAGTTTAGCAATTCACCGTGAAGCAACTGCAGTTTAACGTGGTTATCTGGACAGGTGAGGAGCTCTCTGGTGTAGCGTCCATCACGCCGGTGACACGCGAGACCCCTACATCTGAGGTCTTCACAGTCTCTGACTTCAGTTTTAACCGGAGAACCACTTCAAGGACCTCATCCTCTGGGATCCCATCTAGCTCCACCCCGGAGATGCTTACCTTGGGAGACCTGGAAGCAGGCCACAATACCACAGATAAAGATGGACACAAACCTAGAACTGAAACCCCCGCCAAAGGGTTTGGTGACTGGTCGGCAGAAAGTCCAAAAGTAAAACCAGAATCTGCATCAGTTCTGACGGACTCACTGGACCACCAAACTGATCCCAGAACACCTCCTCTATCAGAGAGTACTTCCTCCACACAGAAGGAGTCTGGACTCCACATGGAGTCCAGCACTCCATTTCCTGCTGCATTGAATGAAGCCACTAGCACCACCAGCAGAGCAGCGGTAGGACACGAGGAGATTGGCACTGATGTGGTCTCTGTTCAAAAATGTTCCGGGTGTCACCTTGAAGACCAAACCATAGAGATTGTAACTGACGCGACTGTGGAAAGGGAAGAACCCACGGCTATGGCTGCCAGTCAGGAAGTCATCCTAGGTAAAATACTTCAATTAAGTTCCATCCATCTATCCATGAACCGAAAGCGCTTATCCTCACAAAGGCCATGAGGTGTTCTGGCGCACATCGCAGCTGTCTTCGGGCAGTAGGCGGGGCACACCCCGAACTAGCTGCCACCCAATCACAGGGCACACATAGACGAACAACCATTCACACTCATAATCACACCCAGGGACAATATAGAGTGTTCACTTCACCTACCATGCATGTTTTTGAAATGTGGGAGGAAACCGCAGTACCCGGAGAATCCCCACACAGGCACGGGGAGAACATGCAAACTCCACACAGGAAGCCTGTATTCGAACCCTTTATCAAGTCGTGGAGGCCCATTGCCCATCCCTGCTTTAGTGGATGCATACCATCCTATTCATGTTGTAACGGCGCTCCCTGGTGGTAAAAGTCCCCAAATCCATTTCCTATGAATTTGAGATGCTCATAAAGCCCTCAAAATAATATTTCAATGTTGTAGTCCACTTTTATTCTTAATTCTACAAAGACTAAATTTAAAAATGCTTTGTGTATTGTATATTTATTTTTGTCAACACGTTTTGATTTATGTTATTCTGTTGCATTAGATAACTTGAGCTGATCACAAGCATCTAAATACTATTTAATAAAATATAATATGGATAGTAATGACAAGGAGATGATTGGCTCATAATGATAAGTGGGCATAGCTGGGCAAATGTTACCATAGTAGATATTTCCAATACTAAATATGGTAAAAGTAGAAATATGAGCCTTCGTGTCCAAACAGGGATCTTACCGCCTAACCGGCCATACAATAGTAATGCATTGTTTTCTGCAGACCTTTGCGGGGAAACTCCATGCTTGAATGGCGGCACATGCGTAGATGGCGAGACGCCCAAGTGCGTCTGCCTGCCCGGGTACGGTGGCGCCTCCTGCCAGTCAGGTAAGGAAAGTCCTCCCCACCTGGATGTAAACGTCTCACCCACATTGCCTCTCGCCCTGCAGATGTGGAGGCGTGTGAAGCCGGCTGGGAGAAGTTCCAAAGCTTTTGCTACCATCACGTGAACTCGCGGCAGAGCTGGGAGGGTGCAGAACAACACTGCCGGACGATTGGCGGACACCTGATGTCCATCATGACCCCTGAGGAGCAACACCACATCAACGGTAAAGGATGAACCATTTAAACAACCATAAAATGGCTGCTGCAAACCAAAATGGCTGACTGTGTGTTTTGGGGTATGGCTTATTGAGACTTTTCCGGGGTCTATTCATAGATATACCTGTCAAAAATACAAGCGAACGTGGCTTTGGGGACTGAATTTAAAAACATTTTTTAAATCCTGGTGGTGTGTTACCTTGCCTACAAGCTTCCACTATGAAAGATCCCTGAATATGAGCCAAAGATGGCTGCTTCAAACCAAAATGTCAGACTTCCTATGTATTTTCACTTTTCAGGCATGGCTTCTTGAGACTTTTTTCATTGTTATACTCACAAATGACAGACCTATCAAATTCCATGTTGCAAGCTAGGTGAAACCAACTTCTCGAACAGAATTTTTAAAAACATTGACTGTCCCAGCCCAGGACCATTGCACTGTGTGGTCCCGAGCAAATCTTTGGCTAGTCATCAATCTTTGCCAAAATGCTATGCTGACACCCAATGAAAAAAAAAAAAAAAAAAAAAAATCTTGTATAGTGTCTATCTGATTAGTAAATATGGTTTAAATTTGGTAATAAGTGTACAGAATTTCAGGGTTGAGCAGTTTTTGATGGACCCCTCAAAATCCCAAAATAGCCTTAATTGGCCACTAAAAGCTAAAATGGTAGCCTGACTGTCCTTTTAGCTATGGATCTACTCATGATAGGCCTACCAAATTACATGTTGCTACATAAAACTGCCTTTGGGACTGAATTAAAAAAAAAAAACCTGGGTGCTACCTAGCCAACAAGGATCCTTGGAAACTACCCTAAAATGGGCCTACCAAAATTCCTGTTGCTCCGTGAAAATGGCTTTGGGGGCACACATGTACGTTATGTAAGTGAAACAGAAACATGACACGTGCCCCCACATCCCTGACATAGAACTTGATGTAGTAGATCTGCTCCAGTGTTTAATGGACACCAGACGTTTTCGTCTAACTAGAGAGAGAAGGTCTGCTAGCTTAGATATCAGTTCGACGCATCTACTGCTTACACATTCCTCTTTTTCATGCTTCGCAACCTCCAAAGTGACGACTGTGTTATGGAAGTGTTGTTGAGGAGACACAACATCAGTCTTTCATGTAACAAGGATGTGGTTGGTGTTTGGTCTGTACACCAGGAAGCTTAGATTGTATCTAACGGTTCTTCTGCTTCTCAACTGCCACCATGGAGTTCTTAGCTTTAGTCTGGAAATCCTCATTTTGAAGAACTTTTTGTTTGATATCTACTAACATCCTAACTCTGGTTGCTAGCTTGATGTATGTTAGCATACCAGCTTTTAGCATTTTAGCGTTTTATTCAGTCTCATTAGCCTGACCTTAAGGCATGATATACATCCATACATATAATCAGAGCGATAATGTTTTTACATTCAAGCTCTTTCAGTATTTGATTGCAATCTGTTATCATGTTAGTATTACACCTCCCTGGCACCACGTTTCCACTGAGGCTTATGGTCATCTGGTTTTTAGCCTCTTAAATCGCACTTTTGGATGAACTATAACTGTGCTGTATACCGGTGCAAACTACAACCACAATGTTCATATTCTTTTAAACAAACTCACTTTTTGCCATCCATATTTCCTTTATGTTGACATTAGATAAATACCGAGAATATCAGTGGATTGGACTGAACGACAAAACCATCGAGGGAGACTTCCGCTGGTCTGACGGAAACCGTCTGGTGAGGATGTTTTCTTCCTTTGAAGATCTCCAGTAAGATCCTCCTGTAACGTGGATCTTTTCTGCCTCAGATCTATGACAATTGGCACCGGGGGCAGCCCGACAGTTACTTCCTGTCTGGCGAGGATTGCGCCGCCATGGTATGGCACGATGGCGGCCGCTGGAGCGACGTGCCCTGCAACTACCATCTTTCCTTCACCTGCAAGAAGGGCCTCTGTGAGTGCTACAAAAAAAATCAACTATTCAATTATCCAATTATTTGATTATAATTTTGAAAAATACAAATACAAAAATATCAATTGGAATGGAAAATAGTTTAATTTAATGATGATTCTTTATTGTAATGACAATAAGTTAGTTCATGATTATTTAAATAAAAAATCAATACAAATATTTAATGTATACTTTATGTAAAATTGTTAATTTTACTACTAGATTTATTTATTATTGCTGTTATAGAAAAACAAACAAACCAGTTATTTAATGAGATAAGTAGATTTTTTTTTAAAATGGACCGGTATACAGGTTGTAAAAGTGTCTATTTTACTAATAGATTATATCCAATAAATCAATTAACCAGTGCTTAAATAAGATAACTGGACAGGAAATACAAAATTGAATAAATGCATTTGACGAACCAGTTTTAGGAAGAAAAGGCTAAATAAATGCAAGAAATATATCTTTACTGCTCGTGTATGTTGTCGTCCACCAGCATCCTGTGGTGAGCCTCCTGCGGTTCCCAACGCCATGCCGTTCGGTAAGACGCGGATGCACTATGAGACCTTCGCCAAGGTACGCTACCGCTGCCACGCGGGCTTCGTGCAGAAGCTGAACCCCGTCATCAGCTGCCTACCCAGTGGCCAATGGGAGGAGCCCTTGATCATCTGCCTGCCATGTAAAATACTGCAATGATATATCTATATCTACTTATATATGTATATAATGTGTGTGTAATGGAAGGAGCCAGATGTAAAGACATTATAGTCCATCCTTCTTATTATCCCAGTTAGGAGAAGGAGCCAGATGCACTGTCATGAAAACACATGGCAGTTTCCTTAATCCTTACTGGGACTTTTTTCAGATCAGTCAGATGTTTCCAATGTTATTATTATTATTAATATTATGAGTATTATTATTAGGATTATTATTTACATCAAAATGGCTATGAACATGGGAACCCCCTCAAAAGTCCTTTATATTTCATGTCCGTTTCAGCTGCTTCACATGCAGACCACCTGTTCAGTTTAACTGCTCGCCCCCTTCTCGAGGAGGCGGAGGAGGTCACCACGGAGGTCCACACACAAAGCAGCTCCCCACTCCCAGCACATTAAGAAGAACTTTACTCTCTAACATCTTGCACACTGAAACTAACCTTAGGTTTCCTCCCCAAAACACTGTAATCCAAATAATACAATTTTAGCGTCATTTTCGTTCATAAATGGTGTTTGTGGTTTATGGTCATGAAAAGTGGTCTATTTTATTAAAGCAAACATGGTGGCGCACTTGTGCTTAACTTCTTCTTATCTCCGATATATAGTGTTTTTATTTTACAACATAGACAAAGCCATTGACAAGAAAACATATAAGCATTAAACGGGCAGATGGACAAGCTCATTCATAGGAGGTTAAAAAAAAAAGTTAAAATTTGCATTTAAAACACACACATGTACTTTATATATGTGTGTGTGTGTGTACAATAAAGAACATTTTTTTCGCAATATTTACAATAAATAAATTTATTGATTATTTAATGAGACAAAACAGCTGTATTAATGCAACAAATAGTGAGATTGTAAAAATGAAATTAAAATGTGTAGTGTTTCGAATGTATAAAACATTCAAATATTAAAATAATTCAAATTTTCATTATATAATGACTTAAATTATAATTAGCCAATTAGTATTCTTATATTAAATGCTTGCGTAAAAATCTTAAATACTTTTTCATTTTTGTCATTTACAATAAATAGTTTAACCAATTATTTCATGAGATAAATTAATACAAATAAATAAAATCAATCCATTTTATTTAACTATTTTTTGGAAAAGCAGCTGGATTAATACAAAAAAAATGTTACAGAGTTAAAAAAAAGTTAAAATATTTATATGAAATACATAAAAGTATTTTTACAAAAATAATTCTCAATTTGTATTTTCATTCCAATTATTATTAAGTAAGCATATATTTATTAAATAAATTAAAGTAATGCAATTAAAATGCATTATTTTATTATTTACATTAAATTAATTAATTGTTTACTGAACGAGACAACTGAATAAAAACAAAAAATTTATAGATACATTTTAATAAAACATTTTTAGGGCTAAACAGCTTAAATGAATGCAACAAATGCTACAGAACTCTGAACTGAATAAAAACAAAAAATGTTATAGATACATTTTAATAAAACACTTTTAGGACTATACAGCTTAAATGAATGCAACAAATGTTACAGAACTCCTGATAATGTACGTACATGCTTGGTGGCTTTGCTATTTACAATAAATCAATCAAAAATGTACAACTGCATTTGAATTAACCAATATTAGGCAACAACAAAAAAAAAATCTTCATGAATGCGAGAGTGTAAATGCTCGATTGACATTATTAAAGAAAGGAGCGGTCCCTTATATGAGGTGAAGCTTTCCGACTACCTATAGCAATAAGCTCCATAGAGATGCGACGTGTTATTGGGGAAACCGAATGAGCGCACTCCGGGTTCGGGGATGCCCCCGCAGCGTGACCTGGGAGTCCCGATGGGGAACCGCACGCTGCCGTCTCGCAGCCAGCCGCCGTCACATCGGTCGTAGCCTCGAAAGCGCCAGGCGGCGTACAACTGGCCCACCAGCGCCAGCTCGGCGGCCCGACGGCTGCACGCCCGCCCGGCCTCCTCCAGGGAGAACGCACCTGCGATGTAGAAGACGGAACCTGTGACAACACATGAGGGGAATTTCATTTATTTCACAGGATGAAAGTCGTCTTCTTTCCCCGAGAAAAAGTAGTATCTTTTTTCCCTTAAGAATATGTAAAGAGAAGTATTTTTGGGGGGGGGAACAAGTTGGGTACCAGTTTTTCGGAGAGGAGAAAAAAAATCAAAATTTTCTGAGGGGAAAAAAAGAGAAAATAATGTTATTGTAATTGGGGGAAAATATTTTTTTCAAGAAAAAGCGAAGAATAGTTTTTTTTGGGGGGGGGAATAATAAAAACAAATCATGTTTGTGAAGGAAAAAAAGTTTTTTTTTTGGAGATTCAAAAATTTTCAAGAAAAAACATTTTAATGAGTATTGAGGTAGGCTATGTTTTTAAGGTATTTTTTGTAAAAAAAAAAAATAAAATAAAAAAAAGCAAAATTTTCCTTAAAAAAACAATGTCTTTATAGAAAAGGTATTTTAAAAAAATGAAATGATATTTTACTGTTTATAAAAATGATTAAATACAAATTTTGAGAAAAAAATATTTCAGGGAAAAGAAAGTTACTCAAAATTGAAATATTTAAAAAATAATATTGAGGAAATTACCTGGGGAAATGTTTTTGCTTTTTTATGAACAACAAAAAAAAAAATCTGAAAACAACATATTTTAGTGCGGGGAAAATGTGCCTAAACTCACCTACAGTCAAAGAGGTGAAGCAGAAGGCGTTGAAGCGGTCTCTGTTCTTGTCTTTGGGGGAGTAGCTGCGAATACCTGGACGCGTTTGTGCCCCGCAGGCAGGGCGAGGGCTGATGATGGGGTAGCGGACACTTCCATCCTGGAGCCAGCCTGCTTTGCACCAGTCCAGACCCTCCGTCCAGGCTGCACCACACAACATACAAAAAAAAAAGAGCCCCTTTCACACCGCCTTTCACAACAAATTGGCTCATCAGCGGTATAATGGTTTTGGTAATTGCTTTCAACAAAAAAGGCTGTCACCAGCAAGTGTCAAGATGGACAGTGAGCCATAAGAATTCGGCATTGATGGCCAGTGTGAAAGGGACAAAACTTTCTAAAACAGGAAATTGCTGTTACGGCTTTGTGTATTCAGATAATAAAACGCATAGTGACGTCAGCGACAATTTCGTTCAACACAAAGGGACGTAGCTAGTGAGCCTTGTAACACCTATGCTAATTTCTGTTAGCATTAGAGGGAAGTCCACCCCAACATTTTCTTGACGATAATATGTTGTACTGTATTTGGTACCACTAGTCTAATTACAGCATTCTGAATTTGCATTTGTGGACTATGACTTAAGTAGCAAAATCCACTTGTATTTATCCATCTCAGGAGGCGACCATTTTTTCCTTGTACTACCACTTGCTATCGGTTAAAAATGACATCACAGTTTCTCAGGGCTCAGGTAACAACCAATCAGGGCTCATCTGTTTTCTGAGTTTGGTAGTGTGACATTGGCAAGCCTTTGTTATATTATATGACTTTTGCTCTCGTTTGTGTTCGAATTTTATAGAAAGGTTTATGACTACCACAATAGCGATGCCAGTTTTATTAGCCTGTCTATGGCTCTTCCCACTATGTGTTAGCATTAAGCTCGTTATGTAGTTTGGTTGGATACACGATATGTAATTCTTTGTTTTCTGTTTAGTTTTATAGTACACTTTGTTGTGTGATTTCACCTACCGTGGGAGGGTCAGGAAACGTATGAAGAAGGGTTCAGCATAGAAAAAAAAATGGTTATAGGCCATAAGTTGTACCTCTATAGAGTTGTTCGTAGGAGGCGAGCGTGCCGTCCTGCTCCTCGCACGCCACTTCAGCCTCGTGGAACGTCATCTTGTAGCGGCCTTTTTGACTCTGATACGGAAAAACCACACCTGAAGACAAAAAGCCCGTCAATAAGTCGACACTACAGGAAGCTCACCAGACCTCCGATCATTCTCTGCTGGCCCAAACACTATTTACAACCAACATGAAATGGCAATAATTTATTTATAGCAGTCATTTGTCTTCAGTTCATAATGTGTGTCTCTTGGCTGCACAGCTTGTTAGTTTTCATTAACTTGAATTACCTTGCTCGTGTCTGGTTAATGTGTACTTCGTTGTCTTGTCGGTTTGCTTGTATTTAGTTAGCTGCTTTCTATCAGTGGAAAGTCACTTAAATACACACTGAAAGCCAAGGTCGGAAACTCAGCGCGCGCCACTGCCTCTGATAGGTTACCTTCGATCCTGAGCGTGACCACCACGCTCTCGTCCTCAATGTCGTTGATGAGCTCGCATCGGTACCTGCCGCCGTCTCGCAGTTGCAATCCGCCCAGCTGCAGGGAGGCGTCCATGTTGTGAGCCCGCCGCAGGGACGCCCGCGGGCCCAGCCGCCCGTGCCGTTTGAAGGCGTGGGCGTTGGAAATCATCACGATGTTCTCTGGGCCCACGTGTCCCGGCTCCAGCTTGGTCCACTTGACTTTGTAGTGGTCGGGCTTGGTTTTCAGGATGCACGGTAACGTGACGTTCTCGCCCCGGCGGCCGACCACCTCGGCGTAAACGGGTGGTTCCAGGAGATACTTCAGCTTGGAGGGGGATGTCGTGGGGGACGGGATTTTATTGGCTATTCACGGAAAATTAAAGGAGACTTATAATGCATTTAACACAATTTCGAGGTATCTTAATAACATGTTTGTGACAGTAGCTCTGATGGTTTTATTCCACAGAGTATTAAAGTGGAGTTCTTGTAGGCTGAAATGCTGACATTTTAGGCAGGCACAGCATGGCACAGCTGTTCTTCCCATCCATTTTATATACTGCTTAGCATCACTCAATTTTGCCAAAAAGGTACTTAGGTAGAAGTAGTGGAGTAATTCTAGCTCGTTACTTCCCACCTCTGGAACACTATAAAGCGAAATGCTACCGCTAGGCGAATGGGAATTAATTAGCATAGCGGTAATTGCAAACCTTCAAAGAAATGCTACTAAAACAACCGCGGAGCAGCGACACATACAAACTGAGCATACAACAATACTCACAGGCATTCAGTATATGCCCTGGGAGAAGAAAATGCTCATTACTGCCACTGTTAACTCATTTACTGCCATTGACGGATTTACTTGTCTTTTCACAGTCCAGCCATTCAATCCCAGGAATTTCAAATTTTTTCAAACGTTAGAGTAAAAGAGGGTCTGAAAATGTCTGGCAGTGAATGAGTTCATTAGGAAGTTTGTAAAAACTCGCTTGCATTAACCACATTACAAATGGTGAAAATGTCATGTCGGACCAAAAAATTCATTGACAGCTCGTGTTGTGTGAATCCCCCCAAAAGCTCATTCATCTTGTTTGACAGTGTACCTGAGAGCAGAGGCACGGAGCAGGCCAGGCAGCTCACAAAAACAACCAGAGAGGCACTCATGGTGATGCAAAGCCACGTGGGGGCTCCTTCAAGTTACCTTTTGGTGCATAAACATTTGCTTTTAGGCAATAACAACGTGACAATTAGAGATCAGATCAACTACAAGAAGTTATCTTACATGGTGAAGATTTCTGAAGAGGACTCTCGGTTAAGTCGTTACATTTGTTGATATTGGTCGTTACATTTGTTGATGTTGGTTGGAGGGCTCAAGCGTTCACTTTATTTGAAAAATTTGGCTTGGAGGAAGGGACAGCTGCAGATATGAATACAAAATCATACGTCCACATTACATATAAATACACAGTAAGGGAATGGAACTTGTCATCCTCATTCAACCATATCTGGCCTTGATGGGGTGGCTGTAGCTCAATTCATAGAGCGGGTTGCCCAGTGACTGAAGGTTCGGCTGTTTGATTTTGCTGCTGGTCTTGCCCAGCTCAAAACACAACCCGATCCCAGATAAGCGGTAGAAAATGGATGGATGGTGTACCGAACCGTCTGGGTCTGGAAGTCTCAATCTCAGTACAGATTCTACACTCAAAATATAATAGTCTGACTTACCCCAAATACTTGATTCTCTGGTGTATATTTGTACTTCCTGTACTGGCTCGACAATTCAAGTCGTGAATGTTCAGCTGTCCTCAAGCATGTCAGTCCACTGTCTCGCCCCGTCTCTCGCTTTCTCTCTCCCCTCACGCTGGTCATGTGGTCAAGCGAGCACCATTGTCATCTTCCAGATGTTAATGACTACCAGGGCGGAACCTTCGCGGCTCTTCTGTTGTGTTGTGCCAGCCCGAATGTTGTTGAAGAGCCATGACACTACAGTAAGCTTTCTGACACTGGACAACCTTTACACCACAATCCCTTGATAGTCTTCAGATTTTAGTGCAGCGGCACAGTTTCAAGACACCCCGTGCTGGATGTAGCAAAGCAGCCCCAGAACATCGCCGAGCATCTCGTTTGGATGCTTAATTTCCTGTCTGCAAAAATACTGCAGAGCTGATGCCACTTGGCAAAAAGCTCCAATTTTGTCTCAAAGGACATTTAAAGCTTCGTGACTTGCCAATAGACATCTTGGCAAATTCCATTTTGATCAAATATTTTTGTGACTATTTTGGCTTTTTTTGTCTTTAGCAGAAGCATATCAATAATTTTGCCCATGTTGACCAGTGTGTACAAATAACACCGTACCTGATGTAGAGGAGGCTTGGGCATGCTCTGCATGGGGCTGCTTTGCTCATTTGAGACTGGATGCAAGTGACTCAGGGCTTATTTTAGACTTGGCAAAGTGATTAGCTGCCTTTTTCTGGGATACTCAGTTTTTTTTGGAGACTTTACTTTAGATACATCTGGAAGGATCTGAGGCAAAATAAATAATCATTTTCCCTTGTTGAATCCCTCGCAGAAGTAAATGGTGTTTTCTTACAACATACAATGATGACGTAACGGTCCATGTCACAGCAGGCTGAGCTAGCGGTTTATTGACACAGGTGGACAAAAAGTGCGGACAACAAGTCTTCTTGTGTCTATGTGTGTGTCCGTGTGCGTGTGTGTGTTGCAGCACTTGGCAGCCAGCACTGAAGCTGGCATTCACGCATCTTTATGGTCGCTCGGTGAGAGGAAGCTGTGTTGGCTCAGTGACACAAGGACCACATTGTGACACTTTCATTGTGTGTACACACACACGCACACACACATCTGAGGTGGACACAAGAGGAAATAAAGGAGTCTTTTTTGTGTAGCCTAACCATTGTTCTCTTTATCAATGAACCTCTTTATTGGCCTCCAATTAGTATTCACCCCAAAACATCCTGCTGCACTCTATCTATCTATCTATCTATCTATCTATCTATCTATCTATCTATCTATCTATCTATCTATCTATCTATCTATCTATCTATCTATCTATCTATCTATCTATCTATTTATCTATCTATCTATCTATCTATCTATCTATCTATCTATCTATCTATCTATCTATCTATCTATCTATCTATCTATCTATCTATCTATCTATCTATCCATCCATCCATCCATCCATCCATCCATTAAAAAAAAAACTGCAATTATCCATGCCAATGACATATAGTGACAACCGGAACAATTAAATGCTTTCCCACTAGATGGCAGAAGTTCCAATGAACCTTTACATCCCTTCATACAACAGAAAAATAATTTGTGTTCAACAAAACAATCAATGAGACGTGACTCAGTGAAGTCTCAGGCTGGCTGTAAATCACGGAGCATGTGGTTTTCCTGAGACTTCTGAATGTTATTCAAATCCCTTTGAAGACTTTAGCGCAATTTAAAAACTAAAAATACCCTACGTAGCGGATGTGTGATCGCCACTAGGATGTGCGCACCGCTATGTCTAACACACTACTACACTACACGATCTACCACGCAAGGAAAACATGTGTTTTTTTTTATTGCGTGTGAAATAAATCCCATAAAAGTCCTTAAAATGTAAGTCTCGTCATCCACTTGTACACCTCTCTGTGACTCGCCTAGTCTCTCTGTTGCAACCTGCTGATGATAATCTGTGACATTGATAACCTCTCATTTCAACGTTAATTAGCAAAATCCTTGAAATCCCCTTATGTCTCCGGAAGAGGGCACAAATTCCCAATACAAATGTCATTGATTGCCATTTCACAATGCGGAAAGAAAACCAATTAATGAATCTTTTATGGAGGGGCTATTAATACAGCCCTGTGAGGCTTCACCTATTGCGCATACCAGAAAGAGCCCACTCATGATATTATTCACGTTTAGACATCATGAGACCAAAACGACAACTAACTAACAACTGATCAACAGTATCTTACCATCTTGAGGCTTCAAAACCAGAAGTATCACAGAGTGTATTCATCAGGTTGCGACAGAGATACAGAGACCGGAAGCGTCACAGAAAGGTATAGAAACGGACATCCTTGGATACTTTCAACTTCTTGTTTGACAACAACAACTGCTGAAACAACCGAACAACAACACAACAATTTAGAGGTCAAATTAGATTCCTTTGTAAAGGTTTTAGTGCATTTTAAATTGACTCTGGAATTTTAAGACGAATGTCCAATATTATAATCTTTTTATGAGTAAGGTAGAGTATGCGCCTTAGCTGCTGTGACAGGCTTTCACTCGCGGGGCCGCTCGGGCAAGATGAGCGGGGCAGATAGGGCGGCGCCCGGCTCCGTCCTGCCGGATGGCGCGCTGAAGCGGTGCGTAACTCGAATGATGAGAGGCGTGACGGGCGTCGGGTTCACGCCGGTGCTTGAGTGTGGATGTTGAAGTATGACGGCCAATAAGTCAAACATTCTTTTCTAGGAGACCAGTAGAAACATTTTCTTGTCACAATGCTGCTGAAAGCTTGAGGGCGCTCACCTGTCTGAATGCGACACTGTGTTCACTTTTCCTGCAGCTACATGCAGATGCTCTGCTTGTCTTGACATACTGTACCTGACACATGCATGCACACATGCACGCAAACACGCTAGAGATCTACATAGTGTTGCTAGATGGACTCGACCGAAGTATTTGTTTTTCTCCGCCTAATTCTCACAATTCGTCTTAAAAAAAAACAGTGGAGCACATGAAGATATTACGCAAGTTTAAAAATATATTGACAAGATGATGTGATGTACACTAATTATTAGTTTCTTTGTTAGTGTGTTTTTGTGGCATTTTAAAATAAAATGTTATTAATTGAATGTAAATAAATCTATTTTGATCATGATAGAATAATACAGTATTTGGTAAGTAATTGAATATTTACATCATTCAAAACTAAATAAATGTACAACACAAACAACATTAATAATGATAAAACACTTCTTAAATATAACATACAATGATTACTTTTTATTTTTTACACAAGTGTAAATAAATCAATACATTTGATGATAAAATATAATATATGTTTTACTTCACAACCACAATGTAATAATTTGCATTTGAAATAATGATAATAATAATAATAATAATAATAATAATAATAATAATAATAATAATAATAATAAAGAGGAAGATAAGAGGAAGAAGAAGAATACTGTATTCAGTCACTAAACAATAATATCAATTATTAGAGTTACAAAAAAGGTTACAGCAATAAAAACGTATTTTGGCAAAAGTACAGTAGAGTAAAATAATTAAATGTAATATTGTTTCTGCACTCAGTTTGTTTTTGTCTGTACTGCACAAGAGGCATTATGACTTTGATTGACACTTGTTTTTACACACATTCTCTACATGCATGCAACGCACGCGCGCATGCACAGTGCTACTGTGCGCATGTGTGCATGCGTGTGCATGAAGCTCCATTAAAGGCTCTTTCACAGGAACACGCCCAGCAGGTTTGGACCTGCATTTTTGTTCATTTTTTTTCATCTTCTGGTGCCATTGATACCTCAGATGAACAGATTGTCTTATCAGGACTGAGGCCCCGCAGCCGGCCCCCCGGTTCTGATGCACTGATTGCCACTTGCACCGCACTAGCGGTAGACACACTTCAACCTGAGGATGTAGCATGGGCGACACACAAAATACACACTGTGTATAGCATGTGCACATATTCAATGGATTCAAAATCAACATGAATTAATAAGTAGTTCATAAAACAATTAGTCCTGTCAAGCGATTTTTTAAAAAACTAATTAATCGCAATATTTTCCATAATTGATCGCAATTAATCGCATTTTTCAACTACAATTTTTATGAAGCTTGGGACCGATATTTACTTGAGTAAAATCTTGGAGTTAACGTGGAAAAAAAAAAAAAGTATATTTAGATTCAAAAACTATTTTAATAGCTTTCTTTGATCCTTGTATATGATTATTTTCCTGTAAAATACAACAGTTGAACGACCAAAAATGTACAGCTAATATGGTATTTGATGAATCTCCATAGTTAATTCTTTAACTTTGCCAGTCCTGAAAATAATTAAATAGAGTGTAAAGAATTGAAGAATTTCTACATTATGAATTGTCATTGTGATCTGGTGTGTGCCCCTGTAACACAGGCAGTTATACATGGAAACGGTCGCCACGGCAATCGATGAAGCCTCGCCGTGAAAAATAGACTAATAACGGACTGCAGACGGATGGCGGACCAATAAAGGCGTTTCCGTCTATACTTAATCTGTCTATTAAAAAAAAAAAAAAAAAAAAAAATTCCGTCGTTAGACAACCGTTAGCAAAACGGGCATCCGTCAGTAACGGATAAACGTACCGGTCCATCAGATAGACGGAACGCCCAGCTCTGACTATAATATTAGTTGTTTTTCACAGATGGGAAATAGTACGCCCCTATGAGTATTGTTATATTGTTTGTCTGCGTGTGTTGAGGCACCGTTTGTGTGCTTAAAGGGATATAACACTATGACACTGATGCTAGCCTTGATGCTAGTCTATGGAATTGTTACTTTGTTTGTTAGCATTAAGCTAAATGTACTTATCTGAAGAAAAGCTTGATGTTTGATGCTTAGTTTGGCAGCAAAAGGGGAGTGGCATGAAACAGCTTGAAGGCTTTTTGTTTTGAAGAATTGTTGTTGTAGAATCAGATAAACCGCTGCTTGTAAAATAAAATCCCCTTAATGACAGCTGGCATCAGGTTTAAAGGAAATTCAATAGTATTTTGGCAACTTTTCCTCAACAACTATTACATGTAGCGATTAACTTGTGTACCCAATCTATGATCTACAATATAGTAAGTTTTACCAATTAGCGACAATTATGTACAGCATTAACAATTATCTGCAAAATGCAACTATGACAAAACTATTAAGGACTACGACTATCATGAAAGTATTAAGGTCAAATACTTGGAGTTATCTACAGGTATGATCAGTCATGTGGTGTAGGTGAGAGGTATTCATTGTGTGTGTGTACGCGTGTGCGCGTGTGCACGCGTGTGTCATCACAAGACCAACACGAGGTGTCAACTATGTGCGACCAGTTTATTCACTGTATGGCAAACTTGCTTGGCATTGCTGATTAAACATTTCCTTCATCAATTCAGAAGCGATTTTGCTGTACAGTATTGAAAGGAGTGTGCATTTTCCACATGCGACTTTCTTCCGGCCTCTGAGTGGCTGAACCAGGTCATGGAACTTAAAGAACTTTTGGAAACCACTTACTGTATATCGACTTTTTAAGACTAATTAGAGGCCAATTCAGTCCAATAGAAGACTTAAGATCTTTGAAAGCTGCTATAATACACATTAAATGTGAATCATTTGAAGGCCCTTTTAAGCTCTCTACAAGTTAATGTCAGCCTTTTAAAGACATTTTAAAGCCACTTATTTTAAATGGAAAACTTTATTTGTATATTTTCAAAAGGGGAAGTAAAAATAAACAAATGAAATAATTCCTTGAACATGCCTTAGAACAAATTTTTAAATTTTAAAGACCATTTTGAAGGCACTTTAAGACCTTTTTGTAGATAGGGGGATCTGCGAGAGGGAGTGCTCCGCCACTGTGAGAATGCCCGGATTGGTGTGACCAGTCTGCCAAACTGCAACTGAGCGTTGCATTGATACGAAAAACAGGCTTTCGTGTCCCGGCGCAGATGCGCTGTCTACGAATATAGAGCCCATGAAAACGAATCATTAAAGAGGAAATAATGCTTGTGTAAAACTTACACCAGGAGCTACTGTTTGTCTTTTCCTGTAATTTCTTTCATCCAGACCTCTGATTGGCTGAAACTGTTCAGGCGTTCATCAGGAGTGTACGAGTTGCACCCTGTCTTTCTCTCTCCGGGTAATAGTTGACATTCCTATAAAACATAACAACATTCCTGCTTTAGACTGTGGGGGCAGATGAGGAGCCCGATAACGGTTTGACTGACATCTCTTATCGAACTTTTCTTTTTTTTTTCCACTCTTATCGAAATGTCTTTACAATAATATGTTTTTTACGTGGCCCCACTAGTCTAAACATGTTTTCTATTTAATTTTACAAGCTTACTATTGCATTTGAGGAATATGAATTCAGCAGCAAAATCCACTTTTTATGCATCTCAGGGGACGACCATTTTGCATGTCACATGACCAAACAGGTGAGCCGTGGCGGGTTGTTATTGTTGATTGGTTTACGTCCGCGGGTGCTGAAGCGCGAGTATATGCGGGGGGTCCAAGGTTCTATTGAAGACCACCTCAACCAAATTTAACACAAATAATCCACATAGAATCCGATCAATAAGCGATGAAAGTAATTCATTGCTTCCAAGTTGAACTTTACCTGGAAGCTTCTAAGAGGCGGGGCTAAAGGTAAACCTACCCTCCTGCCTGAGGAGGCGTGAAGAGTTAAAAACTCACATGAAAGAGAAGCTCCCTCATCTATTTCTTTCCACCCTCACACACGCACACACAATCACAAACACGCACACGCACTTGAGTCTGGCAGTTCTGGCTGCAGCCGTAGAGTGTGTTTGCGCGACACCCAGCGGGTCCACATTTCTCCAGCGGGTCCTTTAATCCAGGAGGGACACAGCAATAATGACGGACACATCCACCAACATGCGGCTGAAGCTGCCCATCGTCTGCTTCATCCTGCAGATCATCCTCATCATCCTCTTCGGCGTGCTGGTCCAGTACGACCACGAGGTGGACGCCAAGAAATGGCACAACCACAACCACTCAGACTACGAAAACGACTTCTACTACCGCTATCCCAGTGAGTCACCATACTTCTTTTTCAAAATTAGCGCACTTCCCGAACAGTCCCTCGGATGGCGCCGTAAAAAAACGTCATGCAGTGAACCCCCCATTATGCTGTGCTTCATCTTTCGCAGACTTGCTATATCACTGATAAGGGATTGTTTTTTTTTAATGTTTTTAGAGTATTCAAGCAAGTCTGAGATGCTACTTCAGTGTAGTGCCACAACATGCAGAGATGCAGCGTAATCATTTTATCCTCTGTTTGCATGTGTTTCTGCTCCGTGTGCACGTAGTTTGAAAGTTGATATTACCTTCTATCTTCCATTTTGTTAGACCAACTATGGTGTTTGACATTTGCATTAAATCATTTTACAACAAGCAGCAGGTTGGCAGGCTTCAAGCTGTTTATTGCCACTCCCAAGGTTACTGTCAAACTAAACCGAACATATATTTGCACACATGTGTTTAAAATAACCATGTGGCTTTGCCTTAAGTCAACTTAGCTTAATGTTGACACATAGCTAATGAATAGCAAATATGTTGTGGTGTTACAGTAAAACCCTTTAAACAACGGATATTTAAACACAAACTGTAGAGCAACACATGTAGATGGATGATATAATATTTAGAGGCATCTATTCTTTATCCTCCGCGAAGAACAACTACTATTACTGCATCTTACAGAGGAGCTGTGACTGTCTCCATGTACCTTTTTTCTGTATGATTGTATTATGCTGCCTCCAGGTGGCCAAGGCATGCATACCAGAAGGAGCACCACAATGTTCATTGAGATGAAGCAAAAAAAAAAAAAGTTCATTTTATTTATTTATGTCATTACTGTATGTCTTCATATAGCGCAATACTAGGGGTATTTTTCTGATTGGAAAATACATTAAAAAATTTTCTTGGGATTTTAGGGGGACGCTGGAAATGGATTAGAGGCATTTCCATTCATTTCAATGCGTAAAAATGAATTGCAATGATTTAAAGGTGTCAAGGTGGTGTATTAGATATCACAATTTTCACATATTGTGGGCGGTTCGGGAATGTATCCACCGTAGTTCACCGTAGAACATACTTTAAAGCCAGATAGAAGCAGTCACTCTCCAGTTCAGGTGGTACCACTATACCCATGATGCACCACAGCTCTAGATAGAAGACTGAAAGTTACATTTTCTAGAAGTCTTATGGTGCAGGAATTTTACACCAGAACTCCTGGATGACCATTACATGTTTGGACTGTTGTCCAAATGTAGTTCCAAGGCAATAAGAAGAAGCCCACTCAAAAGGTTCTGAAAAATTTAAGAAGGGGTCTGCAGTGGGGATCCTGAATCTGATTGGATGGTGAGTTTTAGTTCTAACGACTGCAAGTAACAAGGACTAAAAGTTGTGCGCTTTGTGGATTGAAAAAGACATTGCTGCAAAGAAAAAAAAAAACATGATTCACATTATTAAAATATTCACATTTATGGGAAATGCCAAATGAGCAGCGCTCTGATATCTCTAAATGGAATCGTCCAGTCCATTGATCCATCAAAGCCTTTTTTTTAACTTCACTGCTTTAATACAAACAAGATGATCCGTTGTTATCTTCATTCTTTAACATTGTTTAAGTTTCATAAGTGTCATTGTAATGACAAATTGGACCCACATTTTTGAGGGAAAGCAGTACCATACAAACTACAACGGAGATTTGAGCCCGAATCTCCTGACTGTGCGGCAGACGTGGAATTCAGTAGGTCTCTCTGTTAATAAAGATGAAGTGTAAACATAACCAGTTCAAAATTTTAAGAAATAAGTCTAAACCATGCAGACGTTACACGACTGAACAATCTTGAGTACAGTTGGGTTACGAGTGGGTCAAAAGTGCAACCAGATCCGACCTGTTGTCTCCTAAAGCGGCGTGGCTTAAAACAGGAAGTGAATGTGAGCCTCGATCCCCACTCACTCACTGTCCATGACTTCAATTATGAAACACTCAAAGTGACGAGTGAGTGCTTGTCACTTATCTCACTTTCCTGCAGGGGGGAATGACGAGAATGTCAAAAGACAAAAACTTTCATCTTATCAAAGTCTTCATCTACGGTGTGCTAACTCGCTAACTGAAGTTTTTCTAACCTTTATTTGACCGGGGGAAAAAAAATCCCATTGAGATCCGCGGATCTCTTTCTCAAGGGAGTCCTGACCAGGAGGCAATACCACAACCCAAGATTTTCATTACAGATTTAAAATAAAACACAAACACTAAGAACAACCCAACTAGCTAACTCAAGTTACTCAACCTTTCACCTCATGACTTGATGATATACAAGCAGAAAACATCTACACAAACGTTCTGAAAGTTCTGAAAGCTGCGTGTGAAGATGAGAAAAAGCATGACAGTAATGGGCTACGGACTATGTGGGGCAGTCACATGACACACTTCTGATCTCGCCAGTGATGTAAACGAGTATCTGGCTAGCTTTTTTCTCGCTTCACAATAGCTGGCAGAAACACAAAAGCACAAACAACTGCCAAAAATTAGTACAGTGGTGGTTGATGGGTCATGTTCCAGAACAATACGTCCCAAGCATGTTTTTTTTAAAGCATTTTAGGCACCACTTTTGAAATAACACAAACACGTTTAAACACATACAATAAATTGAGAATGGCGCAATAGATAACACAAAAATATTGTAGATTAATTCATTATAAAATGAACGCTTTCTGTAGGCGTAAAAAGCAGGATCGCAGTGGACGACATTTAATAATTTTCAACAAAAACTAGGCTGTGCTGAAAAATTAGCTGTTTCCGTTCTTTCAAATTCACACCGTCTCAAACTAAATTTGCATGCTGCCATCTAGTGGTCAAAAGTGGAATTTTCACCGAATATAATCGAGAACAAAATAATGTTATTAACTGTGAAAATAAATAACTAAATAAAGAACAGTGAAAGAGTTCAATTCAGGGGGGCATATTGTATTCTTTATCCTCTTTGAAAAATCAATATTATTGCAGTTTATTAAGTCACTGAGACTAGTGGTGACTCTTTCATTTTCTCTATGACTGTAAATGGAAAAACATGATTTGAGTGTTTTGAGTTACAAAGTCACGGAATGATTGAAACCTGTATTTCAAGGCACCTCTGTAAACATATTGTGAGGGGATAAGTTCAGGAAAACGGTGTGTGGCTGTAATGAGCACTGCTGTGTGCCGCTTACCAGATAGAGTCGCATTAAGAGCGAAATCCGCTCTTTTGCACGTAACGCGGTGAAGTGCTATCGCTTGCGGGTAATACGGTTAGTCTTTAATAAGCCTTTTTTAATAAGGCTTTTTTGAAAAGCTCCCACAGAGATTTCTTTGCTAAGCGACTGCACTCAGAGTTAGACAAAGACGTTCAAGAAATAGTAAGGCAGAAGCTTGAACATTTCTCGTTTAGCAATTACATGCTGAAGGATCTCTCAATGAGACAAGCACAGCATTATTTGTGATTTTTAAAATGTTTTTTTATGTGTACAATAGTCCATGGCACACTGCTGTCATGATTTGTCAGTTCCTTTAATCCGTGCTTCTTTTTCAGTATGTCCTTTCATAGTGTTTAGACTAGTAATATGTAATCTATGACTTTCTAGAGGCGACTGCCCTGACAACACAGATAAGAACCAGTGTTGACACAGCGGCGCCTTCCTGGTCTTTTACGTTTTATTTGCAGTCAGATGTCGCCCGCTCCAGTCACATGATCAGCGTGATTGCATCACCGCAGATAACGCGATGCGCTCGCCGTCACGCGAACTGCAAGGCATCTTCATGATTCAGCGTTTTTTGTTTTTTGTTTGTGTGTTTGTAAATTCGAACCGGTCAATGTGTTAACAGGTCAACTGTGACTCCACAATCACTTTAGATATGGCGAAGCAGCATGTGGCTCATTGGTGTTTTTTGTGGGATATAAACTTAGTGATTTAGTTTTACCAAGTGTTGTCTCTTCATGCATATTTCTGTGAGTTTTGGGGCCACGAGGCCAACAGGGGGATGCTGGCACCACTCGCAAGTGTGTCTGTGCCAAGTAACTGTTGCCATGGCAATGGTGGCTATTGGACACCTTATTATTGTTTTGCTGGAACATTCGGTTTCACAGTGTGCGTGTAGGAAAAAAAATGTTTCCCCATTTTTGTATAATTTGAGTCACAGTATAAGTTTGTGTTAGGGTTTCAAATTAGGGTTTGAAGTCAGGGTTAGGGTTTCAAAGTAAGGTTTCAAGCTAAGGTTGGTATCCAAGGCAGGGTTTTGAATTAGAGATTTAAGCCTGGGTTAAGTCTACAAACAACAGTTAGGGTTTCAAGCCAAGGTTAAGGATTAAAGTTAGAGTTTGCATCTTAAATTATCATTTGAAAATTGGGTTTCAAAGAAGGGTGATTAGATTAGGGTATCAAATGTGGGTTATGCTTTCAGATTTGTATTTCATGCAAAGGTTAGGGTTTCAAAGTAAGTTTTCAGGCCATTTTTAAGAATTTAAGTTAGGGTTTCAACATGGCTTTGTAAGACAGTATTAAGGGTTCAAAGTAGAGTTTTAAGACTGAGGTTTTGAAATTAGGGATTCAAATGACTGTTTCAAAACAGGGTTTGGGTTTCAAAGAGGGTTCCAAATTAGGATTACAGTTTCAAAGAAGTTTTAGGCTTTCAAGAAGGGGTTAGGGTTTTAAACCTATGAAATTATCAGTAAGTCTCTTGATGTTTTTTCTCACCTTGTTTAGGTCCACATCGAACATTTTGTCCTAATTGAAAATTAGCTTTAAATTTATATTGTGATTTTGAAAACCCTCAAAATGGTATTAACACACACAAGGGAGTCATGATTAAGAAACGCTATAAACTCCATAGAGGTGAAAGTAAAAGTTTAGCGGGCAAAGAAGTGCGCCCTGTGGAACACCAGCCGACACGAATTCACACCGAACGTATCTCCACAGGCTTCCAGGACGTTCACGTAATGATCTTCATCGGCTTCGGCTTCTTGATGACCTTCCTGCAGCGCTACGGCTTCAGCAGCGTGGGCTTCAACTTCCTGATAGCTGCTTTCGCGCTGCAGTGGGCCACGCTCATGCAGGGATTCTTTCACGGCATGCACGGCGGAAAGATACACATCGGAGTCGAGAGGTAAGCGTCCAATGCAACAACATCGGCAATCACTTGTGCCGAGTTTTGTTTTTACTTAAACAAATTTCCAGATTCCCGTGTACAAAAAAAGGCTGTGGTTAAAATAAAGTATTGACTGCAAGCGTGTTCCATCTGTTTTACAAAGTATTTGTACTTGGATACTCTCCACGTCTTGATTTCTCCCGCCATCTTTTCCAGCATGATTAACGCCGATTTCTGCACGGGCTCCGTGTTGATCTCCTTCGGGGCGGTTCTGGGTAAAACCAGTCCCATCCAGCTCCTGGTGATGGCGCTGTTTGAGGTCACCCTGTTTGCGGTGAATGAGTTCATCCTACTCTCTGTTCTGGGGGTGAGTTCTTTGGTGCTTCCATTGTGTACTATGTGGTTCTGAACTGTGTGTTGCGACCCGCTATTATAGACATTGAAATGTGTGTAGCCTTTGAAAATGTGTGTATTTTCAAGACAGGATTCCAGTTTAACTTCTTTATTATTATGCTGCCCATTAAAGTAGTTCAATGTGTGTGTTTAATAATTTTTTTTTTTTGCCTAGTCACTTTGGATTGTTTTTCAAATATGTTTCTATTTTCCCAATATTATTGTACTTTTCTTATAACATTTTCACTTTTTTAAGTAAATTCATAATTACAGTAAGTATTTGAATGAAAAACACATTTGGGCCTCAACCCAAAATTGAGAATACTCCATGAAGAAAAACTGTCTCTAACCACCAGTCTTCCTTTCCCAGGCCAAGGACGCAGGCGGCTCCATGACCATCCACACCTTCGGGGCCTACTTTGGGCTAATAGTGGCCCGAGTCCTTTACCGACCCAACCTGGGCAAGAGCAAACATCGGAACAGCTCGGTGTACCACTCGGACCTCTTTGCCATGATCGGTAAAATCTTGAAAATGAGGAAACCTTTTTTGAAAGCAGTTTTTAACTTCATCACCAACATAGCAAATTCTACTGTCAATCAGTGTAGCACATAAGTTGATGTGGTGCATGAAGCGAATGAACACATTTACAAACACGAGTTCAATTAGTGTAACAGATAGATGCATGTGGCGCATGCAGCGGACACGGGCAAGCTAACAAATTTCATTTTGTTATTGGCATTGTATTATTATTATTATTATCGCCACAGTGACCACCTTCCCGATTCCCCTGTATTTTCACTGATGCAGGCAGCACTTCACCATCAATCCACCTAACTACACCGTCAATTCGCAGAGCGGATACGAGCATGAGGTGCATGCAGCCGACACTGGCAATGTGACATTTTGTGATCGTGTTCTCTCAGGTACGATCTTCCTGTGGATGTTCTGGCCCAGCTTCAACTCGGCCGTCACGGCCCACGGCGACGACCAGCACCGCACGGCCCTTAACACATACTACTCACTGGCCGCGTGCACGCTGTCCACTTACGGCATGTCCGCCCTGACCGCACACGACGGAAAGCTGGACATGGTGAGAAAACGCGTCGGCATTACATGGAAGCTCCGCATGTTGTCAGCGGTGACGGAAGCGGATAGTTGATAGGAATCAACATTCGGTGATCTACTCTGATAAAGCAGGTGACATTCTGGTGGTATATGGGCGGAGCTAATCTGATGTCGGCATCATTCGTGCGTATGTTTCCCCACCTTAAAGGCAGAAATATGTTGTAATCTAGTTCAGTAGCACCTAAACAAAGTACCACCATCAAGGCAACCATTAAAATACAGGAGTATAGTAGGTCTAAATGTGCATGAAAATAATATCATTGCAAGTCACTGCAACATTGTGGACTGTTTGAACATTAACACTGTGCATTAATATAGGAAAATTGTACTAAAAAGTTAAATACAACTGAACTGTGCTTGGGCAGTGATTCTTTTGTGTACCCAAGTACCACTAGTGGTACTAGTATCACACTTTGAGAATCACTGATGTAGTTGGTTAGGGTTTGAAGTGAAGTATATGGATTCAGGTTAGGGTTTCTAATTGGTACTTGGAATTTGGGTTGGGGTTCAAATGAGGGTTTCAAGCATAGTTTAGGGATCCAAGTTAGGGTTTAAAATTAAGGTTTCACAACAAGATTTCAAGACAAAGCTTTCAAATTAAAGGTTTCAGAACAGGTTTGGTGTTTGGACCAAGTATTTTGAATTTGTGTTTCAACAAGTGTTTTGGTTTTAAATGAGGGTTTCAAGCTTGGACTATGGTTTCTAATTTGAGTTTCAACACAGGGTTCGGGTTTTAGATTAAGGTTTCAAGCCGGGTCTTGAATTTCACATTGGGGTTCCAAAAAAGATTTGAAGATTTCAAGCCATGATTTAGGTTTCAAATTTCGGTTTCTAGCCGGGGTTTGGGTCTCAAACAAGTGTTAAGGCTTCAAATGAGAGCTTTAATAATGGGCAAGCTTCAATTTCATTCCAATGTCTTGGAATCAAGTTAGGGTTTCAAGGCGTGGGTTAGGGTTTCAAACAAAGGATAGGATCTCAAGATAGGTTTAGGGCTTGTAATCATGGTTTTATTACAGGATAAGGCTTTCAATTTCCATTTCTGACCAGGGTTAATGCTTCACACAAGGGTTGGGGTTTCAAACTGGTTTCAGGTCAGTGTTAGGGTTTCGAGAAAGGGGTATGGTTTCAAACATATGAATTGAAGTGTTGATGTTTTTTTTTCTTCTCTTGTCTTAGGTCCACATCCAAAACGCGGCCCTGGCCGGCGGCGTGGCTGCGGGCACGGCGGGGGAAATGATGCTGACGCCATTTGGCTCCATGATCGTGGGCTTCCTGGCTGGAATCATCTCCGTGCTGGGATTCAAGTTCCTCTCGGTGAGAAAGGCGTCAACATCTCTCAGTACAGCAAATGAGACCCTTCATAGCAGGCCACTCACTCGACACAATATTAGGTACACTTTTACAATCTACTGAGGGTTATGGTTTCTAAAACGGGATTCAAACCAAGTTGGGGTTTGAACATAAGGTTTCAGGCCAAGGTTATGGTTTGAAATTATGGCTCCAAAGCAAGGGTAAGGATTTCAAATTGAGGGTTAGGGTTTGAAATTAGGGTTTCAAAGAACGACTAGGGTTTCAATCTTAAATTTGTGATTCAAGATAGGTTTAGGGTTTCAAATTACGGTTTCAAGACAAAAACTACCATGGACGTTCCGGAATTGGTTCCCGTGGTCTGAAAGCCCCTAAGGTTATGTGTCATGTGTCATCTTCCAAACCGCTTATCGTGTACAGGGTCGCGTTGAGGTGCTGAAGCCTATCCCAGCTGATTTCAAACCAGAGTTAGGCTTTTCAAAATGTTATTTACCAGAGAGTTAGTGTTTCAAAGTAGGGTTTTAAGCCAAGGTTAGGATTTAAAGGTAACATTTTAAATTAGGGCTTCAAACCCGGTTTAGGGTTTTCGAACAGGGGTTAACGTTTCACATTATAATCTTTCAACGAGGTTAGTGTTTCAGAAAAGGGTAACGGTTTATAATTATGGTTTCAAAGGGGCATCGCAAGTTAAGCTTAAAGTTGAAAAGTTAAAACTCACAACACCTTTTTTTGACGATTAGTCCATTACAAGCAGTGTTTTTGTTGTCCACTAGATGGTGCTAACCTACCCAGTCAATCATTTTGAAAAGGTACAGATAATGCTGGGATGTGCTTGTAATGTTTGCAGCCCATCTTGGAGGAGAAGCTGAAAATCCAGGACACATGCGGCGTTCACAACTTGCACGGCATGCCGGGCATCCTGGGCGCCATCGTGGGAGCCGTCACCGCTGCCGCGGCTTCCGCCGACATTTACGGAGAAGGGTAACTCAAAACGCTTTCTCGCGCCCATGTGGCGGGACACTAGTTGACTGTTGAGGTGGTCACCAGTGTGTGTGTGTTTCTGGCAGCATGGCTGACGTGTTCCCGGATGTGGCAAGTGGCGACGTGGACGAGTCTTTCCAGGGTGTCCGGCAGGCCATCTCCTTGGCGGTCACCCTGGGAATGGCCCTGCTCGGGGGGCTAATCGTCGGTAAGCTTATATTACACTAGTTACTCGTGGTTGCAAATTTGGCTTTCAAGACAGGGGTAGGGTTTCAAATTGCGGTTTTAAGACAGGGTTAGGGTTTCAGTCAAGGTTAAAGTTTTACATTAGGGTTTTACTGTACAATAGAAGTTCGAAATTGGGTGTCCAGCAGCGGTAAGGTTGTACATAGTAATGTACATGAGTAATAAAAATACAAACACCATACAAGGGTTAAGGTTTTATATTAGGATTTTGCATTAGGGGTTCAAGCCAGCAATAGGATCTCAAGTTAGGGTTTTAAGGCATGTACAGTATAGAGTTTGAAATTAGGGTCCAAAACCAGGGTTAGCATTTCAACCAATGGTGGCATGCAGGCACACATCCTAGCTATTGTCTTTTATATTCAATACAGAGCAGCCATTCAACTTGCCTCATAATCCATATATTGTACAGTAGTGCCATATAGCAGTGACTGGCATGTAATTGGGCCAGTAATGAAATCTGCCTGTCAACAAGTGATTAAACCAATTAAATCAGACCTATGATGTGACCAGAAATAAGAGTCGATCAATTCTACTGATCTTTGTTGGTGAATGTGCACAGCAGCAGCAACAACAACAACAACAAAAACAACAATAATAATAATAATAATATTTTTTTTAATCATAATAATACCACCTTCTCCTGCCAGGGTTCATCATGAAGTTGCCCATTTTTGGTGCTCCTCCTGACACCCTTTGCTATGAGGACAGCATCTATTGGGAGGTGAGTGGACATGAAATACACTTTTTAAATTGGTTAAGTTAGAGTGGGGAAATCTACTAAAATTATAAAATATTTTATGACTGAATTGATGAGTCCTATTCATTTTATAGGACATATGACTAGTATAGTATAAAACTACTAGTGGGCTTTTTAGAACTAATAGTACAACAGCATCGTTTGATTGCTTACTAGTACTCCAAAAGTGGCACTAGTAGTGTAAAAATGTTACTAGCAGACACAGTCACAAGTGTGCTCAATTGTTTTATTAATGAGGGCAAGGCTAGATATTATTTTTTATGTCCACAAGAAAGCAATGTGTCAAGCAGGCGCTTGACAGCAGTGTCATCAATTGGCCAGCAGATAGCGGCGCTGCACCACAGTAGGTGGATAAAGGCAGTTACTGAAAGATGAGGTGACGTCATAATTACCCACAATGCATCGTGTGACATGGTTAGCATTAATGTATTATATAATTGAACTCGACAGCAAGAGCCACCGTGATGCCCTAATTTAATTTTTCTTTGCATCCCATTGGTTAAAGTATTTTGAAATTATTAAATTTCCAAAACTTCAATACAGTAATACTTTTAAGTGTACCTAATATTTTCTGTTTTAACCTCGAGCTTTAATAGAAAATTGTATTTTTTATTTTAATTGGACAATCACAATATTTTTGATCATTATTATTGTTATTGTTAATACATAATCCAACCTGACTGGAATTTACTTAATAGTGTATATGGTATTTAAATATATACACGTCACGGATATATTTCAATTCATACGTATATAGGATTCTGATTCTTCATCTATTTAATTAATTAATTATTTATTTATATGATCTGTTTCAGGTTCCCGGAGCTGAGGAGGGCCACGGGGATCAGCTGACCACCGTCATGTCTGCAGAGACCGAGAAACTCAACAGCTAAACACGCGCACACGCATACGCACACACACACGCTGAACACACACACACGCACACACACACACGTACATAGTCATGATGCGTGCGGTCCTTCGCTTGTCAAACGGACAGTTCCTCTCCAAGAAGACAAGAACAACAGCAGCAGGCTTCCACCGCTAGATGGCGCTGTGCTGCAGGCCTGTGTGGGAAGTGAGCCTCTTTGATGAAAGATGCCAGACAATCTCCTAAGTGGGCCACAGCGACATAAATGCTTAGTGTTGAATTTCCACGCCAAAGAGCAGCCAAAAATAGCAATTTTTCATACAAATATTTTTATTATTTCATAGGTTGGGGTTTTTCTTTGTTATTAGTTTTTCCCATTAAACGACGACAACAATTTTTGATTGGCCCTTAAGAGTGTTTTAACCTCTGAATATTCCCATTTGTATTTTAGTGTGTTTTTTCAGGCACAATATTGTATTATTTTGGTGCAAATAAACCTTTTGCATGTGTAATGGTGGCGTTGTATTTAATTTCACACGTCTTTATGTAACAATACAGTGAACCCCAAATTCTCAGGGGGAATAGGTTCCAGACCCACCAGCAATAAGTGAAAATCGGTGATACAAAACAATATCAAAACTTGTTTTTGTATCTATACTTAGAATCAACAATTTTTAAAGTGCTGTTATCGCTTGTTCTCACTGTTGTCGTCAAGAAATGGGAGACTGTCCGAAAGCATCACTTTTGGGGAAACGAGAATGACTTGCTTAAAAACAACACGTGACGCCTGCTTGCTTCAAGCTGTTTATTTGTCGCTCCCAGCTGAAATGTATTATTAAAGTGACACATAAAACAGCAGAGATTTAAGCATTGTATAATCGTGAGCCTAATAGCATAATTGCCTGAGTCATTTTTAACTTAGTGTCACAATATCAATAATGTTTTTCTTTATGCCTGTGTAAGATTCTCTGTGATGGTAATCAGGACAGCGACGATATATTCTCTTTGCGCTGTAAGAACAACTAATACTGGAGCTTATAGTTGGGGACCTTCTCCGCCTCTTCCTTAATCTACTAATTTCCCTGCATGTGTTCCATTAGAGCTCAGTGCTGCCTGGCATGTTGAGGCACCACATGGTACTACACTGAAGGTGCGAAACTCTTAATTGGGACTTGCTTGTATACTGTAAAATTCATAGAAACAATTGTGAAAAAACAAAAAATCTATGGTAGCGAACAACGAAATGCAAAATAGTTCACTGTAAACTAATGCGTATGTATACATGGATGTGTAAGTTACATGTAGTTAACGAGGAAGGCAATGCAATCAAGTTTTCGTCACCATTAATCCTTTCAGTCTTAAAGACTTAATGAGTGTGGAAGGGGTTAATGCAAGCGTTCCGGATGGGCTTTGTCTCTCGCCGATTAATTAACACACTTTCATTTTGGGGGGATCAAACAGGCCCGAGAAAGTGGGCGTCCTCGTTATAGATATATACGCCGTCCTCGGGGCCCCGAGTGTAAGGGATGATTAGTGCCGCTGGGGGGAGGGGATTGATTTGATGGGAAGTGTGTGTGTGGGGGGGCTGTTCATGATCATAATTTTTAACAGCACCCCAAAAATATTTTTTTAGAAACTTGCGTCATCCCCCTTGCGTCCCAATAACATTTGTCCAAACCTCACATTTTCTTCGCTTTTCACTTCTTGTCTCAATATTTTCATTAAATCTTCACAGGCGGTTCTTTTCGCTCCCCGTGGGCATCCAAATACTTGATTGTTACTTCCTTTAGGTGTCCTAATACTTTTGTCCAGACTCCTTATTTTCTTCATTCGTGTACCGATACTTTTACCGTAATGCCACATTGTCTGCACTTTTCACTTCTGCAGGTGTCCCAATACTTTGGTCCATATAAAAAATTTCCTGAATTTCACTTTGTGTGCTTTAAAGTTTTCTGCTAATGTGCTTAAATGTTTTCAACGTACATTCTAGTAGTTTTGCTGGCTACTTTTGTTTTCTCTGCTTTGCTTTTGAAATGCTAACTCTTGTGTTTGTAAATGCTTGTAGGTGTTGTCTTTGCTTATGTGAAGCACATTGAGTTGCCTTGTGTGAAATGTGCTGTATAAATAAAACCGCCATATCCCAATGTTTTTGTCCACACATTTTTGTCTTTTCACTTCCTGTATCCATGCAATCGCCTCATTTTCTTATTTTTTCCCCCTAATACTTCTGTTTAAACTCCACAGACATTTGGAACCTTGTTGGCATCCCAATACTTTTGTCACACGCCACATTTTCTACTGTTCACATGCTAACATCATTACATGTGACTTAGTGATATATATTTAAATTAGGAGGTATGAATTCTGGTGCAGCACGGATACGAGGAGGGCCCCTTGTGGGCCACAGGGGTCCCCTCAGGGTGGGTCTGGTGCATGAGTGTGAACAGGCGCCGCATTCTTTTCCCAGGACACGGAGGACCGGAGGACATAGAGGACAGGTGGTCAGGTGGTCAGATATTGCCTGAATGGCGGCTTCCACTCAAACATCCATTCAGCTTCACGCTGCTCCTCCAAATGCAGGCAGAAATGAGCGTGAGAGCCATTATGATAAGTATTGACACATTGTCTCCAAAAGCCATCGTCAGTCAAAGTAGAACCCTTGACTGTGTACAAAAAATGTCAGATGGTTTTAATTATGAAGATAAACGTACCAGTAAATGCACAAAACAGGTTGAGCTATAAGGAAAATAGTAAGGAAGGACTGGAGGAAGGAATGATAAAAGGAAAGCAGGCAGGAAGGAAAGAGTGAAAAAAGAAAGGAGGAAAGAAGGAAGCAAGGAAGGCAGGAAGCCTTGCTTGAAACCTATTTTAAAACCCTACTTTGAAATTGTTGCGTAAGTGTAAACTCAATCAAATGAAAACATTTTTTGAAGTGTGCATTTTTGCCCCGCCAGTTTATTGAAGTACCGGTAAACACAAAGCAGCACCTGTGGCTCCTGACGATGATGACGGCGTGATGATTTCCCACGTTCCTTGAATGGGACGTCAGGTGTCAGCTCTCTGCGTGCGTCCCGCCACAAACAAGATGGCCACTGTCCTTTGAATCAGCGCTGTAGGCGATCATAAAAGCTTAATGGGAGCCCGAAGGTCCCTCCTGCAGGCAACACATGGGAGATGCTGGCTCATATTGAGAGGATATATCCAATCTGTAGTTTTTTTTTTATTAGATGTAAATGAAGTCGTTGGGGTTTCCATTTTTTAATCCACATGCTTCGATCAAAAGTGGTTTTCTTATAAACATATGCTGGGCCACACCAACGAGCTGGAAGAGCAGTTTTTCTTTTACAATATGCTGCATTAGGGTTAGCATATACAGTAGCGGGTTAAACTGAATTACATTAGCTTGCATTATGTTACTTAATATTAGCTATTTTACAAAATACCTTATATCATCACATTACGTTGTGTTATGCAATGTTACATGACATTAGGTATGTTATTTTAGGTTACGTTTCATTAGTATTCAGATAAATTACTTTTTTGTTACATTATTTCGGGTTAAGTTACGTAAATTACATTAGGTTAGGTTAGTTTACATTGTATTTTGTTGGTTATGTTACATTACGACACGTTACATTAAGTTATGTTAAGTTTGGTTAGGTTAGGTTACGTTAGGTAACATTAGGTTTAATTACGTTACAATACTTTGTAGATCATGTTAGGTTACAATTCTTAGATTACATTACATTAGCTTACATGACATAAGGTTAGGTTAGTTCACAGTGCATTAGCATACACTAGGTTACATCATATTACTTTGCAATAGTTAATGCCAGTGATTCCCCACCAGTGTGCTGGGATGGGACACATTCGTGTTAGTGACTTAATTGGTCGGAAAACTATTTATTCAGAACAAACAATGTATCTTTGTTGTCTATATGTCGGCAACTTTTAGTGAAAGCCAGAACAAATGAATGATCTTCTATTAGATGACATAAAGTACACCATATAATTCACACGTGTATCAAATTTTTCTGACATTTTTGTTTTGTTGTGTGCCGTGAGATTTTTATTTAACTTGAAATATGGTTTAAGATTGGCTCAATAAAAGTTGTTTAATCACTGGGTTATGTTACATTATGCCAACTTACATTACATTATGTTGCATTACGTTCTGTGATGTCAGGAGCTCATTGATGTTTCTTTACGTTAGGCTAGGCTACGAAAAGGTGAGGTTACATTCGCTTACGTTATAAATGAGGTTACGTGAGATGCTTTAGCCATCCTGATAAATACTCCACATACAAATTCCGCATGAATGCTTCTTTATCAGTCGATCCCATTTGCTCTTTTCCGTGTTGCATTTTGCAGTCCCCTTGCGGATTATTCCCAGAACAAAGGCGGCTCGTCAGCACAGTGGCGGCCCACTGGGAGGTTGCCATTGACGCCGGCTCCACCGTTTGGAGGATGGAGCGGGTGGTGGTGGTGGTGGTGGTGGTGGGGGGGGGGGGGGTCGTGGGGCGCTTGCCTAAACGCAGGAAGTTGTTCAGCTGGAGAGGTTTTCAGCCACTTGACTGAAGGCAAATTGCCTCCAATGTGCTGGAGCACTCCAAAGTGCTTCACGGTGTGGAAAAATGACGAGTCGTGTGAAAGGCAAATCAACAAAAGCAGCGACACCTCATTCATGCCTCAAAATGTTCACCAGAGTCGTATTTGTCTGACAACCTGACCTCCCACGAATCAACGGCACTTTGTATTTTAGGATCGTACGAGTTATTTTTCATCAAGCTCTTCCTCTTTATTTGCGACCCGTTCAGGCAGCAAACTATTTACAGGTCGTCCAAATTACCGTTGCGCTCTCCTGCTTGCTTTGAAATGTTGTTTCTTTAGGACTTTGTCTCTTTTCTTATTAAAAATGACAGCACCAAATTCTCCCTTTTTATTTCTGTTCTTACAGCAGCCCGTTTCGGCATAAAACTAGTTAAGGCCTCGATTACGTGTGCCGTCTGCCAGTTGCTTTTAAGAGAGGTTTATTTTTCCTGGACAGTTTTTCCGGTTTCACAATAGTTCAAAATAGGGGGCTACAAACTTTTCGTGTTTATTTCTGTTTCTTCAGCAGCCCGTTTAGGCAGCAAACTGGCAAACCAGATACAGTGTGTGTTTTGCCCTCTAACTAAATGGGCCTTAATTACCTGTGCCAACTACCAGTTGCTTGTTCAAGTTGTCTGTTTCACTTCAAAATAGCGCCTACGTTTTCCTGTTCAATTGCTGTGTCTACAGCAGCCTGTTGAGGCGGCAAGCTAGTTCGGCCTGAATTACCTCCGTCATCTATTAGTTGCCTTTATTATACATTTTTTAGGAAATTACATCTTCTCTTTTCAAAATAGTTGCACCAAATTCTTCCTGTTCGTTTCTGTTTGTACATCAGCCTGTTTAGGTGGTAAACTGGCAAAAATAGTTAGGTGTGATTTAAATTCCCCTTTTGCTTTTCATTGTTTTTTGTTCAGGACATTGGCTTTTTTTAGTGCAGAATCTGTCTGTAAGTGTTTCTACAACATCCTATTTAGGCAGAAAACTAGTTAGGTCTGAAATGTGTCATCTTAAAGTTGCCTTGAAGACTTGTTTGTTCAGGACATCGTTTTCTCAGTTTACGTTTGAAACAGAAGCACCAAAGTTTTCCTGTTTATTTCTGTTTCTCTGGCAGCCCGTTTAGGCAGCAAACAGGTAAACTATTTCGGCGTGATTTATCCTTTGTCACTGCTAGTTGTTTTTAAGAATTGCCTGTTCAAGACATTATGCAGTTTTGTTCAAAACAGTTACACCAACACTTTGTGTTCATTTATTTTTTTCGAAAGCAACCCCTTTAGGCAAAAAAAACCAAAAATGTTCTAAGAAGGTCCCAGAAGGTTGGCAAAATTCAACAGCCTCTGCTTGATGCTTTTGTTTGATTTAAAGATTGGTCTCAATGTCATTATACGGTTGAGGTGATTATATCATGGAGGTGTGAATGACGACGCAAAGCCCAAATTTAAGACCTTCAGAGCGAACAAACAAAATCTTTGGCAATTAGAGGAACAGAGGTAAAGACGTTGACATAACGTGTGAATGACCAGTGTGACATGAGGGGGGGAAAGATCACGTTAAGGGCGGCCTCTAATCCCAAAGTTCCTGCGAAGTCCCCTGGCGTCGAACCCGGACACTAACAAGGACTCCCAGCGGAGCCATTAGACCAGGAAAAACCAACAAAGGCCGCCATTACACACTCCTTATGAAAGACGCCAGGGGTGACGGGGGGCACGCTGGACACCGCCGCAACAAAAGAGCACTGACCCACCTCTCAACCCCCCCAAACCGAAACACCATCAAGCATCCATTCACGCTCTCACCTCCGCTAACCTCCACAAGCCATCGCCATTGAGCCCCGACATCCAGCGCACGCATCCCAACGAGAGGCTGCCATTGTGGGAATGCGTGACTACCGGGTTGGGAGGAGCGGGGCTGGAGGGCTGAAGAGGTGGCTGGTGGAGGGGCTTCATGCCTTCTTAATTGAGAGAACTTGATGTAGACAGAGGGGAGAAGCTAGTGAGTCACGCTAGGCTAGTGCCGCTGACAAAGATGTTGACGATTTTCAACTTTTGAAAATGACATTTATTAGGAGAAGTGGTTCAGCGAATGGATGGCTGGATTATTACTATTATCTATAATCGTATTCTTTATTCTTATGACTTATAATTTTATTCTTCTGTAGCTTAACATTACTACGTTGCTATTATTTATAATAATACTCTATGTATTATGTATGATTCATTTTATATTTTTTATGTGTGTTCATAGTTCACTTTGGTTTAATCTGCTTGATTTTTTTTTAAATTAACTGTAAAATGTGAAATGCTGTATTCTATCGTGTATGGCTGTATTATGTGAAACATTTTGTGAGTCCTCTCTGCGAAATGCTATATGTAAAAATTACTTATTACATACTTACTTACTTTTATACTTACCTACCTTTCTACCTACCGTCCTACCTACTTATTACTTACTTAAATACCTTGCTACATTACTTATTTCCTTACTTATTTACCTACCTACCTACTTACCTACCTAGCTAACTAACTAACTACTTGGTACCTCCCTATCGAACACACCTACTGTACCTACCTACCTACCTACCTACCTACCTACCTACCTACCTACCTACCGCTTGCTTGCTTACCTAACTACCTACCTACCTACCTACTTACCCAACTCACTAACTAACTACTTGGTACCTCCCTATCGAACACATCTACTGTACCTACCTACCTACCGACCTACCTTACTACCTTACCTAACATGTTGTTGAACTGTTATCCTTGTTTAACCTGTTTTCCTTAACCAGGTTTATAACAGGGGCTTTGTTTTCTATGGTTCATGCTCAGATGACAGCGGTTATTGTTGATCTTGTTGCCTTTTGTGCTCTTTTCTCTCTTTCAACCAGATTTCAGCAGTTTTTACTCTCATTTTGTTCCCTCTTTTCTCTCTCGGTCCCGTCATATGCAGTCTTGACGCCGGTTTTATGAAATTATGACCTAATTCATCATTTCAAAGTGCCTCATTGAGTCGTTAAGATCCCACTATGTATGAAAAGGGCTTTTTTGTATGAGGGAGGGGCGTTAGCGGTCACATTACCTCATTCGCTACTGATAAAAGTGAGGCAAAGACGGCAAAGATGGGGGGTGTTAATTAACAGCCGACTAATCTGGCCTAAATTAATAAGTGAGCAATGGATGCAGAGGGAAAAAAGTAACGTGACGTCGCGATGGGAATTTGGTCGCGGTCGTCTCCCCACAACCCCTCCTAACCTCTCCCATTGGGTTCGCAGTACAGACCGTCCATTGTGGCCCCCGCCAGAAAAACCTCCATCGGGCACCAATTTGCATGGAGGCGACAAATGAGCACGCTTTCTTATGTGTGTGGAACAGGGCGACCGAGACACACGCAAACATGCACGCACACTGTACGTTCGTGTACACACTGATGACGAGGCTCCCTTTGGAGCATAATTAAAAGAGGAGGCGCTCGCACAAAAAAAAAAAAAAAAAAAGAAAAAACACTTTTGTCTTAAAGCACGGCGGGAGGAGGCGGGCCCCGCATATTAATTAGGAAGCCACGGAGTGAAAGTCAATCAGGCGTGCCGAGCAGATGACAAATACGGCGCTACTTTCTTTCTCCCACGGTGGCGCAGGGATACGAGCGTTTCCGGGCCGTGGCGGTCGGCCATTAGCGGCGGGAGGCTGGCAAGGGGACAAAGAAGGGAGGCGGTGTGCCACCCAGCAGGGATGGAGGACGGATGGTAGCCCACCTGTAGGGGGCCATCTTGAGTCACTGTTGACAATCGTGCGGAAATGAAAGGGAGTCACTTCAAATTTACCGTACTTTGGTTGGGATTCGTTCCTAACATGTTCATCTAATCCACCAATATTATGAGTCAGTTTGCGATACATTCCAGACTCAAAGGTTACGACCTCTACGTGTTGCCATGTCAATCTCATCTGCCCGACGCTTTCAGAATCGGTTGTGCCGGTTGATGTAACGTAAACTATTTTAGCAACGGGACAGTAAAACTTACTTAATGTGTTTGTAGCAATCTGCACACATGAATATTTAATCATTAGAATGTCTGGTGAGTATAGCGATACAAGCAATTGTTCAGATGTGTCATTTATTTATTTATTTTTTGCTTTGACTTGTGAGCAAAAAATGTGTATACATAACACTTCAAGCTGTCAAAGAAAACATAAAACAAAGAGGATTAACAGAGATGGCAAATCCAGGTTCCAGAAAGTAAAAACCCTGCCACAGTTGAGTAGAAGCACCTGTGCCTAAAACCAAACTGTGGCAGGGTTTTTTACTTCCTGGACCTGAATTTCCCATCACTGAGAATTAGGTATTGGGTATTTAAAACAACCATATAATCATACCTTTAAGTGCGCTACCTTAACAAATAATGGTAAACACCATAGACGGACTAATGAATAACATCTATTCGGCGGCGTGCTAAACCTTTCAGGAGCCGTTATTTCAACAAAAACAGTGCAGCAATACATGTAGACAGATAATTGAACAATATTCACAATTATATATTCTTTATCCCATGCAAAAAAACCAACTAATATTACTGAGGACCAAAGGCCTTATGTATATATCTATACATACGTATGTCTGTATTATACTGCCTCTAATTGACCAAGGTGTGCACACCAGAGGGAGCAGCACAATGTCATTGAATTGAAGCAAAAAAATGCGACAAAAATAGTCTAGGTTTTTACATTCTACCTATACCATTTTATGAAGCGCAATATTATAAAGTGCTATTTTACTTAGAAAGTATTAAAAGAACATTACAAATGTATTATTAGGTTAAGTTGTTTGCCAATAACAACACCAGAGGTCGCAGTTTGTCTATTGCAGTGAGGTATAAGTTGCTGACATTAATTTGTTTGCCAGTTCAGTGGTGTTTGGCTGCTTCGCTCGGTGTGCGGCGGGCCATACTCCCTTCCTTCCTCACCCTGGCTCAGTTTGCACCTGAGCGACAGAATTCCACAGAAACAAAAGTAACCAAGCAGTACTTTGGCAGCGCAGCAGCAGGAAACACGTTTTGTATTTCTGTTTCGTTCACTTGAATGACGACAAAAGCAACACACACATATACAAAATGCCCGGAACGCCATTGAGTGCCCGGCTGGCATGGCCCTGACAACAAAAACCGTTAGGTCAGATTTAGCGCCTGCGTGTTCAAAGCGCATCTGCTGGACCCAGGGACAAACAATCTGAGCTCTATAAATCAGACCAAAGTGCGCCACGTCCGCTTTTTTGTCCCCCCCCCTCCCATTGATGTCTTTTCTCCATTTCCGTCACCTTATTTTTCCCCCCTCTTGCTATTCACACTGACTGTCTAATTTGCTTAATCCAAGGATGCCCAAACATTGTTACATTCAGGGCCACATACAGAAAAATGGAAGGAAGAGTTTTTTTAAACACTCACCTTGTATTTATGAAACATGCGAAAACCAGTTAAATATGTTGTAGCTCAATATGTACTACTAAGCAATTACAGCTTTAAAGAACAAAAACAGTCAAAATTATGTGATTTGCTTTTCTTTTCTTGCCTTTCTTTAAAAAATCTACATATTGCAACATTATTTTTTTTAACCATTTTAAATTCAAAAATGGTGTGACAAAGTTTTTACATTAAAGAAATAATAAATAAAATGAAGTGTGATATAATGTAACATTAAATCCTATTAAACTTTTCAATTAAAAAAGCATGAAAAATGTTAATCCAACACTTTTTTTTTACACTTAACAACAATTCACAATCTAAGGCAAGATTTCGGGTAACGTAACATGCAATTATTTTAACTTAAACAAAACATAATATGATGTCTTGTAACAGTCAATATTTTTAGCAATAGGTAATTAAGAACTTGTGACAATTTTCATTCAACTTGTATTTACATCTAAAAGGTCATTTACAATAGAGAAACATTTTGTAAGATATATTTTTTTACAATTTAAAATTTTCATAACACCTTTTTCACATTAAAAAATGCTAAATACAAAATGTGATGTTTTGTAACATTCAATTAAAAATATATACATAAAAATTGGGTGAAATCAACACTGATTTAAGTTTAAAGCAAAGTTCAAAGTTAAAGCATCATACATTTAAAACAATATTTTAGTTTTACATAAAACACAAAATAATTATTGTGCTGGTTACATTTTTTTATCATTTTAAATTATTTAATTTTCAATGACAAATTTTAATGAAGTGTGATATCATGTAAAATTAATGTCTTTTAGTTTATATTTAAAAAAATAACCTAACAAATTGAATTTAAATTCAATTATTTTATTTAATTATTTAATGTTTTTGTAATGAAGTGATCTTGTAACGCGTTTTTTTTTTAACTATGTTCAACTTTAAATATTGTGTGTCAAATTTTCATTCATTAAACATTCAAGTAAAAGTAGTGCGATATCTTGCAACAATAAATAGTTTTTACCATTTTATATTTAAATTTAAATTAAAATTAAAAAATTAAAAAAATAATAATTTATTGTTTGCATTTAAAAAAGTAACCCAAAACAAAAAATGTGACATCTTGTAACATTCAATTTGAACAGCCCCGGCTGAATCACGCGGGAGTGTGTGCCAACTCCCCCCCTCTGTCCCCCTCATGCCCCCTTCGCCTCTACCCGTTCCTCGACTCCCGTTCATGCCACTTCGGCGCCCTCGTCTTTGGATCTCCGCTCTTGGCGCTGGCTTCTGAAACTGTGTGTGAGCAAACGGGTGCCCACAAAGGGGGCTTTCTTTGCCCCTCAATGGCCCCCATTAACGCTCGGAGGGAGGGGGGTGAAAGGGTAGGGGGTGCTTCCCGGGATGGCACACAGGCGCAGGAAGCTGGCAAAAGGGGCATCACGGGAGATGTGCCAGTGCATTTAGCGAGAGGAGTGTGTGAGTGTGTGTGTGTGTGTGTGTATCATTCTGAACAAAATGGACACATTACACTTCCCTTGCTCATTTCCTTTCACATCACATACATACATAGAGTCATTTACATGAGCTGGTCAGTATTAGCAAGATAGCGTCAGTGGGCTAACATTAGCTGCTTAGGTTAGTTGGCTTGAATTGGTAGGTTGTGTCATGAACTGGTTACATTAGCTGCTAACCATAAGCTGGTTAGCATCAGGAGGTGATCATGATTTAGCAACATTAGCTGGCTGGTATGGTATCAACACAATAGCACAATAGCATGAGTGGGCTAGCATTTCCTGGATATCATGAGCCGCTTACATTGGCTGGCCACAATTAGCAGGCTAACACCAAATGACTTAAATAAACTTGAGCGCATGAGTGGGCTAATATGCTATCATGAACTGGTTAGCTGGATAGAATTACCAGGTTAAAGTGTCTTGACCGCCACCTACAAATCAACGTGTCTTAAATACAAGATAATTTATTCCAAATGCCATCACTATCCTGAACTAAACAAAGAGACAAATTCACACTTGTGACCTTTACTGCTATTCTCATGAACTAATTGTCTTATCTGGCTAGAATTAGCACGATAGAATGAGGCTATCGTGAATTTGGTTTCATTAGCTGGATAACATTAGCAGGCTATCAGGAGGTCGCTAGTATTAGCAGGCTATAATGAAGAGACAGAGTCATTATTAGCTTGCTACCATTATGTTGTTACATTGGTTGGTAGCCTAACACGTCTACCATGAGCTGGTTACCTTAAAAGGATAAAATTATCAGAGCTACATTCAGAAATACGATCGGGGCGCACACTGCTTCACTCCATTTGGAAATGCGGAGCGTTGTACGAATGTGCCGTTTGATTTTTCAGTGTCACAAAAAAGGAGCGCCAGAGCGAGCTTTAGCCGCCGAAACTAGAGACATGGAGTGCTCAGAGCGGAAGTACAGATGGAAACAGTTCAAGCACGAGCTCTTGATTCATGGTTTATAACATGAGCTGCATTTGGAAATTAATGGGAGGGGATCATGCTCTGCCTTTCCAAACACACCACACTCAGAGTCATGTTAAGAATGCCAGTGTGAATTTCTGAATGCACCCTGGTTATCATGAGCTAGTTACATTAGTTGGCTAGAATTAACACAATAACATGAGGCTGTTATGAACTGGTTACACTGCCTACATGGTTACCATTAGCTTGCTATCAGATCATGCTATTAGCTAGATAGCATTACAGGCTTTTATAAGCCTACTTACATTAGCCTGCTATCATTAAATAGATGCATCAGTTGGCAAGCATTTGCAGGCTATGAGAATACTAGAATTCAAAGTGATGCCCAAAAAGACATTTGTTAGCTAGTTCGTTAGCCATAGCAACAACCCATATGTCTCATAAAGAAGAGGTGTGTCTTCCATTTTGTGAAAATACAAGGGAGGGTCTGCCCTGTAGGGGGTGTTGAGAGCAGGTGGGACTGATCTAATGACCAAAAGTCTTTGCACCGTACCAATTAACCCCGATGATGGACATGTCTATTATTAGATGCTGCGCCTCAAAGAAATCAAAGGGAAGTCTTGAGGAAAAGTGTTGAATGGAAGAGGCAGTGGCTTTGGTTTCTTCCTGACAAAAAAACCCCATCAGAAACCAATTTATCAGCTTTTTAATGGGTGGCCTATTAGGGTATCACCCTGAAAAATATTTGAATAACGTTTCATACTTTTTATTTGTACTTTCGCTGTTTTCTGTTAAACAATATTCCCTCAGTCGGAGATTTACAGCCATTTTGGGGCCTGTTTATTTTGCCTGTTTTTTTTTTAAGATTAACATTATACCGTTAATAATATTACATTCATGTGATGTTATTATGTTTCTATTTAAATTTATATGTTTAATTATTGTCAATACCACACATATTATCAGTGCTAATTCTTGCTAATGCACCCCCCCAAAAAAATATACAAATCAACCAATCCTATCTTAAGGGTCAGTATTTATTATTATTATTATTATTATTAGTAGTAGTAGTAGTAGTAGTAGTAGTATACACATGTACAATGGGATTGAAATTATATATAATATTTATATATGTTATATTTTAAATTTATTATAAAATAATTTATTACCTTCATGTATAATTATTTTTTATCTTTTATTTTGATTTGATTCCCGTACAGTATTTTATATATAATATTATTTATGATTATGTAAATGTGTAGATATTTCTTTATGTTTAATTTTTTAATATTGTATTACGGTATACTGTATATTCAATGTTTGTTTTTTATTTATTATTATTCATTTATATATTTTTTATATTATCTATTTTTCCTATCCTACTACACATGTTTTTCGAAAATAAAAAAAAATAAAAATTGAATCAAAATGAGCATAGTAAAAAATATTGTGAACAAAATATATGATCTGGTTGCTAAAAACAAAATTTTTCTGGATATGAATTCAGTTCTGTTGTGGGCCTCGAGCTGAAAAGGTCTGTGAAAAATAAAAATGTATTGTTTTGATCACATGTACAGGCGTATAAGAAATGAATGAATGCATAATTCCCAACTGAAGTGTGAGAAAAGCAGGAAAGCGTGACTGTCTTATCTTCAGTGCTGATAGTGTAGTGTGTGTGTTGGGGCAGATAGATGTTTTAAAGAGAGGGGATTAAGTGCATGTATGTTCACACGTTTTGTTCACATACGAGTGTGTCTGTGTGTGTGTGCTTTGCCACTGCCGGAGGATTAAAATGAGGCTAATCTCCTGTTGTTCTTCCTCCTTCTTCTTCATCTCCTTCTTCTTCTCGGCTGTTTAGATGCCGCAGCTGCCAGCTTGCACTTTATTCATGAGCGCGATGGTCCGAGGTGGCAGCTGTTTGTTTACGCGTTCCCACGACTCGCCGCCAATTAAGCATCTTCACTCAGTCAGCCGCTTGTCTACTCCCATTAGGAGATCCCCAGCAGACGCCGCCGGGTCTCCTCCTCCTCTTCCATGAGGCCTCCTTCCACTAGGGCCTCTTCTTCAAGGCCTCTTACAGCTTCTTCTCCTCACCAAGGTCCTCCTCCTGACACTGTCCCACTGCACGACCCTCCCAAAGGATGCGACATCTAAAGGAAAAATTGAGGAACACATTAATAATAATAATACGCTATGCTATAGCTCCTCCCATATTCCAAAAACATGCCTGTTACCTTCAATAAGGACTGTAAATTGTCCGTAGTTGTGAATGCGACTGAATGCTTGCTTGTCTCTTCCAGGTGTCTGCAACCTGCAGCTCAAGACCCACATGCTTCTTTCCTCTATCTGCTGTGGCTCTCTGTAACTTTGGAAAATAAACATTTGATTCTAACTTCATTCCTTTTCCAAATCTAATTCTAAATTTGGGGGATATGGTGCTGTTCTGACATCACAATGAATTTCTTTTTTTTTTGGGCTTTCAAATTGTGAGCCACCCACAGCGATGTGCCTGGGACCAAGTTTTATTTAGCTATTCGACCCCCTGTAGGCAAAACATGGAGAAATCCAAGAAAGGTTTATGAAAAAAACAGTAGTTTTCGGGTGGCTGGAATGCACTATTAACATTCCAATTAATTTCTGGTGACCAGTGCTATACCCCACTTCTGTTGCCCAAAAACAAATGTGATTTACTCCAGCTCCCAAGCTATCTTAGTCATAATAAGTGCTATAGTAAATGGATGAATTTTTCCAATCCATCCAAACTTTAGTGCATCAAAATGCCACCAAAGTCGACTTGTTTGCGGCCGCATTAACATGACAAAACACCTCCGACCCGGCGCACTTATTTGAACTTTGAACTCCCCCTTTGTGCCGGCCAGACAGCAAATTGTCACGGCGGCGCTCCCCTTAGTCAAGTCATTTCATAGGAAAGTCAATTCCCATACACGCCACACCAAAAACATCACACACGCTCCCACACACCCAAGCAGACAGGCTGTAGGACCCCCCGCCCCCCACTCCTCCCTCCTCTACACACCTCCCTTGTCTGCGTTTTAATGAAGAGAGGGGCACCCATGAAGGAACATTATTATAGGGGACCCCGGTAGGCTTAATCCCAGAGAGTTGCGATGGGATGTGGAACATATGTGGCGCGTTTCGGCAGCATCAATGGCGTTCTCTGTTTGGAATGTCAAAGCCTGGGAATGTCTTTGTATCCTCGCACCATGTATGTTTTCAGCACTTCAACAATGCGGGGTGCTAATTTTGGCACTTAAACAAATAAAATATGATTAAAAGCTTAGAAATTGCCTCCAAGAAGCTTTAGTGATATTTGCTGTTCACAAAGAGCAGAATATGTGCCCGTGAGTATTGTTGTATGCACTGTTTGTATGTCTTGCTGTGTATGTGAAAAGTAGCTGTTGTTGGAAGATTTACAATTATCGTAACCTCAATGCCAATTTCCATTAGCCCATCTATGGCATCTCACATTATACGGTAGCATTAAGCTAGTGGATTTATATTAGCTAAAAGTATGGTTTGTTTGAACATTTTGTCTTTTAAATATACAATATATAAATTCTCTTTTGTTGTCAGTTTCGAAGAGGTCATAAAGCAATCACTCAGCGACCTGAAATAAGTCGCCAACATTTCAGAGGGACTTTTTTCTTTTAATTGTTTCCAATCCGATTCCATGTTGCAGGGATGATTGACATCAGGGAGCCACCGTCCAATCAGGTGCTACCAAGAAGTGCAGACAATACTGAATGATAGTGAATGTATCAATAAAGGCATGAATCAGCCACTCTACATCCCTATTTAAGTCGCCGACATTTCAGGATGACATTTTATTTTGAAAGGTATCCATCAAGCTGCCATGTTTGGAGGATGTTTAACATGAGAGAGCCACAGTCCAATCAGGTGCAACCAGGAAGTGTAAAGAACATCAATGACAGGTGTTCATATTAAAACATTTTTTTTAATTCAAGTCTCTGGTGTGTTGTTTTTCAGGAAGATATTTAAAATGAAAAAGTTTCCAGCAAGCTGCCCATTTGGAGAATGTCTGGCGTTAGGTATAACCGCTGTCCAATCAGGTGCAAACAGGAAGTGCAAATTATACTGTTAATGGGGTCATAAATCAATCCCTCTAATTTTTTTTATTTGAGTCTCCGCCATTTCAGGAATAATTTTTTCCTTGAGAGGTTTCAAGAAATTTAATCAATTTAACATCGCAAATCCACCGTCAATCAGGTGCAAACAGGAAGTGTAAATGACACTGTTAATAGGGGCATAAATCAATCAATCGGCTTCTTGATTTAAGTCCCTGGCTTTTCACGAATGTTCTTGTCCAGCAAAGACGATGTTTGATATCGGGGGGACTCTGTCCAATCAGGTGCAATCGAGAAGTTTAAATATCACTTGTTAAATCACTCAATAATGACAGCCCGTATGTTCTCCCTACAACATCCATACGCACTCCCGATGACACACCGGATGAGGGATGAAGACCGAGAAGCTCGGTGTGGTTCCTGCGGTCTGTATGTAATCAACAAGTCTTGTCGGTGGTGATTGCTCATTGTGCCGGACTGCAGGAGGCCATCAAGATCCACATGGAGGTCAAGTGATCGACTTCAACCTTGACCTGAGGTGGTGATCGTCAGGGAAGTGGGGGAGTGTCGTCATTGATGTCTTTGATGCTCTAACATGTTCACCTCGACTACTGCCTTGAAATGTCACTTCAGCCCTTCTTTGTTTTTTTTTTATTTAAAGGGAAGGATACCTTGACTTACGACTGACCCGACTTCTGAGTTTGTTAATGGCAGCGAACTTGACGACAAGCAGAAAACAAAGTGACTTATATGTCGTGTATTTAGCAAAACTACATACATAACAACAAACACTAGCTCAATGCTAAAGCTCAATACAAAAATGCCATAGACAGGTTAATGAAGCTAGCATATATGTTGTGGCTTTATAAACTGTTAAGCAATGGATATTTGAACACAAACGGTACAGCAAAACTTTACAATGTAGCCAGACAAAATAACATCATCATATCAAGAATGACCCGTGGCTAAAGCGTTGTGTCTTGTGCCAGCCTAAAAGCCACAAGTTTCTGGCGCTCAAAAATTCTCCCTATAAGATGGGGAAAAAAACACACATACAAGTGAGATGCCTTTTTCAGTAGCTATCTTGAGCTAATCTTGCATTTTTTGTTACTAAGTTCAAAATGTTAGCAGTGGTGATGGGGTGGGGTGGCATGGTGATAAAGAGATGAGGAAGTGTGGTTGTGAGAAGGCGAGCTAGCAAGTACAAATGGTGGTGAGGAGGTGAGGCGGGGCGCGGATATGAGGTGGGGAGAAAGTGAGTGGGCGAGGAGGTGACAAGGAGAGGAGGTGAGAGAGCGAGGAAGTGAAGTCGTGAGGGCGTAAGGAGGGGATGAGCTGAGGCGGTGTCAAGGAGAGGAGAGGTGAGGAGGTAAGGGACTAAAGAGGGGAGGAAATGAAGAGGACAGAAGGTGAGGTGGCGAAGTGAAGAGTAGGCTCTAGGAGACGAGGAGGGGAGGTGCGGTGGCGAGGATGGCAAGTCGCAAGGATATGAGGAGGTGAGCTTGTGAGAATCTGAAAGGATGAGGAGCCAATAAGATGAGGAGGCAAGCAGGTGATGTGAGCAGGTGAGGTGGCAAAGGTGGAGAATAAAAAGATGAAAATAACCCAGTGACAACTCACCAACATGAACCTTCTTTACACACACGACAGCGAATGGCTCTCCTGACCAGCAGGTGGCAGGAGTCTGCAGTTTTCTCTTTCACCTGACAATTAAAACACAACTTGTATAGTATTGTAAGTGTCTGACGCGAGTTTATTAGCATGTGGACGTCAAACGAGAAACTTCTCGGAGAATGAACGACAAACATGGTCAAAATATTAGAAACAGCTGCCACATAGACAAACACGGAGATAACACAGTTATTTTGTGTAATCCAATCAGAGCTGCTGAATGAAGGGGGGCGGGGTCACACGGATTAGGCTGTACAACAGCTAACCTGAGGGGATCAAATGTGCACGCACAGGAGCGGTTGTGGGGGGGTCGGGGGGGTCCGCTGACATGAAGAGGGATTTCAATTTAAAGTCGACTCCATACCCCGCCTACCATTGTGTAATTTCACCAACCTTGGTTTTCAATTTTAGTACAACAATGTGTGTGCGTGTGTGTGTGTGTGTCTACACGTTTAAAATATAACATTAAACAAGAATGAGTGTTGCTAATGGGGATACACACATACACATGCAGATATCTTGTTACCACGGCAACCAAGGAACTGTGTACAGAGGTGAAGCGTGGCACCATGTCTAAGTGTGCGCGCGTGTGTCTGTGTTCAAATACGAGGTGAGGTGGTGAAAATGAGAGGAGGGGAGGAGTCTAATTGGCAAAGTGGTGAGGAGATGGCGAAGTGAGAAGCTGAGGTGGCCAGGAGACAAGAAGGTGAGGTGGCGAGGTGCCAGGAATAAGAAGGTGAGGAGGTGAAACACACACATGCAAAAAAATAACAAATGCACAGATGCAAGCACACACACGCACACACACGCACACACACCCCCACACACAAAACGCACACTCATAGCCAACTGGAAAGCAGAAGATCAGGACATGAGGAAGTGAGGTCGGGAGTGGCAGGAGGTTTCAAAGTTGAGGAGGTGAGGTGTTGACTAAATGAGGAGGCAAGGAAACAAGGCAGTGAGCAGGCAAGGTAGCAAGGAGGTGGGGAAGCAAAGTGGTGGAGTCGTAAAATAGTGAGGAGGTGAAAAGGAGAGGAGGTAAGGAATTGAGGAGGCGATTAGGTGATCTTGCAATGCGGTGATGATGATGATGATGATGATGAAATGAGGAGCTGAGGTGCTGATGGGGAGAGGAGGCAAGGAAGTGAGATCGAGAGGTGTCAAAGAGGTGAGAAGGTTAAGTAGCTTGAAGGCAAGAGGGCAAAAAGATGAGGAAGTGAGATTGGGAGGTGGCAAATTGATGAGGTGGTGAGGAGGCAAAGGTGGCAAGGTTTAGAGGGGCTGAAAAGGAAAGACTGATGTGAGGAGATGAGGAGGCGGTAACACAATGTGGTGAGGAGGGAAGAAGGAAAGGAGATAAGGAGGTAAGGTGGTGAGGAAGAAAGGAGGGGAGGAGGCAAGGAAGTGAGGCGGTGAGGTGGTGATAACAGGAGAAGTGAGGAGGTGAAAAGTGATAAGAAGAAATCATCACATGGAGAAGTGAGCTGGACCTGACAAGGCAGGACAATCATCCGGCAAACTTCTGGTCCTAAAGTCTGTCTACACAGGGGGTAGAAAATTTACCATGTGCTAGTCACCCGGAAGAAAAGCAAAAAAAAAAAACAAAAAAAAAAAAACTCAAATCGGAAGAGTCTACATGTGACCACACAAGATCACCCCTCTTGGATGTCCCAGTCATTGTGTGATGGCAGCAGGCCGAAGGGTGAAAGGTCATCTCAACACGCTTCCTGCCCTTTGACCCGGGCCTCCTTTGAGGGGGCGAACAAGGGCGGCGGCCATGTTGAGAGGTTAAGAGCTGTTTTATTGGGTAGGATGAACTCTGGCCTAAGGGTCACAGGGGACAAAACAAACACATGTTCAGCTTCAAGGGAGATTAAATCTGTGTGTTTGTGCGTGTTTTAATGTGTATGTGTAGGAATATGCGTAAGTGCATGTGTATGGGTGTGTACACGTGTGTGTGAGTGTGTTTGAGTTTAAAGGCATTTGAACATTTGCTCTCTGCTCAAGATTAGTGCAAGCCGCCTGACACATGAAGGTCACATGAAGGTCACACTCTTGATCTGCTCAGTGATCACTAAGCAGTGCTCACTACCTACAAACAACCCATTCACCACTACACAGACTTATGCTATGATTACCTCTTTCATTTTTTTCCTTTGAGGGGCAGACGGGGCAAGGTAGCAAAATATTAGGTGAGGAACGCCAGAAGATAGTGGAAAATTTGTTTCAAACAATTCTCTTAAAGCGGAATTAAGTCAACCCCACATTTTTCTTAACAAAAATATGTGCTATGCAGGCCCACTAGTTGAAACAAGGCAATATGATTAATATGAAATATGGGTTAAGCAGAAAAATCCACCCGTTTTTGTCCATCTCAGGGGGCGGCCATTTTGCCACTTGACTGAAAATGACATCACAGTTGCTCAGGGCTCAGATAACGACCAATCATGGCTCAGCTTGAGAAAACAGGTGAGTAGACTAGTGAAGGGAACTATTGAAGCATATTATTGCAAACAATTTTTGGGGCTTGACTTCCCTTTTAAATAAGGCCATTATGTCTATCGTCACCTTTAAATCATGGCCTAAGAAGTCATATTTTGAGAAAAAAATGTTTGGTGGGGATTAAACATCTCATGATGCTGGCCACCTCTGCTAAAATCAGCTACATCTTTAGTTAAACAGATCAATCAATTCTACCCTTGAAATTAAATTATTAATAATTAGAATACAATGCGTATTTGGTTCAGCTTTTCGTGTTTTCTGAAAAAATTAACTTGGGCCGTTATTTTAGGAGCACTCACACCACAAACACATACACTGGTAGATCTGCATAATTTCAGTGTATCTTCAAAGTGTAAAAATATTTTCTTTCTTTTTCCGTTATACCTTGGTCTTCAGGTGCTTTGCTGACATTAAGGTTGAATATCCACCTCTGCAAAATCAAGCCAGTAGCTTGACAACTACTGGGCATAAGACTTGCGAAACAGAAGCTGAGAGAGGGCATCTGAGAGGATCAGAAGTGACGCTGAATTAAGCAACATTTCTGCTCAACACGTACGTTCATCACCTCTTTTTAAAATTTTAATCGATTGTACATTCTGAAAAATAAAATGTCAAACCATTAACATTTAGTCTTCTCGTAGCACTCTAAGAAAAAGTCATGCTAGCAACATAGCAGCTTTGGCTAAAGTCAGCTTGTTTACAATGCTAATGCTAGCTTAGTTCTGCTAGCACCGCTATTCCGCTTAAGCCGGATATCCATTCCCTGTGACTACTTATCATGACTATGCTCTTTCATAATCACAATGCCATTATGACTGGCCATGTTTGAGAAATACACAGTGCGGATATCTGTTTTCAAATGAAGGGAGTAAACGTTGCCAGAGAAATACATCAAGTAAAGCACAAATAACAGAACAATCTACTAACTACAGCAACAAAGTATTTGTACTTCCCACCGCTGAATGATTTAATGTGCAAAATTTTTCTGCGATCCTTTGGCTGCTGACAGGCAAATGAAACATAATGGTCTTAATGGTAACGTAACGTAATGGTCCTTCAAGTCATGCCATGAGCCACTCCAGCAACACGCACACACACTCAACTGCACGCCTGCTTTGCATATGAATGACATCACCCTAAACTTGTCTCTCGCACGTTTTGAGGGGCTTAGTTTTAGGTTGGGTTGGGTGGGAAGAAGAAGGCGGGGTTGTCACATGGCGTGAAAGGGGAAACATTAGTCAAATGGTTCGCCCGCTTCAGAGGCCCCCTAACCGACAACTACTTGACATTCCACGATAGCAACCCTGCGGGTTGGCGTACTCGCATCTGTGATCTGGATGCTCGACAGGCCTAAGCTTCATGTTGGGGATCACTCACTCATTCCCGGCTCCCAAAATACCAATGTAGGTAGGTTTATGTAGTGGATTGTACACAGGAGTTCAGTCAAATCTACTGTATTATTGCAAGCAAATATTGTTTTCTAATGACGATCGGTTACTCACTACACATTCTAATAGTTCCACAAAATGGCGAACTGACGATCTAGTGGATAGGGAGTGATTCACAATATAGCCAAACTCATAGATGTGTTAAAATGCTTCTGCTAATGAAAGTGTAGCATCCTACATTCAAAACGTACATAAAGCCTCCCATAAAAATAACAAATAGATGTTGTTAAAACATGATTATTGTTTTTTTTTTTTTTTTTTTTTTTGTAGCAGGCTAGCACGGCAGCTTTTACAGCTCAGTTGTGTACTGCTAAAATACAAAAAATATATATATTTTTTTATGTGAAGTTTTTACAATCTAATAAAATGTATGATCAAGTGCAATAAAGAGAGAATAACTGTAAGCATTTTGGATAGATTACAGGTAGCTGAAGCATTGCGTGGACTCCAGGAAGAAGAAGCAAATGACAATTGAGATCAAATAAATTAACAGCGATTTGGACTTTTTTGAAGTGACAATAAAACATTAAAAGTTGCATTGCTCGTATAATATTTCATACTTGAGGAGGCGAAGTGGTGAGAAGGTGAAGTAGGTCTCATTGTGGATGCAAGGAGGGAGTAGGAAAAGAGGAGGGGTAGCTAGGTGGTGAGGAGACAAGGACATTAGATTTCAAGGATCTATTAATGCAAGGAAGCTTAAAGAAAGGAATCAAGTTGATGATTCAAGGAGGCGAGGAGACAAGTTGGTGAAACAGGTAGAGGTGAGGAGATAATGTGGCAAAGGGGGTAAGGTGCCGAGGAGGCAAGCTGGTGAGACAGTGAGGAGTTGAGGTGGCACGGGCGGTATTAAGGGGAGAAAGTAAGTTGGCAAGGGGCATGTCAGGAGGCAAGGTGGCAAAGAGGTGAGGGAGCAAGGAAGCCAGGAAGGAAGAAAGTGAGGATCCAAGGAACTTGGTAGCACTGAGTCAAGGAGGTCAGAACACGAGATGGTGAGGAGAGAAGGAGCGAGGAGGCACAGTGGCAAAGCGGCCGGGAAGAGATGACGTGAGGAGGCAAGGAACCTGATAGCAAGGAGTCAGGAGTTCAGGAGCTGAGGTCGCAAGGCGGTGAAGAGATGAACTTGGAAAGAGGAGGTGGAAAGTTGAGTCGGCACGGCGGTCGGAAGGTGAGGAGGTCTTATGGTAAGGAGACAAGGAGAGGGAGGAAATGTATAGGCTGGGAGTTAAGGAATCAAGGAGGTGAGATCACAAGGTGGTGAGGAGATGAGTTGGCAAAGAGGAGGTGAGGAGGCGAAGCAGTGAGGGGATGAGGATGTAAGGAGGCACGTTAGTGAGATGGTCAGAAGGGAAACAAAGACTGTATAAAGGTGAAGATGTTGAAGAGGTGAGATGGCAATGGAGGAAAACTGGCAAGGAAATGAGTCACTAATGGCCTGCGGGGATGAGTTGGCAAGGAGGCAAGGATGTGAAAAGGTGATGTGGCAAAGACGGAAATGAGGAAATGAGTTGCTGAGGATGCAACGAGACAAGCTACTGAGGGAGTGACAAGGCCAGGAGGCATGAAAAGGAGTTGGCAATGAGAGGATGAGATGAGTTGGTGAGGTGACATGGCAGAGAGGATATGAGTAGGCTAGCTAGTCAGGCAGTGAGGAGATGATTTGCCAAAAAGGTGAGCTGGTGAGGTAGCAAGGAGACTAGCATAGAATGATTTGAGGAAGCAAAGAGACTCTGTATGGGTGTGCATGAGGTAAGATGCGTTGGCAAGGAGACAAAGTAGTGAGGAGGCCAGGGAGTGAGTATGTTAGAAGGTAAGGAGGCAAGGAGGGGTTGGCATAGAGCACTCTGACATCCCCTTACTTGGTTTCCCTCCAAAAAGCAGATAAAAGACCCCAGGAAGACATTCCTGCATAGCAATGGCCATTGTGAGGATCTAATTCAAAGGAGCCATCGAGCTTGGACGCCAATCAAAACCTCAAATTTGGACCCCACCCAATACCCATCGTGACCTTCAAAATCAAGGGAGTGGCCATTTTGGCCCACTCATGGTCCGCGCCGTCGCCATTTTAGCTTTGTCCACCAGGACACAGAGACTCCAAAGAATTGTTTAGTTAGCCTAATAGAGTAGTTGCCTACATCATATTTGAATGTTTTTGGAAAATGAGAAAAAGGACATCGGTAATGTAACAGTTGGTAAAAAGATGACATGAGCAATGGTATGAGGCCAATAACTAGATTTTGGGCCACTCTATTTCTGCCAATACTATGGCTTATATCAGGGATGGGTACCTGGCGGCCCACACATTGAGAGTGGCCCCTTATACAATTGACCAGAAGACGAAAAAAAAAAAAAAAAAGAAAAAAAGTCCACAATGAGATACTTTAATTCAAACAGAATGTTATTAGCCTAATAGCATAGCTGACTGAGTCATATTTTAAGGTTTCCTGGGAAACAAAGTTGAATACCCGGCACACTGACACATAACAAGTACATTTTTATTGATATTCGACAGCTAGTTTAAAAAGAATTAGGCGGTTATGCTAGTAGGCTCACGATTAATTACGTCACTGTAAGAAATCTGAATGCTAATGCTAATATGCCAATCCCCGCCATACTGCTCAGTCTTTCTTGTGCCATGGAATGTCTCAATTAGCGTTTTATCATTTTTGACTTGGAGATAATATTTTTTTTCTTTTTTTGTTAATTGCCCTTTGGGTGCCCCCCTGGTGGTCAGCAGATACTTCGTCTGCCTATGCCTTGAGCCGGCTCTGACTGGATGTACTGTAATGTAATTGTGGCCTGGCCTCTGTTTTATAAGGCCACTGGAATACTTGCAGCCGACTGATGTTTAATGCTGTAAACACGAGCGGGGGCAGCTCATAAAATAAAATGCACCCATCAGGGAGGGGAGTGAGGGGTGGGGGTGTGTAAGGAAGGGGAGCGCGTTAAGAAGCTTCCTCATTGAATTAGGCCACACTTCATAAAAGACAAGAAGCGGCACAGCTGTACTGCAAAGACGCACATTTCATTTGTTTTATACTGCACTGCACCCTCGTTTGCATGACAATGCTAATGAATTGTGTGTGTGTGGGGGGGGGGGCGTACGCGTGTGTGTGCACAGCAGCCATATGCGATGTCAGACAGTGTGAAAAATACATGTCCATATGTACATGCTGCTGGAAAATGCATGCGTATTTGTGTGTGTTATCTTAGCATTAAACGCAATCACAGAAAGCACCGAAAATGCTAAATAATATAAACCAAAAATGAAATTGTTTTAACCAACAGCTTGATTACCATAACGTCTATGTTTTAACATTTTTAAATGTGTGTTACAGTGTTTCTGATCCAGGATCTTAATTGAATGACCCGCTATATGACAAGGACCCATATTAGGTGCTGTTATCTTTGTTTCATGGTTCAGTGTAACCACCTCTTGATATACTGCCTGGTTTGAAAAACAAATGAAAATGCAAAGAAAAGAGTACGAATAAATAATTAAATAAAATAAAATTGATAGAACGTGGGCTGCCCTCCCTTCTTGCCTTTTAATCATACTTTTTTGGGAAACTATTTAAATAAAATAATGATTGAAACTGCAGTTGGTCTAATTGACCCAGGAACGAGAACAACAAACACAACAACAGGGTTAATTTTAAATAAAAAAATTAAAAAAATAAAAAATAAATGAATAAATAATTGGAAAAAACATATGGCTAAGCAGAAGTTGTATTTGTATTTATTATTTATATTTTGTGATAAATTTCTTTTAATAAAATTGGACAAAAAAAAGGAAATTTTTATAAATTAGAAAACAAATCTTGTGATGCTCTACAATAATGTAAAAATTGTAACAACAACGAAAAATGTTTTTCTTATATTTTAGTTAAGTTGAAAAAATTGTTTGCCTTTTGTTCCAACGATATAAAGAAGGTTGCCTGATTTGCTTTTCCACAAACAATAAAAACTTGACAAAAAAAAAAACATGACCTCATTAGAGGACGATGAACATGAATATTAGTAAGAGATATTATGATATATGTGATGAATTACCATATGAAAAACCCACACAAAATGCGCCCAAAAAGTCACATTTGCATTGTTTTCATTGTAAACATTTAATACTATTGCAACACAGTTTTCATACAAGGCACATTGGTGAACATGCACAGCCGTTGTTGCGTCACATAATATATAAAACACATTGCTTTAAAAATCAAAACAATTAAAAAATCTGCATCCGACATCATGATTGGGGGGGTCACAAGACTATCCCTGATAGCGCCCCCTTGAATTGAGACCATTTACAGTCACATTTAAAAAGATTTGCATAGATTATCAATCCTAATAATGGGGGAGGGAAATTGCCACTTGCCGAAAATTAATATAGAGCCAATTAGGCTGTGATAGTGCTTAATATTTGTCTGTGTGTGCGTGTGTGTGTGGGGGTGTGTGTGGGGGTGTGTGCATGCATGTGTGTGTGCCAAGAACAGGAAATGAAGGCGTGTTTGTTGCGCAGGCCGAGAGGAAATTGGTGACAAAAGACATAAGACAGAAAAAAAACGGGCATTTGCATAGAGTTTAAAGGCGACAGCTCTCATTGGCCGGTGCGCCGGGTGACACACGAGCTGTCCAATCACAGTGCAGTAGGATTCACTGCTGCCGTGGGTCTCACATTCACCAGTCCGAGCGATGACAACACCACCGCTCATTAATGATTAGAGTCATTAATTGTTCTGATTATTATTCATGTAAATAGTGTTGTTATTATCATCATTGACCGCTCCACAATGAACTTCTTGCTTCTTTCTGATTGGCCGTATGGCGTCCGCGTGACCAGAATCATCCCCGCTCAGGCATCCATCCACCTGACAATACAAAAACGACGTGAAAGGGTTAAAACATGCAAAATGAAAAAGGAGAAAAGATTAAAGATGTAGACGGCTAGGTTTGCAGCTCCCACTAGCCGTTGGCTGGCTCGCTGCCTGACTGTACATATGTGGGGATGTCCTAAAAGTGAAAACTGAAATACAAGGAACAAATCTCTGTGAAGTTGTACATCACAAACTGTTAAGAGGGCGCATTGAGTGCAGATGTAGACTGCTACGTTAGCTTCTCACACTAGCGATTAAATAGCTAGCTGATGACTATTGATTTTCAGTCATCACCCGGACTGCCACGATCCCGGGGAAAAAAAAGAAAAGATGAGCGGCATTTTGGGGATGAGAAGCAGGGGAATGAGCAGTAATATTATAGTACTTATTTTTGTTGTTGTTTAAAGTGGTCCAAACTGTTTCTAAATGAATAAAATTGTGTTGCTGCTACCCTTGTAAACAGTTTTCTTTACTGACTGTCCTAAAATAGTGGTGACAAAATACAATTTAGCAATGAAGGAAACGGGTTAAAAATAACAATGATGGAAAGATGCACTGAAGTACTGATGGACCGAGCCGGCCTGAAATAATGACGACTGACGATGATGGTCCGTCGCTGGCGAATGACAAGTTCACTGACGTGCCCATCACTGATGATTAGCTTAAAAGTGATAGCTAAAACATTAGAAACAGTTCTCAATGCAACTCTACCTAGCTGCAAACCGCAATAGCCACTGAGTAAAAATGTAGACTACTACATTAGCTTCTTATACTACCCACACACTAGCTACATTAATGAGGTAACCAAAATATTAGGTATCACTCTGTGTGTGTTTTACTACACTCTAATTGCAAAAATATAGCATGTAGTAAGTAGCCTACTAGCTTGCTAACCACCAACTATTGAGTCCAAAATATTATTAATAGCTCTCCGTGCAGTTGTACACCAACCCACACTGCAGGACAGGAGCACTGATTAAACACGTAGACTGCGATGTTAGCTTCTCGCACTAGCTGTTTGTTACCTAGCTCGCTAATAAACTTAAGCTACCCCAAGTGGATAGAGAGAGATGGTCGCCAACTTTCAGGCGGGGTAAACTTGAAGGTAGCGCCTGTGTACACGCTAGCAGCGGCTATGCCATCGCATGCCATCAAGCCGCGGCTGTGCACTCATTGACCCGCATTCTTGTTATTAAGACTCCAAGCGTTTTGGTCTGAGCCGTCGCTAAAGGCGGCGTCACATGCTTGTGCTTAGCATTAGCGCCTCGTACCAGTCGCCCTAACGACCACTTTCATCCTGCTAACACCCTTCACTACGGACACTTTATTAGGTACATCTGCAGGCAGGTCTTTATGTTGTTTCATTCTAAGCAACACAAATGAAGCCATTGATTTATTTTATTTGGGTAAACTCAATTAGGCCATTCACACTTCCAGTTTGCAGCCAACAAGCAGCTAATTCTTGAAGCTAAGATAGCTAGGTCTTTGCAGTTTGCCCTAATCTTTTCTTCATGAACTCCCTCCTTCCTTCCCATCTTGCGTCCTTAATTTCCTCAGACCTGCTTTTTATTTTACCTTCCTTCAAATAAAACTACTTTTCTGCCTTCCGTCCTTCCTTCCACCTCAGACCTACTTCATTCGTATTTCCTTGCTGACCCTCTTACCTTCTGTCCTTTTCTTTGGAAAGTCAACCAAATTGATAAATCGAGTGAGTGCGGTTACATCACATTTGTTGACAATTGGCAGATGCTGATTGGTGGTGGCATTGAGGGGGTGTGGCTGAAAGATGGCATCCCAATAGTCAGTTTGTTGACTTATGGTTGCTGCTTTTAAAGGAACTACAGTGGATTCTCTGCTTAATGGACAGCTTACTGCCGCAGCATGTGGTGCAGCTGAGGATGATGATGATGTGTGTGTGTGTGCGTGTGTGTGCGTGAGTGTGAGGAAGGCACGCCGCTAATTAACAATGTAAACCAGCGTTTCAATACAAACTTCCAGGCTGAATTCAGTCTCGTCTTATTTATGCCGTCACTCTCGCTCTTTGAATAGTTACCGTGTCTCATCGTGGGTACACCCCAACCCCAAAAACCCTCCACCCGTACCCCCACCACCTTCGCGTAACCCCCCCCCCGCCCGCCGCCCTGAATAGGCGGCCCCGATTGAGCAAACAGTCAGACTGTCAGCTCAATAGGAGGTCTGGCCGTGAACTTCAATTGCTTCCCAGGCCCCCCAGGCCCACAGCCAGACTTTTGGGGGGCCCCTACGTGCCAGCGCTGAAGAGGGAGGGCGGGGTGGGGGGACCCCTGCCATAGTGGTTCCCAAGGCAGCTGCAGTCTGGTGAGGAGGGACGGTGTGTGCCCCCTCTTTGCCAGTCATCCTCCAGACCCCCCTTGTTACACACAAAGATCCAGACGCAAGCTGCTGGCCGTACAACACCCCCCACCTGAAAAAAAAAAAACCTCAACCAGCTCCCAGGCTCCTCATCATCTCATTAGCCCACGCCGCCACTCCACTGTCTGCCGTGGCTGCTTTGTTTTCAGCTCTGCATAATTTACACAATAAATTGACGATGGCTGAGAGCCCCACCCACACCCCCCAACCCCTCAGCTCAATATACCACCTGTTAAAAGGAGGCCAGCCCAGCATTTGCTAGCACACCGCTAAGTCAATCGCGGCACATCGTTCGCGCCCGCCACTATATCGCAGATTTTTAAGTGATCATTTATTCTGGGTTCTACAGTACACAGAACACAACTCCCATTTCAGAATTGCATGCCCTCACTGTAGTACCACAGTGTGCCACAACTTGCCTGGCAACACTGAGCTCTACTCGAAAAGATGCAGCGTATTTGAAGAAAGTGTAGTCTTTGTTCCCACATAGGAGAAAGAAAATATGCTTTGGGCAGTTGTATGCGCTGTTTGTATGTGTTGCTGCGCCGTGTGTGGTTTACAATTACCAGAACATATATGCAAATTTCCATTAGCCTCGCTATTGCATTTCTCATTGCATGTTAGCATTAAGCTAGCAGACTTTTGTTATTGTATTGTTTAGTTTAAAATTTTGATCTTTCAATATACAGTGTTTAATACTGTGTTGTTTCATGCATCAGTCTTACAGTTAACTGGGAGTGACAAATAAAAAGATTGAAGCTGTACTCCAAAAAGCCGCCAACATGGAGGATAAAAACGTAAAATATTTTTCACCTGATTCAAAATGGTAGCAAGGATATAGCAAAATGGCATTGGTGGTGTCGCAAGGACATAATAGTCTATTGTTTCAACGTCCGCTAATTAGCGCAAACCGGATTTAAGCAGGTTTAAAAAGTTACATTAAGCACATGCGCACGGGGGATCAATGCTGGAATTGTACTACCTTGCACATTATAATCAAGGCTGTAAGAGAGAGACCACCACTAACTTATACTTACTCTCATTTGATTATTTTCACTTCGTTACTTTTACTCTTTGTGTAAATGCTGTTTGATGTGTTTCAGGTCAATCCTTTTTTTCCAAAGATGAATAAAATTACCGAAAAAAAATCCTTCAATTTAAAAAAGAAAGATACTGTATATATGTATCTATTATATCTCCTTTTTTTTTTTTTTAACTCACAGAATTAAAAAAAATAGTAAATGATTTAAATCTGGATTTACAATTCTGAGTAATTTTCTCTAAGTTAAAATTCTATTACAAAAGAGAGGACACCAATGTGTGTGTGTGTATCCGCGTGTGCATGTGTGTGTGGCACATGTGCCTCGCCTCCTCTAAGGATGGCACTCAAAGAAAGAAAGATGGTGCCGTGGCGCACAGATGCCCGGTGAAAGCCTCGCGAGAGACAAGCATTGAAGCACCCCGTGATTTAATACCAAGGCACAAAATAAGGCATCCCGCCCACCTCCACGCCCACCCGTCGGCGCGGCAATTAAAAATAACAACAACGTGGTGATTAAAGATGGCGGACGGTGCTGGTTTGATACCTGCACTTGGCGGCGGGTTGTCAAGATGGTGGCGAGCTGGAGGAAGAGGGGCAGCGTGGCCAGGATAGAGCGAAGGAGGACGCCGGGAGGAAGGGGAAGAGGAGGAGGAGGAAGGGGGAGTCGAGGTGGACGATGAGGAGATTCTTCCTCCTTCTTCTTGTTCTTCGTCATTTTCAGCTTGGCTGACGTTAGCCTGCACAGAAGAAGCAAAGATCAGAGGCCATTTTCCCATCAATACACACGCTCACACGGAGACACACACACACACACAAACACACACACACACACACACCTTTTCATGTGTGTTCTCATGGTACAGTCTGCCCCTCGGCATGCAAATGACTTTCATTATGCAAATGCATGCAAATCACATCCAAGCGTGTGAGAGCTGAGGAGAGGGAAGAGGGCGGGTGCCACGCCGCCGACTGACTGACTGACTGGATGAATGAATGAATGAATGAAAGAGTAGAAAAAAGAGGAGAAGATGGGAGAAGACAGGAGCGGAGCGGAGTGGCAGGAGGTGGCAGAGATGGCAGAATTAGCCAAATTTGCTCATATGCCCCAAAAGCGACTTTTTAAAATTAGTTTTGTCTAAAAGTGAACACACAAGGTCAGTCGTTCAGTCAATCTAGTTTGTTGTTGTTTAAGATAATGTTAAGCTAAGGGCTAAATAAGTAAATGTGATTCACACACCCACAAATGACTAGGCACAGTTACCTCAAAGGTAAGCTAATTTGGCACATCATATGGCTACTTTCTATTTTTAATTAGAACTGAGCACAAATTGTCATTCATTAATTCACTCAATTTTGTTGTTCTTTAGCCAAATGCTAAGATAACTAGGCTGAATCAATAAATGTGACTCACGCATCCACAAATGACTAAGTATTGTTAGCTGAAAGCCAAGCAAACTTGATGCATCATGTGGCTATTTTCGTCTACAAATGAGCACAAATTGTCAGTCATTAGTTCATTCCAGTTTATTGTTGTTGTCACTTGTTTTTTAATCATAAAGCTAAACTAACAAATGACTAGGTAGGCCTACTGGCATCTTCAAGTTGTTGTTGTTGTTTAGCCTAAAGATAACCTAACTCGGCTGAATCAAATAAATGTGATTCATGCTTCTACAAATAAGATAGTATTGTTAGCTTAAAGCTAAGTTAACTAGGCCCCTCATGTGGCTACTTTTTGTTGTTTATGGGTGTGTTTGGAAATTCATTCCCTGAAACCTCTGGACGCATTTGGAAATTAACTCTGACGTACTAACACCACTCTAAAAGTGCGTGTGTCTGGAGGGACAGAGCACCCTCCCCTCTCATTAATTTCCTATGTCTATGTTCAAAACAAATCATCAGCTCATGTCTGAACTGTTATCAACTATACTGCCTGACGCACTGGACGCACTGTGTCCCCAGTTGGTGTGCCTGGAGCACTCCAGTACTCCTTCGTGGTGCACTCCAATAACCGAATGGCACATTTGAACAACACTCTGCGTTGATGAACGGTCAGAGTGAACCAGTGCGCACTCTGAGCATATTTCTGAACGCACCCTCTGAGAGTGGTGGTGACTGCAGGTTGTCTCAGTTCAGTCCAGTTATTAGTTGTTGTTTCGCCTAAAACTAGGCTAACAACAAAATCAGTAAATGTGATTGATGCATCCACAAATGACTAGGTACTGTGATCTCAAAAGATAACATAAGTGTGCGCATCATGTGGCTGATTTTTGTTTTTGTTTAAAATCAAGATCATGTTGTCTCAGTTCAGTTAAATTGTTTGATGTTGTTCAATGTAAAGCTAAAATAACTAGGCTGAATCAATGAAGGTGATTCACAGATCCACAAATGACTAAGTACTCTTTGCGCAAAGCTAAATTTCCAAATGTCCAAATTTAAGCGGCCTTCTAATCTAGCCTTCAAATCTGGCCTTTGTTTCCATGGAGACAGGCCTTGGGCGCAGGCTGCTTTGGAGCACACTTTGGTAGCCTGCATTGCTCCGCTCTTCTCATGCCGCCCTTCTTCTACGCTAGGCTTGTCCAAATTTGCCACGGTTTATGTGGTCCACAAAGGCTACATGAGGAAGAGCCTTCAAAGCCCTAGCCTGCGAAGGACCCTCGAGGATGCAGCCTATGAACTTGGACAGAGCAAACGTACATCAGGTGGCTACTCTTTGTTGCTTTTGAACTACAAATTAGCATACATTTTTAGTCATTATTTCAGTCCAGTTTGTTGTTGTTTACCCTAAAGCTATGCTAACACAGCTAAATCAATAAATGTGATGTATGCATCCACAAAACAATACAGTAATCACTTTTAACAGCTCACTTTAGTAAATGTAGAATACACTCAATTGGGCCACAGCTAAGACAATTACAGTAAATCAATAAATACAATTTGGGTATCCACAAATGAATGCGTATTTTTACTATACAGCTAATATGGGTAAGTCATGAATACACACCATTAGCCAAAAGCTAAGCTAACATGGCTAAATTATTGTGATTTAGAGATCCAAAACGACAAAGCACAAAAAGCCCAAACCAAGTTAAATTGGTTAAGTTTCAGCACACTTGTAGAATGACTGTGTCTTATTTGTATCATTTTAACCACTCCTGCCTTCAAACTACTATATGACATTTGTACACACTAGCAGCACAACTTTGGCATACTTGCAGTAACATGTAGTTGTCTAAGATGTACTACAATTGAGCAGAAATGTCATACAGTAGTTATGGTTGTGATAGAAAAAAACGTTTTGGGAAGATAAAGTAATTAAATTTTAGCTAGTGTGCTTAGTTGTCTGGACAAAGAGCGTATTTGTACATAAACCTATCAAGGTTACCGAATAAATCGTTAGCCTGATAGCATAGTTGCCTAAGTCAGGTGTAAATGTTAAACAAAAAACCCTCAAATTTATTCCACGTACTTGAGTATTTTGTATTAATTTTGTAACAGTACCGTAAGTTAAAATTGAGGTAGGCAGTCATGCTATTAGGCTATCGAAATGCTCAAACGGCTTTCCATAAGATAGCTTCGGTTGCATAAATTAGCATGTCACACATTAAGGCTTCTTCTCACAACTTTCAAGGTTAACATGTTAGGCTTTGGCCATAATGCTAACATACACAACATGTCCATGGAAAGGACACAACAAAGAGACGTGACTAACGAGCCGAGGGGGCGCTCTCGTCTGCCTCTTTTGTCTGCCGTGTCACCCAGTGGAAGATTTGGTGGCAAGACGGAGAAAAAAAAAAGGGGTGACTAGGGAGTGTGAGAGAGTTGGGGCGCAAAGCACGGTGGGCGACAGGCGGAGGGACAGGAGGGGGAGGAGTGGTTGCATCATGAATGGGCGGCAAACCTCTCCTAATTGGCACTTGACATTTTTTTCTGGAGTGGAGCCCGCTTTCCAAACGCTTTGCCGTCGTCCTTGTGCAGAAAAGTGCCTTATGCAAATATGTCTCTATAGTGTCGAGCGTCACAATGGTAGATAGAGGCGTACACTCGAGCCGTAGTGTGAACGTTGGCCACGATGAGAATTTTGTTCACTGGAATTTTTTCCCCCACAGTAAAAGCTTCGCAAGACTTGTTTTGTTGTGACCGGGAGAGTCAAAATGTTAACTTATTCTTGGGTTGTGGTTCTGTGTGAAAGATATAGACAGGGAAGGAGTAGGGTGACATCTCCATTTTGTTGTGTGTGGATTTAGTAAACATTAATATTTTTAAATTTTGGTTTCCAGGTTAAAACTAATATTTTTTTCCTTATAGAGAATTTCGAGTTAATAAAAATTAAGCAATTAAGAGTTTTTTTTTTCTTTTTAAGTCTTTCAGTCTTTGGACAATTACTGTCCAAAAAAAGACTTCCTCTTCAAAAACAGACAAGTCAAAAATGTTCACATAACTATAAAATCATACTGAAATGCTGAGTATTATGCTTTGAGAATAAAAGTTAATCACAGAAGGATGTGCTAGAACTATAGTCTCTTGAATTAACCTCTCACCTTACTTTCAATTAACCCTTAATCCTAACTCTTAAAAGGGAGAGACAAGTCACATTGATTGCACAGTCAGTTATTTCTTCGTTTCTGCTATCCGAAAGATGGTCTCCACCCACTTGATTGCCACCAACATCGGCGAAGGCTTTCTCATAAAATCATATTTTACGCTCACCCAAGCACAATCGAAGCTATATTATTAGCGAGTTTACGAGAAATAGTGGGCACAGACATGTTTGAGTACGTATTTGACAATTGACGAATGCTTGATGACGTAACTAGGTACGGCTCTTAACTGGCTGATGGAGATGATGCTAGCTGCAGTAAAATGCGAATGGCACTTGGTTTTTATAATACAACCTATATTTTCACTTTGTAGTGACAATTGTTCAGTAAACTGTTTTTTTTTGTTGTTGTTGTTTTTGTGAAATGTGTGAAAGCCAACATTCTCCAAAGCGCAACTTAATTTTGTGGAAGTTTGTTGCCTTGAGATTTTGAGATCACCCAATAATTTTGTCTTTTTTTTTTTTTTTTTTTTTGCAGTGCAGTGAAGTGGAACATTGTCGTTTCTAGTGTGACAAAAAATTGTCTTACAGCGACAATTGCTTTCAACGCACGTGGCCCGTGCGACAAGAAGGGGGTGGGGGTTTTAGGCTCAAAACCAATACAGTTAACATATTTGGAGCCATGCAGTTAAGGAAAGTACACCTTTTACTAATCTCTTTGTGTGAGGACTTGCGCAGTGGTCATACATTCAAGCCCGTGTGACAAGAAGGGGTGCTGTTCCTTTGGACAACACTGAAGCCATTTTCTAAACACTGTTGGTGTCTGAAGAAGAAGAGAAAAGGGGGGGTTGTGTTTCGGGGGGGGGGGGGGGGTTAAGAATCAGAGGGTCTTATTGAGAAAACTGTCTGGCTGCTTGGACCCGGCGGGACTGAAAAGGAGGCAAAGGGCCGCTTTGTCCCGGGGTGACAAGTGGACTTGCTCTATTGACTGTAAAGTCTACTGCAGGGGGGTGGAAGGGGACGTGTGAGGGGTACGGGGGGGGGGGGGGAACAATGGCTGTTTTTCTACTTGACACTTGCAGAATAAATGCACTGTATAGCTAAGATCAACTATAGCACCCGGCTCACGCACACCCCAGCCCCCCTTTTACCTTTGTTGCTCTAAAGGTACAGATGCAGAACATGGTATTAATTTGAACATTTTCTGGCTTCTGAGGTAGTATGAGAGATCCCTGTGTCCCTGGGGGTTAAAGTTTAACACCTGACATTCCCGTCTTCCGGCCCAGAACAACAACACCCATTTTCACTTTGAGTCAGAATCGGAAAAAGTGTGAAAAGACAGCTTTGACAGACAGTGTGAAAGGGGCTTTCCACTGCTATCTTTATTGTTTTTAACAACCCTTTTCACACAACTTATTATGACAAATTAGCCCCTTTCACACAGCTTATTAAAGTTTTTCACCTTTTTGCCAGGTTGCTGTTTCGACTTTTTTTCGGTTTGCTGTACTGTGTGAAAGGCACCCACACAGACTCATTCAATGGGTAGATCCATGAATATGCTGGTTCGGAGGTTGTATTTGCGGACCCTTTCATGCAGCCAATCAAAGCATTTTCCAGACTTTTCCCTCCATGCTACTGACTATTTAAGACATCCTTTCCCACGTTTTCCATGTGAAGAGTACTGATAGAGGGTCAAAGTCCACAAGTGAATTTTCCCGGTTCGGAAGTACTGCATGTAACCCCTTTCATGCTGCCCTTCAAAGCTGACTTTTTCCCCATGTCACTCACTGTTCCGTGTGAAAGGTACCAAAATGGAATGATGGGTGGAAATGTGGTGGAACTCGCAAATGTCGCAGTTTGGAAGTGCCAGTCAAATTCAGCTTTTTCACATCGGTCACTCTTCTGTGTGAAAGGTACCGCCACTTAATTAACTTGCCGGTTGGGAACCCGTGCTTGTAGCCTCTTTCCCGCTGCCTGTCAAAGCTGGTGTTTGTGTTTTTTGGGGTCAACCAATACAGATTGTGAAAGTCAACCTGTGAATTTGCCCGCTTCAAGGTAGTATCAGAGGTGTGCTGTCAGCTGTGTGAAAGGGACTAGCGGAAAGCCAGGCTGGGTGCGAAGTTTGACACCTGACATTCGCTTCTCCCGACCTATCGTGGTGGCCCTGATCTCATCTCATCGTCGCTGCGTGAAAGTGCGCACAGTTGCCGCAATAGCCTGCTTCACTTCTTGATGTGCCGATTTTGCCTTAGCTCTGTGTGAAAGGGGCTCTCGGGAGCAGTCCAATATTTTAGTTTGGCACACACTCCCCAAATGTGATTCCAGCGGGATGAATCGCTGCTGCTTGTTGGGACAGCAAAAGTGTAGACAGGCCATTGGAATCGCGAGGCAGGCAGTGGCCTCGGACCCTTTGCTGCCACCAGCGGGGGGCTGCCCTCCAACTTACTGGGACAGAAAAGAAATCACACCTTCAATCAGCCGTCGTGGGTATCCGCCTTGCCGATCTGATTGACCAATTACCGCTGGCCACAGAAGCTAAAGGCTCAGATTGTTCACCGGGGGTACTGTCTGCTTGATTACCCCATTGGACACCCCCACCACCACCGCAGCCTCTTAATACGCCTCCCTCCCCCCCATTTCCCCATTTTGGCCATTCAACAAGAGCCCATCAGGCATATCCCTCATGCAAGGCAGTCGTTTCACGGGTAGAATCAAATTTTCTGGCTTCCAACAGAGGCAAAACAGAGGCTGTGTGAAAGGTTTAGTGGAAAGGCGGAATTTCACACCCCCTTGCTTCTATTCACTTTCACACAGCCGCTGTCCCATCTCCGGTGTGCTCCTGATGCTACCTCGGAAGGTCGAAAATGTGCAGGGTAGACTTCAACACTCCATTAGATTTCAGTAACTTTCATACAGAACTGCCAAAAAAAGTAGATGCACTCATCAGTTATTACTTTTTATTCACAAAGCATATTTACTATTTCAAAGTAATTTGATACTTTTTTATACTGTCAAACGCTGAAGAAAATTCTGCGCATCGCTTTTCGGTGTCTGTGTCGGGTGCTAAACATCACAATTCCATGCTGGCTTTCCACTATTCCCTTTGACACAGCTGTTGTAAAATATGCACGTGGACTTCAACACTCGACTCCATTTCTGTGCTTTCTTGCAGAACAGCAGCACATGTCGAAATGGGTGAAATTCAAACCTTTTCCACAAGTTTAACACTTGACACTCATTTCTACTATCCTGTTGTGTTGAACACAAGTGTTTCCAGACATGACAATCATCTTTTCTCCACTTTTACCTAAATTGCTCCTCTGTGTGAAAGAGGCCAATACTGAACAGGGTGTAATTTGACCTGCAATGTCTCTCGCATCCGAGGTAATATCCGAGGCCTAGCAGAGGCGGACAATGGCTGTGTGAAAGGGGAATAGCTGAAAATCAGAACAGGGGTGTAAAGTTTAACACCTGACACTCCCTTCTCCACTCACGTTGTGTTGTAAGCAAGAACCATTCGCACAAAACAGCAACGCAGGTAAAAGACATCACCGATGTTAATAGGTTGTGTGAAAGGGGTTTCTAGATCAACATGACAGCCAACTTGTCCCCGCTTTTACCTAAGTTGCTGTTCCATGCGAACGGTAGCAACACAAACCAGTGTTGTAGGTGACATGCGGTTTTTTTTCCGGGATCGAAACAGAGGCAGCACGTTGACAGTGTGAAATGGGAATAGCAGAAAGCTTGGATGTTAAGTTTAACACCCAACACTTACTTCTCCCACCCTGTTGCGTTGAGCGCTAAAGCCATTAACAGCGTAAAATTCTTGCCTTTACAAAGCGTAGTGAAAGGGGTTTCTACGTCAGCCTCAGCTAGTGGTGGCTAGCCCCTTTCCAACAGAACAGCAAATCCATCATATTCACTTTTTTTTTTCCTATGTTGTTATGAGCTAACCATCACGCCAAACCAGCAACCCTCGAATCAAACATCTTTTCATTCAGAGAAAGTCGGACAGAAGGAAAGGGGAAAGGAAGGAGGGGAAATCATAAAAATGAGTCTCAGATGGCGTCAGATTAATCGCGGGGCAAATTCTCAACTGGAACACAGTATGTATAATTCATAGTATGCAACCTGAAGAGTGGCCTTCTTCCCACAATACATTGCTCTTTTGAAGCCCGGCCCAATGAATGGCGGCTAGCAACCAGATTAGCCGTTAGCAACTTGTTAAGCGACTTGTCAAAGTCCAAACGGGATTCGGGGGTGACTCAGTGCGGAGTCTTTTTTTGGTCTTTTTTTTTTTTTTTAAACGCCGCCCATGTGACGGGCCCTGGGCTAAGCTCCAGCATGCCGCCTCGGGCACAGGGGATCATGGGGGGCGGCTTATTAGATTACAAGTGATCCCCTTTCTCAATACTATGCTCAGAAGCCCAGCAATGACACGTATGGCTCTTCTGTAGCAGTATTTTTGGAGTGGGGGGCACACTCGATGCCCCAAAACTCACTTAGTTAGCACCTGAAAGGGCCCCATCACATATTTGGGTGGACACGCCTAACAGGAAGCACAAAAATGTCTCAAAAGACAAGTATTTTTCGGGTCCAGAAGATTGCCCCACTGTCACTCTATCATAACCTCTAGAACTGAGCTGAACCATATCAAATCGAATCGTAATCCCACTGGATGAAACCGAATCGAATCGTTCCATTTTAAAATCGAATCGTCCTTGAATCGTATCGCACCCTGTGTATCGAAGTACAGATCGAGTCATAATCATCTCTAATTGGAAAGATGCACATCCCTTATAAATATATGGATATACTGTATGTATATATAGATATAAAACTAAAACTACTGCTAAATCTAACCAAAACTGGAGCGTTTTCGAAAAAGTAAAAACTAATAAAAAAATTTTTTTTTAAAACTCAAACCCCAAAAGGCTAATTAAAATTAAATGAATTTGAAAGACAAGTCAAAACAAAAAAAAATCCCAAACTATTACAATTCTGCCTCTTGGATAAAATGTGTCATGTGCCGCCAAGTAAATACAGAAGAGCTTGTACTAGTAAATTGTTAAAGTGCTTTTTTCCCCCTGACTGAGCCATTCAAGGCCGCGTGGTTTTCGCAGTCTTTGATTGTGGACCACCAATCGGCAGGACAAAACAAAAACCTGGTACTCTACCTCTTGCTGCTTTCTCCCGAGTCCTTTGGATGTTCTTTTTCCCCATCTGTTTTTTTTTTTTTTTCGTTCTTGCGTTGCGAGGTCCTTTCGGGGGTCTTGGTGCCTTTCCAGGAGTGTAATGGGATTCTTGTTACTTTCGGTTATCTAGCTTTATGAAGAATGTACATCACTCATACAGCTAGATAACCAAAGATAACAATCAACCCCGAAGGCTCCACCCATCCTCCCGCGCCGACTAGCCTGGACTGTTCGGTCGCCGTCCTGCGAGCAGACACAAGCTCGTTCAGTACAACGTCTGCGACCTATCAAACGTTGAGTTTTCAACATCACTCATGCTACGGTAGCCCCCAAACGTCTATTCTGCCAAGTTTGTGATGTCACCGAGAAAAATTTGAGTTCACTGATACCAAATATGTCTCAAATTCAAAGTCAAATTGACTTTGACTGTATCTTGAAAAAGTCACTCACAAGTCGGGTCACTTGTGTCTCAAGGCACCGCCATAAAATTTGGAGACCCTTTCACACTACCGTAAAAGCTGTCTTTTTTCCTGTATGTATTTGCTTTATGTGAATAGCACCAAAACAAAAAAGAGCATCAAATTTTCCAGTTTGGACGTTGGGTCCGAAGCCCCTTTCACACAGCCGGTCAAAGTCAGCTTTTCCCCGATGTGGAATAGGGGTCAAACTCAACTCACCCCTTTCACGCTGCCCGTGAAAGATGCCGTTTGTATTTATTTTGTCTTTTTGAAAGGGGGTTGAATTCAACTTGCAAATTTTGCAACATCGAATGTAGCATTAGTATGTGAAAGGAGCTAGCGTGAAGCCCAGATAGCAGTGTTATATTTAACACTTGACACTCACTTGGGTAATGTCCTCCTGTTCTGTGTGAAACAAACAAATGCTTTGGACACAACCCTGTTTTCGTAAACTGCGCAAAAGAGGTTTTCAGAAAAGCAGTGGTGGGTGGAGCGCTAGCTGGTTCAAACCAGCCCGCCTCCTGGTGTCCACCTCCCGTGGCGCACCCACGTCACTCACCGGGCGAGCCCGGCGGGTGGGTGACGTCTTCTAACGCCACCCCCCGCCTGGACTAAAATTTCTTTTTAAATGAAACCAGGATGCTGGCTGTTGGACTACAAAAGAAAAGACGCTCGTCTTCATTTCCATTATCTGATGCCAACGCTCAGGTTGGCGCCAAAAGCCGCAGGGGGGCGGGCGGCACGGTGGAGGGGGCGTGAAGGGGAAAATCCACTAATACACACATTACCTTTTTACACTCAAAAATACACAAGCAGATGTCAATAACGTAACACACACACACACAGTGGGGTACATGGCACAGGGGTGCGTCTAATTAAAGCTGCTCTGTGTGCCCACAACTCCCCCCCACCCCCAAACCAAGTCACTCCCCCCCCTTGAAAGGGAGGAGATGAAGCGATATATATTTGCAGGCGGTGGAATATTCTCCAGTCAACATGGACGCCGTGCCTTTAGCACAGATGCTACGTGTTAGCACACATGCTACTACGTGTTATTGCAGACGCTACATGCTAACACATGAAGATGAAAACAACCGGCATGTGTAACACAATCAAAGGGAGGGGATAAGTATGCACATGTGAACACATACATTCAGAATACAGCACACATACACACAATGTCACACACGCACACGCCTATCAAATCTTGTAATAAATTATTAACAGCATTTTACATATTGTTAGAGTTGAATTAGAATCAATCATTTTTCAAGTAAATAGTTCTAAGTACATCTCATTCACTCATTTTTACAATATATTATTTTATTATAAATTTAAAAAAAATGTTATGTAGAAAATGTCACACACCTTAAAGTGTAGAATTTTTTTGTCCCCTCACACTCAGATCACATTTTTTTGGTTTCCAAAGGCGATAATAATAATCCCAATAATTAAAATCATATTAACACATTGCTATCTATGACTATCTATCTATCTATGAGTGATTTACAGTATTAATATCAGATTAATAGTCATTCACTTCTGTCTTTCTGCTATTCTTTCTCTTTCTTTGCCTTTAATATGCCACAATATTCAACATGCACTTTTACATTTACTGACCACGATGTTTTTTTTCGCATTTAAAACCTGAATTACACTTTTATTTCAAATAAACGGCATTTTTAAACAGGCTATATTTTCGTCTCATTGTCATTTACATAATGCACGACAAACGTGTTTGAATTTAAAAATTGTTACATACTTTGCAGTGGCGAATTATTATTATCAATCTCAAAAATGTATATCTAAATTAAAATACATATTTTAGTAATACATTTCAAATCACGTTGTGTGTTTTTGTGTGCGTGTGGTTAATTACCTACAAAGCGCGTGCGCGTATCGTCAGGCCTTTGAATGTACGTGTGCGTGTGTGGACGCCTGCAAAGAAAAGGAGATACAACATTTTAATTCCGCAAATGGAACAAACAATAAACACGCATGAGCACGTGTTTTTGAAAATATCAATAATGCAGCTGGCTCAATGCGCATAATGTAATAACACACTCCGTGCAATATAAAGTAAAATGTAGCACAATTCTCATACAGTTGCACGCAAAAATTTTGCACACGTTTACACATGCGCGCGCACAATGTATTTCTGCTTTGAAATTTAATACGAAACATAAAATGTAACACAATAAATTCATCTAATGGGGTTCCGTTCAATTAACTTTTAGGCCGTGATTGCGTGTACGTGTGTGTGCGCGCGTGCGTGTGTGTGCGTGTGTCACCCTCCACGAAAATCTCACGGCCATCATGTGGAAGCTTGCATAATCCGTCCCACCAAAATGTTCTGATCCAAACGCGTTTGCGCTCGTGCGTGTACACGTGTGTGTGTGTGTGTGTGTGTGCGTGTATGTTTGTGTGTGTGGATGTGTGTGTGTATATATATATATATATATATATATATGCACATACACACATGCACTTTTTTGTCTTATTAATGCGAGTGCACTGCGGCTTCTGCTGGCATAATCCTCATCATCATCTCGATGTGACTCACGTGGCCGCGCACGGCGTCAACGTGCAGGATTAAAAAAAAAAGTGTGGCTTCGTGTTAGTTGGGGCCTGCTGCTTGCATGCGCGTGCACGCCGAGAAATAATGATAATGATGCTAGAAATCACGTCAAATCACGCGCACGTGCACGTTGTTTAGCGTCACGTATGCACGTAGCAGCAGCAGCGGCACCAACACGTGATCGAGCACTGGCTCCGAAGCGCACACAATATTGTTGAAATAAATCATATTTCACGTTGTTTATTTATATTTGGCTTCTTTAGTGGATGGTAATGGCGCACAATCAAGAGCGTGCAAGCGTGCGCTTCCCCCCTAACTTAAATAACGAATATATTTTTATGAGTGATAAAAATTGTAATAGCAGTGGTGATATTTGATACTCACGCCGTGTCTGGCACCGGAACCGGAACCATCCGAGCGCGCGAGGAGGCTCCTGGCAGTGCGTGCGTGCTGATGGCGAGTGAGCGGCGAGTGAGCCGGCGGAGGTTGACGCGCGCGCTCTTGACGGCCGCGCCAGGCCGTGACGTGCGTGTGCGTGCGTGTCGCGTCCATCCACTCAGACGTCCGCCGCTGCCCCGTCCTCCAATGACAGCGGCAGACCCGTTATTTCCCGCCAAGTTGGCTCTGCCACCCCCCCCCCCCCTCACCTAAAAAAAAAAACCATGACCCCCCTTTTCCATCGCCTCCTTATCATCCCCCCTCCCCCTTCCGACTCCCCCTGGCGGCTCCCTCGCGCTCTCCATCAGCGCGCATCACACTCACTGAGAACTTGGACATGGCTGCTCCAACAACATATATATACATGCAGACAAGGACACGCCCCCTCCCTGACGTCACACAGGTCACTTCCGGGTAGCCCCCCTACATCCTCCCACCGTGACGTAGCTGGTGTATGCTCCGCCTCAGCAGAATAGGACGCGGATGAAAATCTACATCCATCCATTTTCGAGAGCGTTGGTCTTCATAACAGTTGTTTGCGAAAGAAATGGGAGACACCCGACTGGTCGCCATTTTATATACACACCAAAAATTTGGGGTCACAGGTAAACTGGAATCTATTGGAATCTGGGGCGAGAGAAGTCGGGGTCACCCTGGACTAGTCGCCATTTAGTCACAAGGCACATATAGACCAAAAAAAAAAATCACATTTACATGCACATCAAAAATGTAGTCACAGGTAAAGTGGAACCCATCCCGGATGACAAACAACCAAGCGCTCACATTCACAACTATACAGTATAAACAAATCGGGATCACATTAGAGGAAGATGGAGATTATCTCCATTGACTTTTGGTAACAGAAGTGGGGGACGTTAACATACTTCATAATCAGAAATTTGAGAACGGCTACATCGATTAAATCGTGATTTTCTTGTGGTTTGAAGACATAGTTTGAAAAATAAAAACAAGTCTGGCCTTCTGACACATTCCATAGCACCATACCAGTTAACATCTAAACGATTGTCATCAGTTCTCAATTGAGTTGTGTCTTCTTCTAGGGGGTGTCTACTTTGTCATTACTTTTTTGCTTGCCTCCATTTTGTTGCCCCGTAAGTGTCTGCCATCTTGTTTGTTGTCTTCTACGTTGTCTTTTTCATTGTCTTGGTTGTCTGCACTCTTCTTCTTCCGTGGCTTCTTCTTGTTCTTCCTCATTGTCTTCTTTGTTGTCATCTTGATGGTTTCTTCGTGGTTGTTGTCTCATGCTCTTCTTCGTTTTCTTCGTTTTCTTCTTTGTCTTCGCCATTGTTGTCTTTCTTCTCGTCTTCGATGTATTCTTCTTTCTCGATGCCTTTGTTTGTTAGCTTCTTCGATTTAGTTTGTTTTCTCCGTTGTCTTGTTCGTTTGACTTCTTTGTTTTCTCTGTTGTCTATTTTGTTGCCATCTTCCTTCTCCTTTTCATTATTAACTTCTTCCTTATCTTTGTTGTCGCGGTCTTCTCTAGACTCTTGTTGGTTGTTGCCTTCTTCATCGCCTTCTTTCTTGTCCACTTGTTTTCTGTTGTCTTCATACTTTACTGTCATCGTTTTCATGTTCTTATTCATTGCCTTCATTCTTCTTTTTGTTTTCTTCAGTGTCTTGTTCTCTTCTTTGTCTTTTTCTTACTCTCCTCCGTTGTTGTCCTCTTCACTATCGACTTTATTATTGTCTTGTTCATACCCTCCATCGTTTTTGTCTACTTTGTCTTCTTCGTCGTCTTAATTGTCTGTCATCATGATCCCGTTATCTGGCTGCTGTGTGTTGTTTTTGTTTTGTTCTATCACCTTTGTGGTGTGGATGGGCGAAGCCTCCTGCACACACCTGACCTCCATGACAATCAGCCAAGTTCTTAAGACTTTAGCCCAGGCTTGCCCATGTCCGGTCCTCAAGAGCCCTTATCAATCATTTGAATCAGGTGTGTCAGAGGAGGGAAACATGTAAAATGTAAAATGTCCTTTTGGTCTCGTGAAGGCCCAAGTACTGTTACAATTGAATGTACGACGAATGCACGTAATACCCGGATGTTGTTCTTGTCAGCTAGCTTAAACCAAGGATGCATCAGTTGGATACTTGTGAAAGCTTGGCTCCAAAAATATCCCAAGATGCATTGGGCGCTGCTACCACGGATATACATGAACAATTACATGGTCGTTCCAATTTACAAAGAGACTTGCGTTATTAGGAAGACTATATTTGGCGAATTCACGAGACCGTACGCGACGTTGTTCATATTGAGAAATGGCCTTTGTTCCTTTTGTTGTGCTGGTCTTAGTTTTTACTTGTGTCATAAGTATTCAGGTTTTAGTTTGTCCTTAGCACCTAGCTCCTCTTGTGGCTCCCTCCATTTCGGAACAAACCGTCTTTACCACGCATGTCTGTGACGTCAGTACACGTGTTTCTGTAATTTCCAGAAGCTAGCATGCAGAAGAACGCATAGCTAGCCTTGTGTCTTAAAAATTAACACTAGCAAATACAAAAGTGCGGTCTGGAGGTTACATTGCAGCTACATTAGAAGGTGTTAACTCGACATAATGTGCAAACGGGAAAAATATGTGGAATAATGTTAATGTTTAAAGTACAAATGGACAGAGTGATGTTTTGTTGACATGGAAGTCGCTATGACTTCTTCTTCTACTACTATTTACGGTATATTCGGCCAATCTGTTCATGTCAAAATCATTTGTTCCAATCAAAAGTGTGATGATAAACAAGTCCTAATCCGATCAATATTTTTAGTGTCCATGAAAACAGTGCATTGGATCATAATTCTAATCTGAACTTTGATCGGATAAAATAAATTTTGTCCATATAAATGTAGCCATTGTCAGTTTCTCCCTGTCGCCTTCATTTTCTTCTTCAGTTGTCATCATCTTCTTTACAGTGTGTGCCTGTTTGCTGTTGAACCGGAGAAGCCGAAAATGACAAATCTTCCCAGAGAAATTTCATCCCACTTTACCGGTAAGGCGTTTCATCCCTGTTTGACACCATGCAGGCCGAGACCCCCGGCTCGAGCATGCACGTGCGTGGCGCTCGGTGTGTGCGTGGGATGTACACGGGAGTCCAGGAATGTGGCATAGGAGGAGGAGGAGGTCGTGGTGGGATTTGGGGGGAGCGTGCAAATCAGTTTTTAGTGTTACCGCCGAGTCCGGAGCCGCAGACAAGGGTCCAAAAAGGAGGCGTGCACCACTCCATTATCATAAGAATCACATGGCGGGGATAAAAATCTCCTTTGAATAAATTACCGCTTCAATAGGAGGCGCGACTGCCAAAGAGACAACTTTGTCAGCCCCCCCCCCCACACACACACACTACTTTGTTGTCGGGGGTCTCTCTCTCCCTCTTTCTCTCTGCTTCTCTTTCCCTCCAATGCTTTCCTGGAAGCGACGTAGGCCTCTAAATGGCGTCTGTGTGTATGTGCGTGCCCTCGCCGATGCCAGGTTACCGCGTCCGGCGGGTTAGGCAGGCGACAGGCCCCGAGCGCCCCTTGGGAAAGACCACCGCTCTGAGGTGCTTAATGGGATAGAGGGGTGGGGGTGGGGGGTACAATGGGGGTACATCCAGTAGCCCCCCACCACCCCACCCCGACCCTCATCCTCACCCCCCCCATTATCCCACATCCATCCCACTCTCTTCCTCCCTCTTCATGCTGCATGGGAACCTGAGACGGACCAGCACCACCACCCAAGTTCATTAGTGCCCATGCTGCACTTACACACACACACACGCATGCGCACCCCACACACGCACACACACACACACACACACGTGCATCTCGGAAGAGGAGGGCATTAAAGAAATTTAGTATCGCTCTACGATAAGTCTCACCTTTTGCCAGTCATAAACAAAAGTAAGGCCTATAACAATTTGACAAAATGGCTGCCCTTTACTATTTATAACTAACTAACAGCTCTAAATACACTAATTATAGTTTGGTACACTTCCACATGCAAATACTGTAATCAAAAAAGGCAAGAAAGGGAAACCCCTAATGACAGTTAGTTTGGCAGCACGGCGCACTATTTGGCAAGCGGAACGTTGTTATTGAATGGACTGTAGAAGCTGGTTAAAGAAGAGTCCTTATAAACTAATTAGCAAGTGACTTATAAAACATTTGTAACACCATCAATAATTGTAGCTTTATTGTAATGGACTATTAGATATTTACTGTCAACGTGGCCATTAAAATGTCAGCACGGCCTTCATAACAAAACGGCTGCTCATTACTATTTATAACTAACCAACAAATCTAAATATGTAAATTAGAGTTTGGTATACTTCCACATGCAAATAGTCAAATAAAGCGAGAACAGGAGCCACTGAAGATGGATTTTGGCAGCACAGCTCACTATTTGGCAAGTGGAGTGTCATAATCAAATGTTTTAGCTGCTTGTTAAGGATTTTTATGAAGTGTGTATTAAACAATTAGTCTTGGTGCATTTACAAAGCCTTATAAACTGTGCACTTATTGTAAAGTGCTATCCGGTATTTTAATGTGAGCATGCAGCCAAGAAAATGTCAGCACGGCTTTCACAAGTAGAACACGAAATGTTTTTTCTTTATGGTTTACAAATAAATCCTTAATCCAAACACATATATGATAGTTTCTCACGTGGCAGTAACACTTTGATGGGCAAATAATCTAAAAATGCAAAGGTAGGAAATCTCGGGAGATGTGAATTTGGCAATGCAGCTCACTATTTGGCAGGAGGACTGGTGTTGGTTATAATTGGTTGTGGTTTATTAATTTGTGTTTATTAAACTGGGAATTATATTCCACGTTCCAACAATTCCCAAATTCCATTTTTTTCCATAATTAAAATCCCAATGGGGGTTATATTTTAGGTATTTATTCCCAACATTTCCAACTTTTAACATTAAAATTCACAAATGAACCCTTGCAACTATCGTTGTTCATGGCATCTTGGGAACAAATTCCATTCCTTTTTTTTCTTTTTACCGATTGAACCCATTCTAACTTCAAATTGTTCATTTTATTCAGGAAATCTTGAAAACTAATCATTGCCATTCCCCGAATTCACAAATTTCCCCAACCAAATTCACAACATAAAGTTGCATTTTACATCTTTACATCCTCTTTCTACATTTCATGACCACTTCAAACCATTCCAACTTCAAATGATTCAGTTTATTCAGGACATCTTGGGAACTACTTCCTTTGCCAAATTTTCACAAGAGAATTCCAAAATTAGCTCAACTCAATTTCCTCCATCCTCATTTCTTGACTGATTAAACCCATTGCAACTTTAAGTTTCGCATTTTCCATTTTCACAATGCAGTTAATTGCACAGCATTTGTATATCTTCTATACAAATGTATGACAACAGACAGCATCATGAATGAATGGCTATATTGTTATAAAATTGTTATAATTAACAATCAACGAGTGTTAAAAGCAATACCTATTAGATTAAAAATAATTGTTGTGTTTTGTATCTGATAAATGAAGCATAATAAAATAGGTCTACTTTGTCTTTTGGAGCCAAAAGTAGTTGGGACAATTTAGTAGACGGATACATTAGTACAAAAATGCTTTAATACTTACTCTGTCACAGATTATTGTTCTACGCACTCACAAAACTAATTTCAATATTCTTATGATATGTATAGTACAAGGTGCACCTGATCATGACCTTTGACAAGACAACCACTATAAGGTGTTTCTCATACTTTTTGTTTGCTCCCAAACTATTTGCTGAGTTGTTTTTACTCACATCAGTTAGCTCTATACACTCCAATTTCTTTGTTGTGAAATGCGGGAAAGCCGATTTCCACAATAGCAAAACTTCAAATATTTTGTTGAATTACCCAATGTAAAATTTTATCCAAGCTGGTTGCCTTGAAATTTTCAATTCACTCAACCTTTTTTTTTGGATGGATGACAAACAGACTAATAGAAAAGAGTTGAGCTGACCATTTTTGCATCAATCAATCAATCAATAGGCTCTGATTGGCTCCTCTCAAACCACATTCAAACCACCTTCACTCAAATAATACATTTTTTACATTATAGTAATGAATTTTCACTATTACACATTTTAGTTATTATACGAGACTTGAGCGAATTTATAAACGAAAATAATAAATACACTTACCTTATAGCAGGGGTGTGCAACTCCGGTCCTCGTAGGCTGCGGTCCTGAATGCTTTCAATGTTGCCCTCCTCCAACACACCTGATTCAAATGATTGGGATTATTATCAGGTTTAGTAGATCTTGCTGATGAGGTGATCATCTGAATCAGGTGTGTTGGAACAGGGTAACATGTAAAACATGCAGGACAGTGGCCCTCGAGAACCGGAGTTGCCCATCCCTGCTTTATAGGATTTTTTTTTTCAAATCACTTAACTTGCTCAATAAGTAAATGTGTTTATAATAAAACCGTATGCATATTAGAAAAATACTGGCTATTAGAAACAAAACAATCATATTATTAACTGTTAATGTCTATTGAGAGGCTCGATAAATATGTATAGTGTCACTGTCGTTATTATGAATATTAAGTAATGTTACAAGACAACAAACGACGAGGAAACGTCGGATCGGGCCCTGCGTGAAACCTGTTGTGCGCGCACACGCACGCACGTACACACACGCGTCAGGCACACGTACACGCGCACAGGACGTTTCCCAGTGTGAGAGACGTGCCCTGAAAGCTGTACACTGCTTTTGTCCACTATGTCAAATGGCTCTCACACACACACCCACACGCGCGCACACACACTCTCACGCACACACACACACACACACTAAATGATTAAGCAGGAAACAGCGACTGGCTAACATTGAAAACGCAATTGAAAGTATTTATTTTGCAGCTTGTGCTCCCCCTCCACCCCCCGAAAAAGTGCGTGTACCCTCCCCATGCACCCCCCTTTTTAGTCTCACCTTCTTGAATGATCCACGCTTGCATCCAAAAGCGCCTTTTTTGGGGGGGCCGGGAACACCAAGCTGACAAACTGACGACGACCACGTGCGTGCATAGACTAAAAAAAATAAAAAATAAAATAAAAACATAAATAATAATAAGAATCGAAAATCATGAAAAGAAATCAAAATGTGTCGTTTTTGAGGGAGACGGCACGCAAAGCCAACATGGCGGCGTGAAAAATGTCCCACGCCACACAGAGTGATTACAGCCGCAATTAGAAAGTCATTTGCATGTATGCTAATGAGGCAGAAAAACATGTCGTGCTTGGTCGCCGGAGGGAAATGATCAGCTTTCCCCCCCCTCTTTCTTTGAAGAGCTCGAATCTGTTGTGTGATATTGATGATAATTATGGCATTTAAGAAACATTTTCATCTAAATTCAGCCTTTTAAGTCACTAAAAATGTTCATTACATGTATTTCAAGTCATTCCATATTGGAAAAATATATACTGGTTGTGTTTGTTGTTGTTGTTGTTGTTTTTATTTCGAATGAGGCAGATCTGATGAAAAACTGAATCAATAATTTATACTCTGTGTTTTAATTTGGTTAATTTGGTTTTCACTACCTGACGTGTGTTTTACTTTTATTTTACCAGGCAATAATTGTAGAAAATATTAAGATATGATTTAGCAAGGATTTATGTTTTTTTATGGCCTTCAAGCTTCTTCGTGTCAAATTAATTTGTAATAGTTCATTCTTGTGCGCATGCGCATTAGAGAATTCTGAAGGCAGCGTTACAAATTTCTTTCATTTCGAAATTAAATGTTGCTCTCCTTCTACAGAATAGCTCGTGAGGGTGCCTATATGTCTTTGTTTTTTTGTTTTTTTTGTATTTTAAAGTGTTCATAAGGTTCGCGTAAATTTCATTTTTCAGCAAGAAAGAAAATAACACTCTGCGGCCACTTCATTAGGTACACCATGCAGTATCAGGTCAGAGTAAAGAAGCAACATAAAGGTAATTTTTTTACATTATTAATTTATATGTATTTGCTTTGTTATTACACGGAGGGCTGTCTTAAATATGTTGACAAATCAGACAATAATACACATACTAATACAACTTAAATAGTAACTTTAAAGGCCCATTAAAAAATATATATACATATCATATTCCAATATAATTCAATTGTGTACCTAATAAAGTGGCCACATTGTATCTTCCTATTTGCATTTAAAACCAAGCTTTTTATTATTTTTTAAGGCTTCTATACGGTTCTTAATTAAATATCCTTGGACTGTTTTTTTTATCAACTATGTACATTGCATTTGCATATTTCTCTGACACACAGGGCTCAGGTGCGAGGATCACGTGACGTAGAACAGGAAGTGACAATGAATTAATTAGTCATTAATGAACGTTAAGCCGGAAATGTTGCATCCTTATTTGCATCCAAAGTGGGTCATGCACGATCACAAAATGAAGGGGAAAACATTCAGTGATGGACATGCACACAACATAAGAGGGGAAATGCGGATAATTAACATTTACTTTTAAATTGTACTCAAATACTGAGCACTCATCTATACAATTGTGTGTGTCGGGGGTTAAAGTGTAATATTTCACGTTTTATTTGTACATTTATGAGGTTTTATCCTTAGTGAGGTCATTTACATTTTTCAAGTTAATCGTTGCCTGATTGTCTTGGCTTTTCTTTTCTGTATTTTCCTTTCATTTATATTTTAGACAAATGAAATATGAAATTTATTTTTATTTTGCACGGTTGGAATCTCCTTATGACGTTCTATAAAAATGAATTAGGGAGGTAATTTGGCATTTTTTCAGGTGCATTGCTTTATGTATTTGCTTTGTCGTACTGTTGAATGTTTAAAAGAAGAAATAAAACGTCCCTTTGGAAAACAAATCCAACAAACCTTTGCACGTTTGAAATACCGCCTCGCGGTGGGAAAAACTCACTCGTGACATGTTTGATTTGAATGAACACACCCAACGCGCGCGCGCGCTCACACACGCTCACACGCATACGCATACAGATTTGCATGCAGTATCCCACGATGCAAGTTACAATGGGAGCAATTAATATGCACATAAATTAAAAGTGAGACGGGGTTTCCACCTCCTTTTTAAAGGGGTGAATTCCAGGAAAGAAAGAAAGAAGGAAAGAAAGAAAGAAAGAAAGAAAGAAAGAAAGAAAGAAAGAAAGAAAGAAAGGAAGAAAAAAAGAAAGAAAGAAAGAAAGATAAAGGACTGAAGGAAAGAAAGAAAGAAAGAAAGAAAGAAAGAAAGAAAGAAAGAAAGAAAGAAAGAAAGAAAGAAAGAAACAGCTTCTCTTGCGCTTGAGAAAGATTGAGGAGGAGGAGGAGGCGGGAAAAAAGAGGGAAGAGGAAGAAGAAAAGCCCCACATTGCATTGGAACGTCTTAAAATTTTTACTTGTACTTTTGGTCACAGGTGCATGGGAGGAAGATTAAAAATCATCATCGTCATTGTCAAGATGATCAACATAATGCATTTCGTCTTCATTAATATTCAATTCTTACCCTACTCCAGAGGCCTGTTTCTGATATTTTGACCCTCCTTTGGCGCTAAATAAGGTGACATAATATTAGAAACATCCCTCAATATGTAATATAGTCATATATTGTCAAAATTATATTGTAAGAGTTCATTTTTTTTGTTATTCATTATTGTCTTTATTAAGGCAATTGTGTTAGTTTTAATTTAGTGTATGCCTAATGATTGTGCAGCGCGTAAATTCATTTATGGGGAAAGAAATCAAACATACTATGGATAAAACTCATTAAATGTGTTCGCATTTATGATGACGTCACCAGTGACCAGGTAGACTAGTAGATTTTTACAAAAATGTTTTTTAATAGAACGATCTGGTTCTAATTATATGATGACTAAGGCTTTGCGCCGCAATGGAAGAGAAGCGCTGTTACAATGGCAGTACACGGAGCGTCATCTGCAGGACAGTCAGTGACACTGCAGGCTCTTCATATTGGTAGTCCTTTGTCTCTCTCTGGCGGCCGACTTTTAACACTACAAATCCAACTGTAAAATGGAGAGCTGTCTTATTTTTGTACATATTACCAACCAACCAACAAAATACTTTTTCAATTAAATTATAATATTTGTAATGTTTATTGTCTTTCTTCAACAACGTTCCTCTTAGCTGCGCCGCTTCCAGTACATGAATATGGATGTTGGGATTTTTTTTTTTTTTCCCAATCAAATTTCAGTCTGTATGTGTTGCTACATCGATTTAATCTGTCCAAGGCCTTCACAATCTGTAGTGTTATGCAATCAACTTAAAGTATTGTACTGTACTTAAAAGTAAATACAACTTCTGCTCGACTCGGCTGTGTGCATACCACCAAGCTTCATTTTAATGTTTGCTTGAATTTCATGTCATACTGTAAATGTATATTTTATTTGTAATTTAATTCAGAAATTATTTCATATACCACTAGATTAGTGGTACTACATCACACATAGAGATTCACTACAAAAATCCATCCATCCATCCGTCCGTCCGTCCGTCCGTCCATCCATCCATCCATCCATCCATCCATCCATCCATCCATCCCAGTGTAATATTGAATACCTAATGTTTTGACTGATGAGCGTATTCCTAGCCAGGCGAATGTAAGTGATATTTGTTACATACGGTGGTATCTCGACTTAGGGGTTAAATCGGTCCTTTTCCACACTCATAACTCAAATTACTCGTATCTCAGAGCAAGTTCCATGAGTGAAATGAATGGGAAAATGACATTAATCCGATCCAGCCCCCTTACAAAACCCAACATTTTTATTATTAGATTTTATTTTAATAAAGAAACTGTGATGTCAATTGTCATTATGAAAATATAATAAAAGGGTAGGGTATATATATATATATATATATATATATATTTATATATATGTATATATATATATATATATATATATATATATATATATATATATATATATATATATATATATATATATATATATATATATGTATATTACTACTGTATGTGTGGGGAGTGGTGTGTGCGTGAACGACTTTAGGGGTTAATTACACTTAATCAAACCAATTTATATTACACTTAATCAAACCAATTTATATTTTATATTTATATTTTATATATATATAAAGAGGCGGCACGGTGGCCGACTGGTTAGCACGTCCGCCTCACAGTTCAGAGGTCGTGGGTTCGATCCCGGCTCCGGCCTCCCTGTGTGGAGTTTGCATGTTCTCCCCGTGCCTGCGTGGGTTTTCTCCGGGCACTCCGGTTTCCTCCCACATTCCAAAAACATGCATGGTAAGTTGATTGGATACTCTAAATTGCCCCTAGGTGTGATTGTGAGTGCGGATGTTTGTCTCTGTGTGCCCTGCGATTGGCTGGCAACCAGTTCAGGGTGTCCCCCGCCTACTGCCCAAAGACAGCTGGGATAGGCTCCAGCACGCCCCGCGACCCTTGTGAGGAGAAGCGGTACAGATAATGGATGGATGGATATATATAAAGAGAGAGAGAGAGAGAGAGAGAGAAAGAAAGAGAGAGAAAGAAAGAGAGAGAGAGAGAGAGGGAGAGAGAGATGTGTGTAGTTTTTGTTGTTGTTGTTTCTACAGTTTATATCTCAATTGTGTCCTGCCTCCAGTTACCTACCGTTTATTTTGGTTGTAATACTACTGTCGACCACGAGATTACAGCACACTATTTTGTTTGGAATTGTAAATCGGAATGAATGAATTGAACAATATTTTTTTTATCCATTGCGCTTCCTCTCTCTCTCTCTTCTCTCTCTCTCTCTCTCTCTCTCTCTCTCTCTCTCTCAACTCATTATATGTGCTTAAATATGTTTGTATTATTTCAAAATTGTATTTGAAGCAGGGACGGAGCCATAGGTGGGCCTGAGTGTGCACAGGCCCACCCAGATTGACACATTTAAAATTTATTAAATTATTATTCACCTCCTAAGGCCCAAGCTGTTTTTTACAAGCATTTTTTTTATTTCTTTTTGCTATTTGGGCTTATTAGAACTTAATTAGAAGAAAAACTAAGCATCATCTTTTGTTTTTTTTGGATTGTATTTTGTATACTGTATTTTGACTGTAGTATGTAATACTCTTCTGAGACCACAAGATGGCAGTGTAAGTGCCCACATATGTGTCCAAAACACCCACACCACACCACAGTGCATACGCTTGTAGACACAAGAGCTAGAAAGTGCTGTCCACGTACGTGGCCACTAAGCCTTAGGAGGTTAAATTATTTTTGAATTTCTGTTTCCTTGTGTGTGTTTTTTTTTTACATTTTATTGAATATTAATAATGGCATAATTGTGGTTGGAAGATCTGAACTTCATATCATTCAGTTTGTCATTTTATTTGAATATACGATGTGTCGGGACAGGAGGATTGTGCTCACTGAGAGAAACATTCAGGCCCACCTTGATTTTTCCAGGCCCACCCGTTAACCACGTTCTGGCTCCGCCCCTGATTTGAAGCCCCTAAAAATAAATGCCATGAATGCTATAAAAACATGCCTATGGAGTATTTCAATAGGATATTTCTATATTACGGATTTTACTTATTGCAGAGGGTCTGGAACGTAACCCCCTCAATGGAGGGGAGGATTACTGTATTCTTGTGCTGTGCTTTGAAATGGTGTGGCCTAGAGAGCGCCTTTGAAGCTCTCTCTCTCTCTCTCTCTCTCTCTCTCTCTCTCCACCACTTACACCGAAAGCTCCAACTGCAGGGACTGAAGAGGGCTTACCTAACCAGTGAGAGCTCAGAACTCACTTTCCAGGATTTCTCAATAGTACATTTCACTTTCTAGAAGCCATACTAAGGACGACTTTGCAGGCGGAAAAAAAAAGTAAATATCTGGAATAGGTGAATTGTGAAGTTATTGACATTTACCCCTTTGAGTGAACGCACATTTAGTTATGCTGGTGGTATATTACGACTATACCGTACAAGAGTACGAAGTTCATTCATTTGACAAATTTATCCCAAATGACTAATTATCCTACCAGTGAAATTTCTCAAAACTGGAAGTACCCATAACCCACTCTTTCCCAGACCGATTGCATGGCTGCTGAATTAATGACAAATTCGCCACTCTCTTTGGCTCATAAATGTGTAAATCTGACTCTAATGTCAGTGCCTCAGCGGCCATGAACCACATCGCATGCCACTGATCTCGGCCTGCCCTACCAGCCAACCTTTCGTCACCGCTTTTCCTTTACTGTGCGATGTGGCTCATTGTGACGCTCGCACTTTAGTCCTAATTGATGGGCACAGGCAAGAGAGGAGAGGAGAGGGGGCGTTTGTTGGCGCCGTTGCCATGGAGACCGGCTGCATTGCTAGGCAACCGCAGGGATGCGGTGGAGGCAGAGCACAAGACAAGCTGCGGGTCAACACACACACACACACACACACGCGCGCACGCAAACACACACACACACACACGCACACACGTACACAGGCACACAACAGAGAGGTAAATAAAGTCAAGCTAATTGTTCACCTGCTGTCTAACATGCTATTAGTACTAAAGTGCGGTTAATTGCTCATTATCGCTGAGGGAAAAATGGAAGGAAAAAAATGCCAGAGTTGTAGAGTGAAACTAAAATGTAAAAAAAGAAAAAAAAAAGCTGCTCTTAGATTATTCAGTTCAGGGCAGCTCAATTTCTGCATTCACCAGTATATTAATAATAATAATGATGATGTAATATTATTGTTGTTGTTGTTAGACTTTTGGCTTGGTCCCTTTTAGTCAGGGGATGCTACAGCGAGTTACTCACATGATATGTTTGGCACAGTTTTTATCCCTAATAAACTGTAAATATTGTAATAACATTGTAATAACATTGTGATACCATAGTCATGAACACACAGAAGTGATACCATAATAATAATAATAATATTTGAATAACAGTAATGCTCTACTGTAGTGACGCTATTGTGATACCATAATAACAGCAATACCATAATGATACATCATAGTAACGTTATAATAACAAAGTACTGCCATAGTAAGATCGTTACGAATAATTATAAATGTCGTGCTGCCTCCACTAATGAAGATTCTTTCATTGTCTTTACAGGTGCTCGTTTTTCCCCCTCACACTCGTAACGCCCTAGCTCCACCCCTCTCATCAGGGTAAGACAAGCCAAAATCAGTGACTCGCTTGCATGAAACTGGACCGCCCCTCAAAACTAGACTAATTGCAGCAAATAAAATGAATGCTTAGAAAAAAAATGCATAAATACAAACAGTACCAAGAGGCAAAAAAGCAAAATGAGAATGATGAGCACGAACATGACCGGAGCTTAACTAAAGTGTGGACCAATACACGCAAGCGTGTGTCCTTGTGCGCCCATGAAAAAGTCAATCTGAAGACTTAGTGCCAAGAAATGCCATGACACTCACTACTGACACTCAATAGAATGCGTGTGTAAGTGTGTGCATGTGTGTATGTGTGTGCGTGCGCGTGTGTGTGTGTCACTAATCTGTCTCCACATCCCAAGAGCTCTGCCTAAATCTCTCATTTGGAAATACAAACACGCATTGAGTTCATAAATGTGTTCACTTCTCGGGACGTAACGTTCCATGCACACAAATTGGACAAAAGTATTGGGACATACAGCTCTTAATCAAAAAGTTTGATCAAGCAGAGGGCGTACAGTAATACAGTTCTGCTTGTAAATGATTTTCACTGTTGTGCTTTTGGTTGTGTGAAACACATTGAGTTGCCTTGTCTATGAAATGTGCTATAAAAATAATGTGCCTTACCTTGGACTTCCTGTTCAATTCCCGCTATGGAGATTAGACTTAAAATAAGACATGTCCACCCAATTTCATGTTGATTGGTCAAACTGAATTTTATTTTGGTAGTTTCAAATTTCAACCAACATCAACATCAAAAAGAAACACCCATCATTTTTTTTGACAAAGTCAGTTGTCCTAAGCAAATGAAGTACAGTATGACATCCAGTGAGACAGATGATACAAAAGGGGGCGCCAGATTACATACAGCTGTGAAGCAGACCTGCTCCAGTATAACTACAGTAGGGTAGCTTTATCCTTTAAGGTGTAGATTAAAAACATTTTTAAAAAAAACAGTACATCTATAATCTAGAAAGAATATTGAATGATTCCATCAATGTTGTTGTTTGGATTATGTTCACAGCAATTTTACAAAAACTGGTAGATAAATCAGACAGGCAGATTTAGATTTTTACTTGGTAGAGTAAATTGCAACTATTGGAGCGGTTTCAGTTCATTAACATTGCGAGGTGACACTTTAACGGGCACATTTGAGGTGTTTTTCTGCCAGAAAGTAACAAAAACCCGTGAACTGAAATGAAATAAATCATAAGAAATACGTAAATATTTGATTTGTATTTTGGGTTATTTTGTATTATAGTACACGTCCAATTTAATACCAACCGCGCACAATCACGTCAGAGTTATAGAGAACATACAACAATGCAAACTAATGATTTAGAAATGAATGTTTTAAATGTGAAACAATTTAACATCATAAATTGACTCGGCTTGGCCACTGTCGCCATCGCTCAATCTTTTCTCATGTGGTAGAATTGTACAGGTGAGTCAAGGCAACCCTGGCAAAAGATTTGCAGCTCCGAATCACATAAAGTGGATATAAAAAGTCTACACACCCCTCTTCAAATGCCAGGTTTTTGTGGTATAAAAAAATAAAAATAAATACACCAAGATACATGTAATTTCAAACCATTTTCCACCATTAATGTGATATAACTTGTATAACCATATAGATTTTTAAAAATCTTTTTGAGCGGGGAAGTATGAATAAAAAACTGAAACTGAAATAATGTGATTGCACAAACTCATGTTAAATGTGAGTCAGCGCACACTTATCACCATTGTGCCCGTTTTTTAAACTCTGAATAAAGTTCAGATGTTCTAATAGGAGATGGCATGTGGTCGACTGGTTAGCACATCCACCTCACAGTGCAGAGGTCATGGGTTCGAATCCAGCCCCGATGTGTGGAGTTCGCATGTTCTTCTCGTGCCTGCCTGGGTTTTTTCGTGAGGATAAGTGCAAGGTCACATCTTACCTATAATAAACCTTGGTCCGCAGAAAGCTTTTAAACCATCCAACGATTGAGTCATTGTTCAAATGTTTTGTTCAGGAGAAGAGAACAAACATGGGGGCCGGGGGGAGGGGGGGGGGGGCGTTCAAAGCAAGCATGGGAGGGAATTATGTACAGTTCGAAATAGCAGTCTTCATAAATAAATAAATAAATAAATGAAAACCTTCAAGCTTCTGCTAGAGGGAAAAACAAAAGGCAGGGAAAACCTACTAGAACATGTGAACTCTATTAACAGAGGGGAAAAAAAGTGGGAAACGTTTTTAAATGGTTTCTCACAAAAATCTCACGTTTGAATAGGCGTGTGTCGACTTTTGAATTCCCACATATGTCTTTCTCAAGCCAGATTTTCTTTTTTTTTAATGGCGTTTTATTGATGAATTATCCCATATACGTCACTACAGTGTTTCCACTGTTTGTTGTCATTCCTCGTGGTGGCATTTACATGACCCGGCTCTGACCGGCGTTCATACCCAGCTGCGAGAATGAGCGTCCAGCTGACTGCAGCAATGGAAATCCATGGCGTAATCTTCTTATGTAAAGCACAAAACACACAGTGTGTAATCCTCCTTCCGACCTCTTTGGTGACAACACAACTACAAAACTCTTACAATGTGTACATGTGCATTAAAACAATAATTTCCACGTGGTCATTGTGCATGCCAAATCATCAGGTGGCGCTATAAGCGCTCACTTTATTGTTTGTATGTGTTGTTCCTCGGTGTGTTAAAGTAGCAGCTGCTTGAAGATTTATAATTGAATTATCACTACTCCTATGCTAATGTCCGTTAGCTCATAAGCTATTAATTTGCGTTGAGCTGTCAGGTTTGCATTATATGCTTTGGTTGAACATTTTGGTATTTAAATATGTGGTTTAAATAATATGTTTAATTCTGTTTTATTTAGGTGACAGTTTTACAGTAAACTTCAGCTTGGGTTGACAAACTGCTTGAAGGAAGCACAATTTGAGTCTTATTTGGAGAGGTGACAGTTGCGTGACAGTCCCCTCCCTTTTCATTTCCTTAAGGCGATGGTCTCGTGATTACTTGACAGCGGGAGAGAACAGGTGCTAACAAACACTTAAACATCATTTTTTAAGAGTGTGTTAAATACACTTAAATGTGTTTAAAGCGCGTGGGATGGCAAAAACTATCAGGAATATGGCTTTGCTATATCGCGCTTTTTCATCAATCGAGGGTTGGTCTTGATTGTAAACAGCTCACTGTATCTCTTATTGACAATTGAACATGTGCAGATTTCAGTTATTCCGGTTTAAATGGCTTACTTTTTTTGTAATATAAAATTCACAATATAAAGTATTACTCTGAGCCAGGTTGCTGGTGACGTCATCACGACCGAAAATTATTCGTACGATGTCGTCACTTCGGATGTATCTGTTTCATGCACAAACTGAAAGCAATATTTGTTCATAAATCTTACTAGAAAATAATGTATTGTACATCTTAAGTCGGTATTGTTGCTCGTTCCGCGCACGTGCTGCACTGTCAGACCGCACGCCACCAACCCCTCCCCTCTCCTCAATCTACTGTGATGTCATATTTTCCCCGCCTTCCTAACCGTAAACACAGTGTTCATCCGCGCAGATCTGACAAAGTAGTGCGAGCTGTCGCCGGTAGTGCTCACATCATTTAAAAGTCACGTGTACCATCCGGCAAAAGGTGAAACCAGACGCTTATGGGCCACATTAATCAATATATCAATTATTGTATTTACATATGAACATGCTAATAATGCAGAAAAGTGGCAAGAAATCACAGACAGGAGTTGGTTCGCTATCGCTACTGTCTAATATCCACGCCGAGGGTTGACGTTAAAGGCCTGTCATAGTAACCCAGCTTGTCGACAACTTTGACGACGTTTTCAAGAACTCCGTGGTGATTTAAACTGACATTTGTCGTAAGTGAGTTAGTTCAACCGGTGAAATGAAATGTTGGTACAGCGTGCGACCATCGAGGCAAGCGGAGGAATACAAGCCAACCAGAGGTCTAAAAGCTCCGCCTACTCCCCCCCTCCTCACCTCGCCGACCGCGCCGCCGCCTCTCAATTGGCCCTAATAACGCGGAAGCCTCGCTCCCATTGGTAAGGGGTCACTGTCGATCACAGCGCGACGACGCCCCCTCAGGACGAGCCTCGGCTCCATTTGCAGTGTGGCCAAATAGTTACGCCGCACGTCAAGTCGGAGACGATTTGATCATTCACAGACGGGGCGCGCTCGGCGGGACGAAGCACAGTCGGCAACCGCGATTTGGGACGCTTTGAGCCGGCGTTGGACGCAGCCAGACCACGCTTGCCTCCTAAGGCAGATGCGGATGCTCCTTTGGCCCGGTAGGTGACTGTGCTGCTTCTGGCAGGGTTCGTGTCATCTTTTTCGGAGTGAGCATGTGTGTGCGTCCGCTGCTTCGGAATGTGCGTGGTAAGCTGGAGGAGGAAGGTAGTTTTGTTTTGTTTTTGTTTGAGTGCACGTCACTCTGTTTCAACGTGGTAATAAAAACACGTTAGTGCCGGACTCCATGCATTTGAATGGTTTTATATATTTTTTAAAAACTGATGTTTGCTTGGGGGGTGGACATCTGCCTCGAGCATCTGGCTTTGATGCATTAAAGTAGGAGAATTTTATGGAATATATGCATGAAACTTGCACACTGCAGGTTAGCCAGCTTCAAAGGAGTTACTGTGATTCGCCAAGTTGCATTCTATATGAACTTAAAGCAGGGTTGTTTTTTTTTGGTGGTGGGGGGCGGGGGGATGGGGGGGGGAGATTTATGTGGTGGTTCACTTATTTGTGTAAAGTGTTTCCTTTACACTTTAACACATAATTGGGGCTCTGTGACAGTGAGAGTTTTACATAATATCCGACATTTGGTTAAGGTTTTACTCTGGAACAGACCATTAATTGAACATTGAATATTTTACTTTGTAACAATGAAATGCTCTGTGATGGTGACATTTTACCCTGGAACTGACAGCTAATGAACAGTTTTAGAAAACAGAAACAGAAAACAGAAAATTGATATTTTGACCTTGCTTATAAAGTGGTGCCAGTTTTACCCTGGAATAGACAGTTACTGTAAATTAAGTCCGCATGAGGGCGACAGTTTTACCTCATAGTGGATGGCGAATGAAGGATTTACCCTAGAACTGACAGTAAATTGACAGTTTGACCTTGGAACAGACAGTTAATTGAGGTTCTATAATTGAGAATAGGGCCAAACTGCTAAGAACTATTTTGAGGCTGATTCCAATATTTGGCAGAGTAAAATTCCGATAACCGATTAATCGGCCGATTAGTTACAAAGCTATATAATGAATAAAATAACTTTTTTGAGTCACTTAGCGCTAACAATAAAGCTATGAATTACAGGCAGAACATTTGACTTTACTGTGTTTGTTTAACCCAACAACAGAGAAAAAATTGGCCATTTTATTTGTTTGTGTGTGTGTGATGAATGTGATTATCTCTGTCTTATGTTGTAATGTATAAAAAATAAATAAATAATAAAACAAGCAGAAAAAATCAGCAGATTTATGCCAATTTAATGATGGTTCTGCGATGGGGACAGTTTTACCCTGAACCTTCTACAATGGTAACAATTTTTTTTCTGGAGCTGAGTATTAGTTTTACCCTGAGAAGTGACAGTAAATGGACAATTTTACCCTGAGCTGTGCAGTTAATAAAGCTTCTAAATTTGGTGACAGTTTCACAGAGGAATGGAGAGTTGATGGAATTTGTCCTCTGGAATAGACTTAAGTTTTATCCAGGAACGAACAGTAAAATGAGAAAATGAGACTCGCTGAAGGTGACAGTTATACACTGGACAGGATTATTGTCTCTGCGAGTTAGTTTATCACGGTGCTGATGGTGAGAGGTTCCATGTTGTAGTGTTATTATTTACAGTAGCCGAGGAAGCTGATTCATTCCGGTGCGCTTGTTGATGTCTTTACGACGCCGTCAATTTACTCAGTGCGTTAAACGGCAGATTTACGACGTACGTGGAAGTAAATTACAGTTTGGCTTTAAGAAGACGGTTTGTGTCGCAATCTACCAGAATAAAGGGACTCGGCGTCTTTTGCGCAGAGCCCATATCCGCCCATTGCGCTCTCATTACGGCTCGTAATTGCCTTTCTCCTGGAAGGAGAGTGTCATCAAACTTCTCATTTCCTCCTCAGACCCGGAGACTATTTTACCGGTGGATGCCGCCGACACTAGTCCTCACTTTCTCATCATTGTCTTTGATTTCTTATAATAGCATGCAACGTTTCCCTGCTGTGTCACGGTTCATCATTCACACACTCGCTATATCGCGGCTTTTTAAGCGATTGATTTTTTCAATGGTTTTTTTTACATTATACAGCGAAGTCGGAGTTTAGAGCGTCTAGTGTAATACCACATTGTGCCACAACATGGGGGGCAGCACTGAGCTCTACTGGAGGAGATGCAGCGTAATTAACAGCAAAATAAGAAGATACAAATTTATGGACATATATAAAAATATTTTAAAAATATGAAAATATTAGCCAAAAAGTAAAAATGCTATCTACATAAAAAAGTAAAAAAAAAAAAAGGGTCTTGAATAAAATGGTTGAGTAAATACAAAATATTGTAAGGATACACAAATATTAGACAACAAAATGACAAACATTTTTGAAATCGTATTAAACATGTTAGAAGAATAACAGTATTACAAAAATAGATTTTGTTTGACAAAAATCCAAAAGTATTATACGAAACTATTTGACGAAAATATTACACAAAAATACAATCACCATAAAAAGCACAACTATTGGACAAATACCGCAATATATATATTTTTTCCACAAAAATTCTAAATGAAAAGAAACACTAGGAAGAAATCCCAAATTAGAACAGATACCACAATATCAAAAGAATATATACCTTATCAAACTAAAAAAGTACAACCATTACAAAATTTACAAACCGATTTGAAAACTTAAACCCATTGCAATATAAAATTACTGGGAAAAAAATTTAATGCTTGATATAACTGTGCCACAATTTTAGATGCACAATTTAGAAGACTGTCAAAAATTTTAGAAAGCGAAAAATCCCCCCCCAAAAAACCCATAAATTATCAAGTCATATGACACAAACATAAATACCAACATTTCTTTTAAAAAAATACAAAATATTCAGCAAAATATAGAAAATATTTGCAGCAAAAATAGAAAATTTATTGCATTCAAATGTTTAATAATGAAATTAAACAAATTCGGAAAAAAAAAGATGGCGGCTAGTTGAGAGTGTACGGCACCTCTCGCTCGTAGTCAGTTGAGGATAAGTCCTATAAAAAATGGATGGTTGGATTAAAAAATACCATAGAAAAGAAAACTAAGATATTAGAAAATAATGCACAAATATTAAGTAAAAATAGATGGAAAGCACATTACTTGAAAAATACTAACACTTAAAAAAAATCAATATACACAATCCTAAAAATACTAAAATATACAGAAATATAAAAATATAAAAATTACTAAAATATTAAATAGAATATATATTGTTCAAAAATGAATAAATGATTATTGGACAAAAATAAATAAGTAAAAATACTAGAACCTAATACAAACATATGATGCAAAAAAATAGTTAAATTAGTTAAACTTGTTATTAATAAGTTAGGGGACTTTATTCATTTTAAATAGATTTGTTGAACAATTTTGGTGACTATGTACACAATATTTAATATTTTGTTTTACCTGTCAGTTTTACAGTAAAATTAAACTGGGACTGATAAATAATTTTGGGAAAAAAATATAGTATACGTGTGTCTATGTATATACAGTATATTGTATACATCAAACAGCAAAAACTTCAAGGAGGGGAAACCAACTCTCCCTCCTCGTCGGTGCCGCTCATTTAAGGCGTTGCTCAACTGGCGTGCACTCCAGACGTGACATAGAGGACCGTTGTGCGCCGCGAGTTGAGGCGGACCGACTGCTTGGTTTGCCGCACATGAACCTTCAGCTCCCTTTGGATCCTTTGCAAAGTTTTCTTCTCCTGCAGTGGAACAGTGATGAGACAAAATCACAGAGGGAACGCTTGATTTGTTTGCTTTATTTTCTGGGAACGCTACGACCGTTTACAGCCAAGTCCAAATGGGAACAAAACATGAATCTCATCAGGCTCTCATCAGGAGACTTGTAAACTGCAATAAAGATCAAATATGAGGAAAAACACAAAAGTACCAAAAGAGGAAATAAAAGTATTAAAATATTAGATGGAAAACAGTACATGAATATCGAGGGGGACAAAAGTATAGACAAAAATGCACAAATGTTATCCAAAATACTGTATACTAACCTTTTAGATGACAAATACGCAAACATTAGAAAAAAGATCAAAAACATATAAATATTAATATTAGAAATAAAATGATTACTACAAATAATATATAAAAATAATAATTAGATACTCATCCATAATATCAGATGCAAAATGCACATTTGAAATATTAAAAATACCAAAACAGAAATGCAAGGAAGTAAGGCAAAATATGAAATATGAACAAAATCTAATATCACACAAATATCATGCAAAATGCATAATGCTAAATATAAAAAATATCTACACAATATTATACAAAATACAAATATGATATTTAATATGCAAGTATGCAAAAAAATAAAAATAAAAATATAAGAAAATCCAATGTTTAAAAAAATAGCAAATATTAAAAACAGATATCAGAATCTTAGAAATCTTAGAAAACAGAAAATTGAAGGAAATATTAGGTTAAAATTGCGCAACTAGACAATAAATACAGAAATATTCTACAAATAAAAATATTTGATAAATTAGGGGATGAATACACCAATTTCATCATTTTGAAAGGATAGAAATACAATGAAAAATTATCACCTGGATTGTGGTTTGGAATCATGCATCACGTCTTCAACTTTCTGTTTGCTGTTTGTTGTTCATTTTAGGGCCCGACCAATTAATTCGCCAGCTGATTTCATCAGCCAATATTAGCTCATAAAAAATAGTGAAATTGGCCATTTAGAAAAAAAACACATTAACACGTAACAACATAAGACAAAGATTAACATTCAAACACTGATGCTGAGGCAGGATGAGCATCCTGCCAGGTGAACATGTGTTGTCCGTGTGTCCGCTCTCTCACCAGGGTAGGCCAACACGCCCACGCTCCTTTCCCCACGTTCACCCCAATTTTGTCTCTTTCCATTCTTCAATATTAGGACAGGAAGGACTGGACTGCCATGCCACAAAATATATGCAAATACTCCAGGAAAGTGTATGAATATTGCACCCCCCGCCCCACCACAAAAGCATTAGATGAAACTTGGAAACATATTATAGGATTTTTTCTTTTTATTTCCAACAAATACACAAATATTACCAAACAAAATGCATGTTAACTCAGTCACTGCCATTGACGATTTAGATTTTCACAGTCCAGCCATTCAATCTCAGGAACCTATTGATATTTTTTTCAAATCTTTTCAAATGTTAGGGTAAAAGAGGGTCTGAAAATGCTTGGCAGTGAATGCGTTAATTAAAAAAAAAATTAAAATATGAGACAAAAATACATTGTTACACAAATATTACACAAAAATGCCACTACCACATGAAAAATACACAAATATCACAGAAAATGTGTGACTATTCGCAAGATATTAAACAAATAAATATGAGAAAATATTACCTAAATATTAGACAAAAATACATAGTTACAAAAAATGCATGAATGGAAAAATAAATAAAAAAACGACAACCCTAAAACAAAAATACTCCAATATGACACAAAACGCATGATTATTTCAAAATTTTAGTCAAAAGTACATGAATATTAGAAGAAAAGTTTATCCAAAAATGCATGAAGTATTTAATTAAGAGTATTTCATTTCACATGAGAAATACCAACATTTTAAATGAAAAATGTAAAAATATTATATGAACCATACACAAATAGTCAATAAAAAATACACAACTATCAGACAAAAATACAAAAATAATACAAAAATGCATTACTACAAGAAAAAAACCCATCAACATATTAGGTATAAATACACAAAAATTGGACCAATAATAAACAAATATACAAAAATATTCAAATACTCCCCCGAAAAATATATTTTTAAGTTAATTATGACTATACGCGATTGCAAAACAATATACACTTATACCAAATATTACATAAATACAAGTATAAGATAAAATACAAAAATATGAGTTTAAAAATAACTAAATATTAGATTAAAATAATTAGAAAAAAAATCAATATACAAATATTTATTTGTACATGCACTGTCCGTGACAATGTTTTGTGGGTTTCTGGACAGTGCACAACACTATGGAAGCCACAGACGGGAGGACAGACCATGGAGCCATTTAGAGTGTCCCAATACCTTTCTCGCTGTAGCGCATTTGTATGAGCCACCATGAAATCAATTAGCTGCATTCTGTACATCAAAAACATTTGTAGCAATTAATTCCAAAGTTATCTGAGCATGGTGTGTGGTTGTGTGGTTTTTTTTTGCATGTCCCCCGAGAGCATTAATAAGTTTATTTAATCAACGCTCATTCAGGGAATTCTCAGACAGCCTGTGGAATTGTTCTCATTTTCCTTTTTTTTTGTTTGTTAATCTTCAATGATTTGAGATGATTAAAAAAAAAAAAAAGAACTTTTTTTTTTTTCATTTTTTCACTGCTGCAACGTGATGCAATTAATCTTGTTTTTTCCGCAACACACTCCAGAGGAAAAAAATGTCACTGGGATTTTTTTTTGTTTTGTTTCTACCTCTGCTAAAAAACACTCACAAGTCCATCATTATTACTTGCGTGTATGTAAAATTGTACTTACCATTAAGCTCTACAGTTTTGATCCCTGGTGGAGTGAGCAGTTTCACTGACCGACATTGAGTTTGGCAGGCATGTCTATGAGTAGGCCCACAAAAAATGTCTCAAGAAGCCATGGTCCAAAAGACGAAGAAAAGCAGACATTTTAAGATTAATCAAAAAAAAAAAAAAAAAAAAAGAAATCGAGCTTTCCCAACTTCTTAATTTTTGGGGTATGGAAATTCATTCCTAGAGCCATTTTCACAAAGCAACATAAAATTTGGTTGACGTGTCTATCCAAAGTATACCCACAAAAATGTCTCAAGAAGCGATGGCCAAAAAGAGTCAGGAAGGTGGCCGTTTTAGCCCAAAACTAATAATACTCGGACCAATTTCACCTTTCTTGACTTCTTTAAACGTTTACTTCTGTATTAACTCTGCCCCCAAAACCATTTACTCTTAGTGGTATGGAATTTGGTAGGCGTGTCTATCATGAGTAGACCCACAAAAAAGTCTCATGAAACATTGTACAAAAAGTAAATCGTCAGTTTTTGCGACAACTTTAGCCATTTTCTAGTGGACCTTTCAAGGATGGACTCGAGATTTTGTCCTATTTCTACCAAATTTGGACCAGACAGATGGGTGGCAGTAATTTGAAAAAAACATTTGATTTTCGTCATTGTGTGTGGGTGGCGTATGATGGCAAAGTTTGATGACTCTTGGTCGTAGGCTACATTTTTATTTTGGCCGCCGAAGCCAGTTTAATTTAGCAATGTGAAATTTAGTTGGCACGTCTATCATTAGTAGACCCACATAAAAGTCTGAAGTTGTCATGTCGGAAAGACACTGAAGTCATTTTTGTTTGACGGGGACTTTTTAGTGTCATGTGGGAATTTCCAGGACAAACTTTTATTCTGTCCAACTGCTTCCAAAAGTAAAATATCATGATGGACTGGTAGATGGTTGAACATTCATTTCGGGTGAAAATTAGTGCACCATGCTGACCGTCCCGCTGTGTTGAATCTTAAATGCTTAAATTCTTGGACTGAGTGGAACAATAATGGACACTGGATCTCCCCAAGAGCACATTTCAGTGGCGAGCCGGCTGGCCTTCACTCCTGTCCGAAAGGTCAGCTGTGCTGGACTCTCCCGGATCGTTTACACTGGGATGATCTCATTGTGGAGTCATTCCTGATCTTTTCATGCAGTTGGCTGTCAACCATGCGCGCCATGTTGCATAAACATTCATGGAAATTAAAAAGAAGAAAAAAAAATGGTAATCCCTGCTCAGTTGTCGATTTGGGCTAAAAATAATCAGTACTGAGCGCTAAATTTATCTGCTCCGCCTCGGACGGAATTGCTCTATATACTCCGCTTCCGAGCCAGGATGGAAATGACCGACCTGGCTTTGGCTGCTCCGAGTACAAGCAGATGAGCAAATGAAAAACACTGAATGAAGACTACATTTGTTTTCATCAGGGATTACGGAATCTGCCAGAATCTGGCCGACTCATTCCATTTAATATCCGGGAATTTGTGCCTGCTGACGCTTTTATTTCTCTCGACAAACACAGGCGAGCCGGATCCGAGGCCGGTGGTCCAGCTTCGATCCACAAGCTGCGGAGTTTCATGTAGGTTAAAGGCAATTTAGAACACAATTTGCGGGATTATGAAGTGATGGTGCTCGGAGTTGCTGCGCCACACAAAAACTCCAAGGCCGGCTTGACCTTGACTGGGTCACGGTGTCAAAATCCACTTAGATTCCATTTGAATCCGTTTAGTTCGGCTTCTGGCAACCTTCAGCCATGCCGCCTTTTATTTGAAATTGCATTAAGATGCTTGCGCTCGGTTCTCAATTACGCTTGTGGGAGCTTTTGGCAGCAGATTGAAGTGGAGAAGAAGAAATGTGACAATGAGAGTTTTAGTTTGGATTTTGCTCTCATGTTAGAAGTGACAGTTGAGTCAAAGTCACAAACTTCATGGCGTTTTGATTGTAAAAGCAGAAAATCCCACTTGGCTCATCTGTGAATGTCAAGAGTTCTTGAAGTTGTCAATCCAAACCACAATCAAAACATGTTTTATGTTGTTTTGAACGTTTGCGAAGATTTATGACAGCATCAAAAGCTTGTAAATTGTTTTTATAAAGTAAATGGGGACAACTTCAGAACAATATTGTCGATGTCAGGCAGACAACCAGTATGTCCGTTTTCATATTTTTCAATACGTTTGGTTATTTTCACACGTATTATGTGTTGAACATAGCTTGAGAACAAATCTATTAAACTCTCTCGGTACACTCAAACTGTCGGAGAAGTTTTATCCGCTTTTTTCCTCACTCTGCAGAAAGTGCAACATATTGTAGCCTAAAGAATGAAATCTGGAGGTGTTTTAGACAATATCAAGTGAAAATAGTTTGCACGTTTTGATAAAAATGGATAGCTGTCACGCTTCGGTGCATAAGGAGCTGGTCAGCCATGAAGGTAAATGTGCATGCAGATTCATTTCGTTTTACTTCCGGCATCCCTCATGGCTCTTAGTCCTTTGAAAAAGAGTTGAGGAAGATACATAACCAGTCGTTTGTTTTTGGTTAAATATCAAAGCCATTTTGTCTGGTTGGAGTGGAGGGTTCTGCGTAAGCACAGACTTTTGTGGTCTTTTGGCAACAGCGATGGGTCTGTACCATTTTAATAAGTGACAGTGTAACAGAGTAGCCTTTTTGGGCAAATTAAATTAGAGATTGAACATGATTTTGATTGACCACAAGATGGTTGCTTCGATCCAAAATGGCTGACTTCCTCTGTCTTGTCAGGCATGACTTAAACTTTTTTGTGCGCCTGCCTACTCATGCTAAACAGGCCTGCAAAATCTTTTGTTGCTCGGTGAAACTGGTTTCACGTGCCGAATTTTTCAACAATTCAAAATGTTTAAAGGAGTTGTGAAAGCTTGTTGTTGTTCAGTATTTTTTTTTTAGCCTAATGCTAAACTGACCTCTTCAATCCGAGGTAGCAGACTTCCTGTTTGTTTTCAGACATGGATTCTTGAGACTTTATGTGCTTCTACTCCGGATAGACATGTCTACTCAATTTAATGTTGCTAAGTAAAACTGGCTTTGGGGGTTGAATAAAAAAAAATAAAAAAATAAAACACTAGGGGGCCATCGTTTTGGATGTGGGCTTTGGCATTGAGGCTTCTCGGCTGAGCCAGCAACAGAAGGTGAAACCAGAAGGAGGTCATGTGACGCCTGCGTTACCAAAGGAACAAGTGCGGTCAAACCAAAAATGGTTCAGGCAAGCATATAGGAGCAAAGCCAAAACAAATCTGAATTTAGCGTCAACGAGACTCAACAGGACTGCCAGTGGCATAGTGAGCAACCTCCATGTCTTCAGTTCCGTCTTCTTCCCGAGCCGCAACGAGCGTTGCTGTCAAAAAGCGTTGGCAGAGACTCCAACAAAAAGCATTTCTGGCAAAGACGACTCGCAGCTCGTATTCTGCTTTGGAGCAAAAGGCTCTTTGATTACAAAACACGGAGGCTGGGAGATGAGTGTATTCCAAGCCTTTCTAAAAGAGACGCATGACATTTTGGAGATTCTGTATTTTTCTTCTGTGCCTGCTACTTCCTTTTTTTGGGGGGGGGGGGGGGTGCAAGCGCCGCTTGATTCTCCTCATTTCAACTTCTTCCTTCATCGTCTCTGTTGAGGTGTTCACATATCAACCCACAGATGAGCCATGCGTCATCCGGCGTCAAGTCTGACCACCCCTCAGCCAAAATGAGTGGAACACCATCCATTACTGGCCCGTTGATTGACATTGGTAGCCTGAGCCTGAAATTGTTTCGTTTTGTCATCATGCTTCCAAATAAATACATTTTTGAGGACTTTCGCAAACACAGCATCTCACCAAATTTTGCAGGGGTGTCGATCCTGTCGAAAATGTACACTATCGGGCGGGATCCTCGCATCTTCAAAATGGCTCATCTTGATTGACTTACCAAACACTTTTATAACACATTGGCATCATATACCTTTGTGCACCAACATCAACAGTACACCACTCCAAAAATCATGTTCAGTTGCTAATTTAATTCCCAAAAAAATGACAAAAAGCCTTTCATACCTCACATAGCCATCGACTGTGCTTACATCTTCCCCAAACTCTTTTTCAAAGGTCTAAGAGCAATGAATTCTGCGGTATATGAGCTGACTAAGCAGTATAATGGTCAAAAGTCTATCTGACCATTATGCAAACTTACCTCCCTGGCTGACAGCAGTATAGCAGTACAGCTATACATAGGATTACTCATATGTATCTTACATAACTATTTGTACTCGTTATTGCCCCCCCCAAAAAAAAAAAAACAAAAAAAAAACATCCAGACTGTCAGTTGTGAGGTGATAAAATGCTGCACGGCTCCCGCGGACTAAGGAAGAGGCGATGTTTTATGATGTATCTCAGACAATTGTCCAAGAGAGTTGATAGATTTGATCTCAAGCTATTTTCAAAACTTTATATTGGGTAATGATGTTCAAAAATAACAAACGACATGGAGACTGACCAGTAGTATTGATGTGTTAAAAATCTGAAGTTGACCATATTTGGACATATGGGGTTTCTGCACAACAGTGACAAAATACTTTTCCTTGGGGTTGTGGGCATGACCAAATACAGTAAAAACGTGATCGGTAGCATCCGTGATTTTTATTTTTTTAATTCAGCCCCCGAAGCCAGTTACATTTGGCATCATAAAATTTGGTAAGCATGAGTAGACCCACAAAAAACGTCACAAGAAGCCGTGCCAGAAAGACAAGTCGGCTATTTCAAGTGGCCATTTTAAGATCTTGTTGGCTCGGCGGTTTAGGAGTCATTAATGACCAACTTTTCAAAGCCAATGCATGTTCAGTTGTTACCAAGAAGCACAAATGGATGGCGCTAAACTGCGAAAAATGTGCGTTGTCATCATATGTGTGGGCGGAGCATGCTTGGGAATTTTGATGATCTCTGTTGTGTCCTAAGAATTAAAAAATAAAATTGCCCCTAAGGCCTTTTTTACCTACACTGAGAAAAAACACAAGTTGGGTGAACTCAAAATTTCAAAGCAACAAACTTCCATGAAATTTTAAGTTGGACAATTTAACAAAATATGTTCAATTTTGTTCATGTGAAAATTGGCTTTCCCGCATTTTCAACAAAGAAATGAAAGTTTACCAAAGTAATTACCCCTTGTATTGTCCCCTCAACTTAGATCAAGGGTTCTCATACTTTTTCAGCATGCGAGTTACTCATATAATGACCAAGTCAAAATGATCTACCTTCCGGGTAGAGTATGTTTTGCATATTTGTAGTAGGTAGGCTCTACCCACAATAATACAAAACATATATTGAGAATTCTTTATTTCCAATGAATGTTGATGTACCTTGCATAACCGCATGAGCCAATGTTCCACAACATAATTACCTATAAACATCTATTTTTTTTTTTTTTTTTTTAATGCCACGCGGATCTACCAATACTACCTTTGTGATCGACTGGTAGATCGCGATCGACATATTGAGCACCCGTGACATATATATGTAAAAACAACTCGGCGAATTGTTTTGGAGAAAACAACTTGCTTGCTTTGGTGTGCTAACCAATATTTGTTAGCAACACCCCACCCCACCCACCGTGGCTGCCGGTCCTCGAAATATCAGTCATACCATGATCTGGTGCCTGGCAGAGAAAGGTTGGGGACCACTGCTTTAACACTCTCTGAGCGTAAACACAAACAATCAAAAGGTCCTGGAAGTGGTTAAATATTTGCTCTGAACGTGTGAAGATGAGGACGAGTATTTTTATTTATTTTTTTTTCAAGCAGGAAAAAAAGCAAAGCGACGCTCACTCGCAGTCGATGTGGAGAGCGAACGAGTGTTAGAGAGAGTACTTCTTTGGTGCCAGCATGGCAGGCATTAGATAACGTTTTATTTGATGCTGTTCAATGGCTGCCTCGTCCTCACCTCTCGCCCAGGCCTCTCCAGCCCACACACACAGGCACACAAGCAAAGACACACACACATATCCGCCCACTCGCACACACATACGCACGCACGCACACCCTCTCTGGAGGATTCTGGCACTTGTTTATGTTATTGAACTGGTTATCACATTACAGCTGCAACTCCAGAGTCCTCCCGCTTCCGCCAGGAGGATACGAAGCCAAAGTGTCTTTTAGCTTCTTGCTCGCACGCCGCCATCATATGATGATCTTCACTTTGTGCATGTGTGCGCGCGCGCGCCATTCTTTGTTTCCGGCTTGTGGTTTGCTTCACGCAAGTAGACGGCCTCGTTTGTAGAAGCTGGTATCTACAGCGCTGTTGTTGTTTTAGCAATGCAGTGAGCTATAATAATGACCACATGTACGGCGTTTCCATTTGTTAACTTAACTGCAGATGGGCGGTGACGTCTATGAGCTCGGAGGCCTTCATTGAAACACATTTTTTGGAACGCTGTGAATGCTATTAGCGGTATTTTTACAATTTGTGGCAAATGAAATTGAAGGCGGTTAATGCTGGCGCATTATTAGTCTGCTGCCAACATTATACATTTATTTGCTAACTCAATTAGGGTGGTATGATGACATTCTCCATATACATATACAGTACTGTACTTATTTTACACATTTTTCTGCTTTCATTGACTATTACACAGAGTGCTAAACTCACCTGTCGCTTATGTTTTTGTACTTGTATTTACCTATATTTTTTAATATGAACAGTATTTGATCTTTAATCCATTTAATATGTTCGTCAATATTAGCTACAAAAATTTTGAAAACGTGATATAGTTTTCAGCTGTATTGCTCAGCCCTATTTTGCAACGTCATGGTATCATGCTTAACAGTTAACAGTTGAACCTGTATTGTTTTGCCCTTCATTTATTTATTTATTCATTGTTCAACAAAGACAAACTCAGATGTCGTTTTTTATTTTGCACTTTTGTACATTCATTTCAAATGAATCCTGAATTAAGGGTTTGTTAGTTTGTGTTTTATTTTGGACCTAAATTCTGCATTGCAGAGTAACTGCGTTTTGTCAGGAATAAACAAAAGGTCTTTCTTTATAATGATCTGTCACTGGTTTAATAGAAATTGGATGTATCAAAAGTACTAGTGTATCGGTTACTTGGTATCGGTGAGTACTCGAGTTGAGTACTCGTACTGGCATTGGTTTGAAAAAAAAAAAAAGTGGCATCGTACATCCCTAATTGAGGCAATTACACTTTTTGTTTTCTTTTTGTTTTTATTTTGGCCCGACCGATATGAATTTTTTTCGGCCAATGCCGATTCCAATATTATTTGGCAGAATAATATGTCCCGGTTCTATGAGTTTGGTCATGTGACTTCCCGTTTAAACACATGTTCTATATTGGATCAAAGGCAACTTTAATGCATTTTTAATTGCATATCTTAATCGTGAAGGCTGACCTACACAACACCTATGTGTGCGTGCGTCACGGGTTCATGATCTCATGACGGTGACAAGATATCAGCGGCAGTGACTTCTCACACTGGCCTTGACCGCTCACGTTAGCCCAGCTCGCAGTGATGTTGCACGCCACGAAATATGAAATGAAATTTTGCCTCACGCAGCGAAACAGCAGCAGTTTAGCGATGGGGTGACAAACTTGTTTGGTGGTTTTTAAAAAGCCCAAACTTTTTCCGCCGTTTTTGCCCACACGGCAGGAAAATATCATGCACAGATGTTTTTCCTCACTTGCTTTTGTCGTCAAAAGAACAACAGATATAAAAATGCTGTGCTTTCAAGTCTCAGCTTGTCCTAAATATCCTGCCACATTTCACATTTTTGGTTTTCTGACAAACGTTTATAAGCAGAAATGTCAGCGTCTCGTTCCTGTCACGAAATGTTTCTGCTCGCAGCTGTTTTAATTTGGAATAACTTTCGACAAGAGGTAATATTACTAAATGAAGAATCAAAAGTTAAGTGAAAACCATCAAGTTATATTTAAAAAAAAAAAACAAGCCAATTTTTTGGGTGAAATATTCCAAAACATTGTAATGGTTTTACGCATGCAAAATTCAAATGAACCTTTGAAACGACCCCCGTCGATAACTAAATATTTTTACATATTAGATCCATGAATAGTGTTTATGCCTTCAGGATTTGTTGAGTTTTAGTTTAAACAAATGAAATAAGCGAAGAATAGTCAAAACAAAAAATACTGGCATTGTAATGTTCCTGATATCTGTCATTTTGACAGAAACTATTACTGTAGCTACTATCACGATTTTGAAGAAGTCTAGATGGCGAATATAATGAACATTTGTGTTTGTTACACTTGGTTTGTGAAGAACAATTGCATCAAATTGTAATTATCTACAATGGCTATAATATCACGTTCTAATGGGAGTAAATTGTATTGAACCTTAATTGAAGTGTACCCTAATGCATCTTCGTTTGAGTAAAGTGTTTTGCATCACAATTGAATCATATCGTGTTCTAATTGGAGGAAATCACATCAAATTGTTTTTTGAGTAAATCCTTTTTTGTAACTGTAGTCAACTTTACTGTATCATGTTTGGAGTGGGTCATATGAGAATCGTAATTGGAGTGACTTCTCTCATATTGCATTGTAATTGGTGCGAATCATATTGCAGCAAACCGCAGTTGAAGGAAATCGAATCACATCAGTTAGAGTACATCATATCTCATTGTGATTCCAGTTTAACGTGTCACATTGTAATTAAGTAAATAATATTGAAATTGGAGTAAATCATATCTCATCAAATTAGAGCGCATCATATTGCATTGTACTTGTACTTGAATCGTATTTGAAATCGGAGTCATATCGCATTAGTAATTGAGTAATTGTTTTGTATCACGGTGGTCGACTGGTTAGCACGTCCGCCTCACAGTTCAGAGGTTGTGGGTTCGATCCCGGCTCCGGCCACCCTGTGTGGAGTTTGCATGTTCTGAGTAATTTTTGAGTAATTTTTATGTGGAACCCCGCTTACTTGCTTTTCGGCACCTTGCGGATTTAACAACTTTTATTTATTTCGTTTTTTAAATATTTGTAAAATAAAAAAATTTAAGTGGGAGGCCGTTTTTCTTCTTTTTTCCCCACAGCCATTTGCTTTATGCATTGTCCTTGAAAAAAAAAATGGTGCCAGTGGGTGCTAGTTAGCCCCAAGGACAATATGAGTAGCCCATGGGTCTATTCTAAAAGTAGGTCACCAGCGATCCACTGTGACTTACTAAGAATAAGTAAAACAGAAGAAGAAAGTTCGCATTTATTTATTTATTTAAACTTAACATGGTACACATTACGTCCGCACCAAATGTTCTGTATTTTGTCGAAAAATAAAATCGATTGTGTTCAATGGGGAGGGGCGGAGTTTATTTGCCTAAATCTTCCCCGCCCAAAAAAAGCTTATTTTAGAGATGTCATTTTAATAGTGTATTACCGTGATATTTTTCCAGCCGGTTATCATACAGTCAGAATCTAATATCGGCCCATGCCTATGCCACTGCAATTATTATTTGCTGTGCTCATAAAGGAGTTTGATTCCCTCCTCCTTCAAATTTGACCAGCGGTATTATTACATTGATGTCGTACATGTACACAGTATGTGTCATACATGTCATTTTACGTATACTATGTAGCATAGGTGTCATCATGTATGACTACACATTGTTTCCTATTCAAGCGATGACGGATTAACATGACGGCTTGTTCTTCTTCTTCTGCTGCTGCTGATAATGCTGCCACCTCCTCCTTCGCTGAAGCAAAGAAGCTTATAGCTTTTAGCCTTTAGCTCGGCTCACCGCTAGCATCTGTCGCCCCCCCCCCTATCCCCCACCCCCCCCACACACACACAGGCTCACACATACACATACACACATGCATAGACTCAGACCTCTCCAACACTTGCTGGAGGGTCATAAAGGCTTGTTTTCATGCCCAGAGAGGAGGTGGTTGATACGCCTTTTCACCCAGGACAATTCCTCCGGAGTCACAACAGGTGTGTGTGTGTGCGCGTGTGCGTGCGTGTGTGTGTGTGTATGTGTGTGTACTGAACTGAACTGTACAAAGGGAGAAGAGGGGACAGAGGACTTATGAAGGGTCCCCTCTGACCCACCTGTAGCCTGTCAGCTGTTGTAAGCCTGTTAAAACGTCAGCTGTTTCTGAGGAGAAGTGTGCGTGTGTGTGTGTCAGTGGGGGTCGCATAGTGGGATTGGGTGTTCAGTTGCTGGTTGCACCTACAGCGTCTTGTATCCTTTTGGGGCATTCGTCATGTGTCGGCCACTGTAACAGGCCAACTTAATTTGTAAAACGTTATTATGCATGAATGCATATAAAAGACAGTTGAGTTTTTAACTTACTAAACACTTTGATTTGCAGTCTTTTTAAGCGTTGACTACAACAACTTCACAAAATGCAACCTAACAAGATTGACGTAATCATAAGCCAGTAAATCACAAGTACGATGCCAGCAATAATGCAAACAAATGTATGGATTTCTCATTTCAACTTTTCATATTTCGTTAAACAATGATATGTGAGCATGTGTACTGCACTTCTTCAGCACCGAAAGCATCTAGTTGACAGTGTATGAATATAAAGTACATTATACATTGCAGCCTTTGCAATTTGAATATTGTATTCTACTACATTGCGATGTCGATTTGAATTCAATTAATTGTACAGCCCCACTCACTACGCATTCGAACAGCTCTAAAAAAAAAATGGCCAACTCACTTTATACGGGCACTGCAATATATAACGGATAGGGCGTGATTCCCAACACAGCCCAAATTGGCGGATGCCATTTTGAATATGGGCTGGTCCCGTGCAGCGCCTGTACCTGATGTCAGCATCCCGGAGCTTTTGGCCTGCGATAAACTTCCCGTTTCGCCCTCCCAACCTCCCGAGCAAACCTTTTCATTTCATCGGGCGCGTCTGCTCTTATTTTACCGCATGTAAGCTAAACGTCTGCCGCCTCCCGACCGGTTGCGGCATGGGAGTCGTCGCAGCTGTCGGGTGATTTATGACTTTAATTTACTCTACAGATTAAAATATAACATGGCCACACGGGCGGCGTGTTAATGAGGATATCACGGCAAAGTCCCGTCTCTTTGCGGATTCTTCGTTTTATTGGCTTCACCTTCAAACGGAGAAGAAGCAGCTGAGGACATTTGCAGAGTGTTTTTTAGTCAGCAGCTGAGCCGAGCGGACACGTAGCGTCTGTTAGGGCTCGTCGTGACTCTCTTGAACTTTCACCTTTGACTGTGACAGCTTCAGGGTGGATGGGGGGATGGGGGGGGGGGGTGCTAGTCGAGACAGCGAGTGTCGCATCATATTTGCTGGAAATACTGTGTACAGTCAGGGATTTGCTCATCAGAGTGCACAAATCAAAATATGAGGTACTCGTGTAGATTCATAACCACAGCCAAAGCAATATTGTCATGGACAAATATTGGGGAAAAATTGCCCCAAAACAGACTGATATTTGAAAAAAACCCACAAAATTATTATGTGGAAAAAACTCATTTGAAAACAGTGAAAATATGAGATAAAAATTAACGAATATTTGAAAAAAGCTCAAAACTATGAGAAACAATTTAGATGTAAGACAATTAAAAAAAAATGTACATGCATAAATGCTGAACAGAAAAAAATACACGATTAGAAAGTAGGAAGAAAAGTACGAAAGACAAATATTTGATGAGAAATACAAAACTATTAGGCAGGACAAAATTATTTGAAAAAATATATAACTATACTCAAAGGCAGTTAGTCATCCTAATCTATGAAAATCAAGTTGTATTAAAAGTTCAATGGCAACTTTCTTCTTCTACTGTTCTTATCTCATTGTGTGTACCCAATGCATGCATGCCACCACACTGCCCCTAAGAGGCCAACGGGCACAGCAGGAACAGCCGATATTTACTCTTCATTTTTATTACTACTATTATTTCAGTCTTTTCTTATTTTACCTTGTTACTAATTTATTATCTGGATGTTCTGTGAAGTTATTTTAAAAGTTTTTTTCATTTGTCGTACTGACACATATTTCCTCATGAAATGGCAGGAAATACAATAACTGAGGTCCCAGGTTAGCCCAGTAAATCCCAAGACTTATGAAAATAAAACTAGATCAACAAAATAAGATAAAATAATATAACGAGATGAGAGATGCCTGTTCTCTGAATGTGTGCAAAGATGCTATCCGGCAAACGTGTGGCTGCAGCAGAATGAAACTGCAAGAGGCTTGAATTTCATATACTTACAAGTCATTTTGTACTTGACAAAGTTCAACATGTAGGAATGAATGAGCATGAGTAATTTTAGTGGTAGTTTTAAGTAGTTGAGTTTTTGTAGTTGAATAAATACTACATTTTGAAATGAATGATCGTTTTTACTAATCGGGATTTCAATAGTATTAAAAAAAAACGTGATTATTATTTCTCCATCATCGCCCAGCCCCAGATTGATCAATGAGCGGCTGAGCGGCTTTCAAGAACTTTTTTCAGCTTTTTGTCTGCAGCATGTTCCGCTTTCATTATTACGCTGCAGGATTTGTCAAACGTGTTTGAGAGAACGTGTACAATTTCTACACAATGTAGGTCAGAGCAGAGGAAAGCTTTGTCATTTTCTTCTAATTTCTCCTATCCTCCCCAGGGAGGGAGAAGGAAGGCTCATTTGCATAACACCGTCAAAGCCTTGCGAGCACGTCGTGTTCATTTCCACGCCTATTTGTGGCAAACGAGTGTGACTTCTTTTTCTTTGTAAAGCAACACAAACAAACAAACAAACAAATACGGCGAACGCCGTTTGGCAGCCAACGAGAAGCCAAGCACGGTTTTCGACTTAAATACATGCGCCTGCAGGCCGACTGGCTGCCTTCTTCGCCGCGCGCTCCTCTTCTTCTCTTTCTTCTTCTTGGACAAGAACGTGTCGCTGCCTCCCCCAACCAACCTGGCAGGTCCTCACTTGGCTCGGCGAGAGAGTGGAGGAAGGATCACAGATCCTCATTTCGGGCTACTGGCCAACATCGTGTGTTGCACTCGGAAGGAGGAAAAAAAAAAAAAAAAAAAAAGAAGACATTTTTACTACATAGTTCTCATATAGCATGGACTTCCACTCCATACAATCCTGAAATTGTATATGTATATATATATATATATATATATATATATATGTGTATGTATATGTGTATGTATATGTGTATGTATATGTGTATGTATATGTATATATGTATATGTATATATGTATACATTTGTATGTATAAAAATATATTTGTATATGTATACAGTATATGTATGCACATGTAAATGTATACGTGTGTGTATATTTATGTATATACATATATATCGTCGCTGTCATGTGAAAAACACTTATCTCCATTTTATTCATTTTTCTTATTTTTACATGAATGGTGTTTCCATGTTAGACATCGCATTAATGTGAAAATTAAAAAAGTTTCCGAAATTGGAGGTTTGTTTTTCACAGGACAACGACGATATACAATATATGTTTGTGTATAAATACGGTATATTATCTATGTGTTTGTATGTATGTTTATATATATGTGTTTACAGTACGTTCTTTCATGGAAATTTGTCAATTTTTTGGTGGAAAGAATTGCTATCTTCTGGCAAACAGGAAGTGCTTTTGTATGTGGTTGATATAAGCAGTATATTATTTATAAAGAGCTAAAGTTGGAACTTAAAAGCTGAAAAAAAACGTAACTTAAAAAGTACACTATTGGGAAATTTCATGATGTTTGCGTTAACGCAAGAGAGACACAATATGCGGTACAGAATGGCAGGAAGTTTTGAATGATTGGTCGGCAAATTTTTCTGGAAGATCCAAGAAGCACTTTGTCCTTCAAAATAAAAGGCCTTGCTTGAGGACTGTAAAAGGAGCGACAGAGTTCTTGTGAGCGACAGCGACTGGGCTTCCCAAGGAAAAACTCTCAGCCTGGTGCCCTTTCTTGACCTTGAAGTCTCCGCTGGGGCTGGGAGGGTGTGGGAAACGGGGGGCCGGCAGCGGGCGGAACAGTCGCGTCATTGACTTTCCACACAACGCCGCGAATGTCCGAAAGGGGTCCAGAGCGGTCGCGTCTGTGCCAGCGGCCCCGTGGGCCACATTCCAAGAGGCGGTCACGTCTGGAAGCAGAAACTAATATGAAGAAATCACGCCGGTCCGGCAGGAGCCCAAAAATTTGCCCGATGATGAGAAAAATATACAAGAGTCCTTAACTAAAAAAACAAACTGCGATTAGTGGCGATGGCCTTATCTCCAAAACCCCTTCCTCATTTACTTGCAGCTCTGGTCGCCTAGTGTTCCTCAAGCACTGCTGGCCCCTTAACTCGTTTTTTTTTTTTTTTAGCAAAACATTGTAGTTCAGGTATTCCCCAAGCTGTCTGAAAGTATTATGTTTTTATGGGGTACGTACCTTGGTTTTAGAACGCGGTTTGGTTCACATTGAGTCCAGTAATAATTTCCCAAAAACAAAAGCTGTGCTTCTTTTGTGTAAACAGGCAGACATTTTAGGACGTTGAAGATGAAACAATTTCAACATTGTATATCTTTTCTTTTTAGGAAAGTGCAACATCAGTAGTTTGTCTTGTTTTTAGGAAATGAAGGAAGCAGACGAGGGCAACAAAAATAGTTTGATCGGCGTGAACTATTACGATAAAAACACTTAATGTGTATAAATACAAAAACTTAAATATCGTCTTTTTCGGATAAGCGGTAGAGAATGGATGGATGAAAGGAAAGTACAAAATGAATTGTTTGTCTTCATTTTAGTAAATTAGTGATGAAGCAGTAACAGTTTGATAGTAGATAGTTGACATTCAACCCCACCGCCCCAAAGGAAAACATTTGCAGATTATTATTTTTTTTTTTCCCCCCCAGTTGTGAAGTTAAACAAATACTAAAGGACAAAGTATTGTAAAACAGTCAAATGTACTGCCTGTAATTCATATCTTTATTGTTGTGTTAACGTATTAAAAAAGTAAAAGCTAAGTTATTTAATCATTATATATATTTTTCGGTAAGCGTTCGACTAACCGGTTATCGTAATTTTATTTTGCCAAGTATCGGAATCAGCCTAAAATTTTTTTACATTTTTTTTTTTAGGATAAATACAAAAAAAAATCTTATCTTATTAGGAAAGTACAAAGTCAATAGTTTATCTTAGTTTTGAACAGTGTTAATTATTACACTATAGAAACACCAATGGGCTAATCATACGTGTGTATGTGGAAGCTTAATTCTTTTCTTTTTAGTCAAGTACATAATCAATAGTTTACCGTCACTGAGGAAAATAAGGACGCGACACAGTTTGAATAATGTGTGCTTTAAAAACGCCAACCTTTAAAAATGGTTAGCGTTTCAAATTTGAGTTTCAAGCCTAGGTTAGGTCTTCAATGAAGGTTTCAAGCCTGAGTTAGGCCTAAATCACTGCGTAAGGTTTTCAACAGGGCCTGGAATTTCAAATTAGGTTTTCAAAACAGCGTTAGCGTTTCAAATCAAATGGGTTCTTATCAAATGAAATGAATCCCAATCACCTTTTAAGTGTATTTGTGCTTATTCCACCTCATCTCATCTCACTGGTATCCCATCTATGTCAGTACCGGCGTCTGTATCAATATTATCCATATTTGGATGGATCCACCCACCACCACTACTGTGTAGTTTGGCCAAGAGGCACGAGACATCAGCAATGTGTTTGTACAACTCTCTGACAGCTGAGCATGTGTGTGCGTGCACTTGTCCAGCTGTCTTTGTGTGGACTGTGCAGTTCAAATAATCAAAGTGGTGGTCAGAGATTCCGTCAGAGACAAGGCTAAGTGTGAAAATGGGAGTCATTGGAAGTTTGTTGCATCATTCGGAAAAATGTAAAATAAATAACAATATAAATTAGTGGCGGGCATTATGGCAAAAATATCATATCAATATCACAATTTAAAAAAAATAAAATCACGATCTTGATTTTATCATGATTCTTTTTTTACATCATTTTTTAGTCTAATTTGATCATTTTTTGACCATTTTCCTTATGTTAAACATATAAAACCTATTTAAAATGTATATAAAGCCCGAAAAGAAAAAAAATGACATTTTAAATCAGCTAAGCTTTTAATTTGAATAGTGCCATTTTTTTTATCAAAATGTGCAGTGAATGTAAACATAAAATGTAACATAACGTAAACATAAAAACACAGCTCGTAATGCGGGTCTATATTTGATTTTGAAGTGTCTTTTAAACCCCTTGTTTTCCACTGTTTTAATGGGAATAATGTCTTCAGCAAGGTAATACGTCACTGCCTCAGTTACTTCTTTACACTGCTTGCTTGTTTTTTCATATGGACTGCCCTTGTTAAATGACTGTTACCGTGGGTTGTGTTAGCTTGGAGCTAGTGGCTGCCTCTGGCTACCATGTGTCTGATCTCCGTTTGCTTTGGCTGTCGGCGTAGTTTTTTGGGTGCTGTCTCCGCAAGTGATTAAAGTTATTAAACAGGTTTGTCGTGTTGCCATCTGACGTTCGAACAGAGTCCCTGCAAACTTTGCAAATAACTGGTTTGTGCTTTCCCCTACGTGGAAAAGCCAAACCAAATCGATACTGTGGATGGGGAGTTTCTTTTCGGGACCAACTCTGCTTCGTGGTGATTTTCCGCTATAGCTCCCTGCTATACAAGCAAATAGGGAGGCGGGGATTGTCACGTACGGTGCACTGTGCATGCTGTGATTGGTTGATCGGGTATGCGTCAGCGGCTTTGAGCCGCCATAGAGCTAAACTGTATAAAATGTGCCCTGTAGGCGATCAAACGATCTTTCGGCTTTATGAGATCGTCAACACGTTAAAGTCTTTAACAATCTAATATCGTCACACCACCCACCCCTAATATAAATGCACAGATTATTGATACATATCGCTTTATCCCGCATCCAAACGCTGCTGACTAATCTTGCTACTGTGTATATTAGGCATGGATCAATAGCTGATTCTAATGGTATGACAACCGTGGGAAAAAATATTGCGGTATCATGTGTATCCGATTACCCAAGACCCCGCAAAAGACCCAACATGGGAAAAATTCATCTGGCTCTCTGACAGTTCTCACCACGGTGTACTTTAAAACCGGTAACTGGCCCATGCTGGTGTACATTCACTTCTGCCTATATAATAGCTCTTCATTAATGAACATTTTGGCATCTGCATATATGTAATATTTATTATTCATGTACAGCTACTATTGTGCGTGTGTGCGTATTGGGTGTGGGAGAGCTCTTTCGAGGGCTCACTGGAAATGAAGGCATGAAGGCTGCTTCCATCCTGCTGCCAGCAGCTCCTCATCCGACACACACACACACACACACACACACACACACCAGTTTTTCGGCATGTTTTCACCCTCCTGCCGTTGTTGGAAATAAAATAAATAAACTCACATGAATGCAAATTCAAATAATTTTAAATAGGAAGTGATTTTCTAGACCTAAACAATGGATTGTAACCTCAATTTGATGTGAAAAACGCAAGCATGTGAACTTTTGGTGCTAAAAAGACTGCAGAGTAATAAAGTAGACTCTTGAAACGGATTAAACAGACAGTTTGATGGGAAAACGTATAAAAAAATAATAATAAAAGCTTCAAATGAAATGGTTTTGGCTTAAAACACTGCAAAGCAATGGACTGGATTAAACAGATAGTTTGATGGCATTCACATAAAAAACATGACGTTTTGTGAGTTAGAAACACTGCAATCTGATAGATTAAACTCATGAGATGATCTAAATGTTTGGTTTGATGAAGAACATGCGAAAGATATAATTTCGCGTCTTAAAACACTTCAAAGTGATTGACAAGACCTCTTGAAATTGAGTGAATTAATGTGATGTGAAAAATGCATAACAAAATGAAGTTTTGCCATATAAAACACTGTAAAGTGATCAACTAGACTCATATGTTCACATAAACATCTTTACATACGTCTGCTTTGATGGAATACATATAAAAAGACAAAAGCAGATGGGTGAATCCTAAGTTCTCTATAAATTTGTCCAGTTAGAAGATGAGATGCCCAAAACACGTGAATGCGGGTTAGTCAACTAAAAGATTGAAATGTCAGTGTGGAGAAGTAGTCGACTCATTGACTAGTCAACTAATTGGTTCAGCCCTTAGTTTGTAGAAATTCTAGAAATTAAAAAATGCTGTTTTCTGACTTAAGAAATACTGCAAAATGATGAGTGATGAATTGATTAAGCAGCCAGTTCGATGTGGAAAAAATCAAAAGATGACGTTTAATACTTTAAAACAACAAAAAAACAACAACCTGTCATTGTGCAACATGGACGCTGACGAATCGGTAGCAGTTGTTGAAGGCATGCAGAAGCACAGCGGCGAGGTGGGAGGAGGTGGATGGTGGAATGGGGGGGGGGGGGGGGGGGTCGAGGAGTGCATGTGCTTGTGTGAGGTGTTAGGTTGGGGAGGCCGGGGGAGGGGGGGGGATGGGTATGTGCCGTTGAAGGGTGTCCAGTAAGCAGGGTAGTTTGTGGGTGTCCAGAGCTCGGTAGGATGGTGGTGGGGGGTGGGGTGGGGCGTTCCAGCAACAGTTGTCACTCGGACGTTCGCTGGCGAAGCGATCACGCGTGTGCTCGGTCGACCTTCCTTTCTTTTGCGACAGGGACGCTAGCTGCCATCTTGGACCTGGATCTGGACTACCGCCTGGCTTTTTCACCGGGCCACAACCAGAGTCCTTGTTGGGTTTTTCCTACGGTAAGACCGATCGATTACGATTCCGGAAGACCTGAGTGAGTTGAATTCAAGGCAAGGCAAGGTTATTTGTATAGCACGGTTCCAAGACTTGATCATAACCAGTAATGAAATGTCAATAAAAAGTCAAGGGAAAACATGTGGAAAGCATGTCTTATTAAAAAAGTGCCTGGCAAGAAGAAACATCTTGGCAGTCAAAGAACAAGCTTTTTTTTTTTTTTTTTTTTTTTTTAATTTAATTGATTTGTAAGACATATGATCTTTGGCTATTTTTCTGCCATGTAGATGATTACGTTTAAAACCACAATACAGAAGCCAGATGGTGAAAAGAATTATTATTTGGATGTATAAAAAGCTGCAGTGAACAATAAGCAAAGTTTTCAGGCCCAGTTTGAGCAGATGTCAGGTGTTCAGGAAGTTTGTACCACAGTTGAGAAACAGAGCCCAATTTGATGTTTGGTTCTGGAAACAGTAAGCATGAATCCGACAACATGAGGGTCTGGAAGTTTCATAGGGAAATAAAAGTTTGGGTCCAAGTCAGAGCTCAAGACAAGCTCTTGCGATTGTTGGCTTATTTCAGTTTTTGCTGTTTGATTGAGGCAGTCTGTAATAATCAGTTGTCAGCCGGGGAATTTTACAGTGCAAATGGCAGCGGTGGGGGACTCAAGTCACATGACTTGAGTCAGACTGAAGTTGCAAATGTTGGACTTGACTTCGATTTGGTAATCATGACACTCAACCTGATTTAGACTTGAACTACGTGACTTAACAAGTCTTCCCTGTTTACATTTGAAAATCTTTTTTTTTTCATTTTTGTTTTGATTAATGGCATTTCAGTTCAGTTGAAAGTGGAAATCTGATTTGATATATATAGTAAGAGTAAATTAAGTCAGGTCACAAATGACTTAAACTGTAATTCAAGCTACGTAATAAACTATATGAAAATTGGTTTTGGATGTGAGAACAGCTAACCAATGTAAGTACTGTACAGATACTGAGTGCAAAGCGGCTACCGTGCGAATATATGCTGGGACCAAGCAAGATTGTATGATTTATGACTGGTTTTAAACCAAGTAATGACTTGACTCGATTTTCTTTACTGGGGGCTTGAAATGACTAGCTTTGATTTTTGCCACAGCAACTTGGGACTTACTTTGAAACTAGATGGTGAAGAGCAGAGAATTACGTATGACTTGCACAAATGTGATTTACTCCTCCTACCTCTGGTAGATAAGTGTGGAGAGGCCATCGTCAGCTGCCGGGCTGACTTCAAATCTGCGACAAGGGGTAGTTGGTGGGGGGATGTCATTGAGGGGTGGGGTGCGGTGGTGGGGAGGGGTGTTATGTGTCTCTGGATAGATTTACAGCCCCGCTAGCTCGTGCTGCAGTGGGCCTCGTAACGCCGCACCTGTTGGTTTCCCCTCTTGACTCACGCGGCTATTAATGTGTCGAGCGTCATGATTGGTGGGCTCTCCGCCACCTGTCAAGACACCGTTGTTTACCTTTAAAAGTCAGTGTAAATATATAAAGTCTGTTTCTCCGGCCGTTTGCTATGATGCTAAACTACACCGTGACGCCATGTTGATTAATTCCCCCTGTATGAGTTATGGCGCGTTTGCTAACGTTTCCTCAGAGCTGTAAAATCAGAGCCACTGCTTCCACTGTATCATCAGTAGTGGTATTGGAAAACTCAATTCAATTGAACCCGGCTTGTTCAGTGGAAATAAATCAAACTCAAATCACTCAATACAAAGGGACCACAACTCGTACGTAGCTAGTCACAATATTTGACATTGAAATGAGGCCGGCCAATCAGTGGGCAGCTGTGGCGGGTCATATAACTGTCTTGTCTTGGATAGGCACTCAGATCTTCACCACCGTAAAAAGGCTGAACAGGTTTTGGCTCATTGTGAGTCATTCTGGTTATTTCTATTGTGCAAGGTGGCTGTTAGCATAAATTATTCATGGGAGGAGCAGGTCCATCATATCCAGGTTGGGTAATTAAGGTCCCATTTGGTAGGGATTGAATGTTTTTTGTCATCAACTATAATGTGAAGAAATTCGATTTGAAATCGATTAATCAATAATTATTTTCAGCACACTATTGTAAGGGACATGGACATATCGGTAGGCTCCATGGAAATACGCAGTCACCAGTTTCACGGTTTCTATTTCACTATGCTACGCTTGTAGCATAGTCCGGCCGTATGCTGTACTGCGACAGGTGTTACGCCACAGCGTCGTAAAGCAACACGTGTCGTGATGCTGGTGCGTGTTGTGATATGAATAAACACAGTTGTTGCCCGCATAGTATAGAACATATCATTTTGCAGACGATTTGCAACTAGCGGCGATCAGAATAGCCCGAGCTAGCGAGGCTAACCGCTATTCCCATCTCATAAACATCTATTAGCTTATTTTCGTGCTCTCTTAGGTTCATCCTGAAATTTCGCACTAAGGCTAAATAAAAGTACTTAAAGTATTTATTTGGAATGCTACTTTTTACTTTTACTTGAGTGATATTATTTGAAAGTAACACTGCTCTTCCAAGTGTGCAAATTTCAGCTACGCACCTCAGGCCTTGGCTTAATAAAGGTTGGGAAACACTGGACTAGACTTCTTGTTTGTTGACAAGTGTTTCACCGCCAATCCACAAGGCTTCGTGTCAGTTTGTTGACCGCTGTCTTGGCTTGTCTTGGTGTCACTTGTCCAGTTGGCATTTGATTTGACGCGTTATTTTGTTCATAAGACGCTAGGAAAGCTCTCAGTGGGAGAAAGCGGTCAGCCGGGCTGGTCTCCAAGCAGCTGGCTGATGCTTGTTTTAAAGTTCATCTCGACAACAAACGTTTCATGACCGCATGCAATCAGTGGCGTTGGTTGCGTGCTGAAAAGCCGTTGCAGTTGTCAAATTGTCTGCCAACTTGTTTTGTTGTGACGTGAACGCCTCGCGCATGCTTTTGGTTCCCGTGATTCAGTGTCAATGACAGATGAAATTCATCTTACTCTTTGTGGTGAAGGCTATAAATGTACAGGTGCGATCGTATTGGAGTTCCTCCTCCCACTCACTTGGGCGATATTTCTGTTTTGGTCGGCCACCTCAGGCTGGATTTACACTGCATGCTTCAAGTGACATGATTCCAATTTTTGTGTGTGACACGATTGTGATGTGTGTCATGTCAGCGTAAAGAGAAACAAATGCACGCAATCGATATCCTCAAATCAGGGTTGGGGCTCTTTTAAATGTGGATAAGAATCTGATACGTACTGGATAGCTGCCAATGCTGACCGCAACTTAAATAAGAGTACAGAGCGAGTATACACAGTCAATGACCAACCCTTGTCTGCACAAATGAACACATCAAAAACAGCTGCTTTAAATCGGGGCTGTGGCCAAAGCAAAGAATGTTGCAGTAAATATATGAAGTAAATATATGACACTAGAGGTACATAGAACATTAAATATGATTAGGGCCGCAACTATCGATTATTTTTAATAATTGATTAATCTGACAATTATTTTGTCACTTTATTCAAAAACAGGGCATTATTTCAAATTGACAGTGCAATAAACTAAGATTCAGTTATTGGTTTGGTCCATAACATGTCAAAGGGCAAAACTGTTAAACATTTTTTTTAAAGTAAAATAACATGTTTGCTAATGTTTTAGTTTGATTCACCACAAAGATAATAAGTCTGTTTACATGGAGGACTACATAAATAGGAGAATATTTACCTCTGATAGGCTGAATTTCTGAGGATTTGATCAATTTTTAATTAAACTAGGTCTCAAAACGATTACTCCATTTATGAAAAATGGTTATTAATTTTATAATTGATTAATTGTCGATTAATCGCAGCTGTAGATGTGATGCACATGTTGTAAATGTAATGGCATAATTGCGTTAGTCAATTTTACATGTTTTCTGAAAACAAGAAAAAACAACAAATTCAACAAACAAGATTAAGTCCACTTTCCTCAATTCAACTTTTTCAATGACCTTGATGACTGGAAATCGAAACAGACATCAATGGGGAAAAAAAACACAATTTTAGCAAACTTTTATTGATATTGTGAGATTGATAGTGAAGTAAGTTTAAAATGACTGAGGCAATTATGCTATTAGGCTAACGATATGACACCTTGTTAGTACAGCTAACGAACGGAACTACAGATTCAAGTGCAAAGTCGCTAATGTGCGAATATACAATGTGTTGTGACTAAGCAAGTTTGAATGACTTGACTTATCGCTTGATTAATCCAAGCAATGACTTGACTCAATTTGCCAATAATAACCTCGGACTTGAAGACTTGAGATTTTCATTGTTACATGAGTCAATTAAACCAAGCCAATCATGAATTAAAATATTTTCATCACCATTTGGTCTTTTGAATGCTTCAGGTGGAGATTAGTTTAATTATCCTGGCACGGATAAACAGTCACACAGTGCCAAGTTTCAAGTCACAAACAGGAACAATGCTGTCCCAACTGTAAAGCACTTTCCTTTTCATTGTTCCGCTGCTTCACAACGATGTCGCACCTAACGGCGTGATGGGTGTGCCCCCGAGGCTTCTTTTGCTTCCCGTTGCTGATGTAACCAGACAGGTCAAACTACATAGTAGTAGTACAGTTGTCATGCCTGTGCGTAACAAAAGACATTTTTTTTATTTGTTTTGTTGCGGTGGCAATCGCCTGTGATGTGCTGCAGAGGTTCTCCATTGGCTTGACGGCGACGTTGAAGGGTTTCACCGAGGCATTTAGTTCAAAACAAAAAAACAGGACATAATTGTTAATGCTTTACTGATTATGCTGCCCATGACGTCCAAATTATAGTGCGGTGCATGCTTACTAGACTAAATAAACAAATTATATATTTTTAGCTGACACGTGGTTTTCATACAAATGTTTACTGTAATTATGATGTGGCTAATGCGTTTGGCTAAATTAGTGGCAGGCTGCACTGCATTCCAGTTTAGGTACAAATTAGGGGTACAGCGCCACTGTAGGAACCGAATTCTGTCGAAAACCAAAGAACCACTGTGTTTTTAATCTTGTGCGTTAAAAGTCGTATGTGTTGTCATCATCGTATGAAATAAGCATATTAACGATAATCCAATTTCAGATTATAAATATACACCCGGTTTATCATCAAAATCGAAAAAAAACCTCCAGTAAAGTAAAAAAGCAACCAAACATAAATATAATTATATAAAAATATCAAGTAATTAAAAAAAATAGTTATACAAATATCACATTAGCAAAAATACCAAAATATTAGGGGAAAAAAGAAATATTACATAAAAAACAGACCAATATTGGAACATAAAAGTATTAGAAAAAATACAAACATTTATTTTAATTATGATTACTTAAACACAAATACAGTCACCTGGTGTAATTTATTTTGACAAATAAAGCGAAAATAGATGATGATAAAAACACAAATACAAAAAAATGTAAAATAGATGAAAATTACAACACTAGTAAAATCCCAAAATATTTTGAATAATCATTTGAAAAATAGGTGAAAAATAATGTATCTTTTATAAGTAGTTGAAAAAATACATATTGAAATTGAATCTAAATATTGAAATTAAAAACATAACAAAAAAGCAGAACATTATACGGCAAAAAGTAAATGCTAGACTAAAAGTACAAAGGTTATTTCACAAATGGTTTTCCTCCGGTGCTACTTATGTTTTGTGATTATTATTGGCAAAATAAAGCAACCGAATTGTATGGCAAATTCCTTTTGGTGTTTCTGCCCGGCTCTATCCATGTCCCTTCCCCTAAATCACCTCCACTTCGGAAGAACTTCCTTTAAACTGCATCAACACCCCCACCTCTACAGCCTCACCCGTGATTGGTTAAGTGGATTGCTGGGAGGGGGGAGGGAGGGGGGAGATCATGTTCTTCTGCCAGTGCTTGGCAGCATGGACGCACAAAACCATCTTTCAGATACCAGGCCAACATCTCACCCCCCCTCCTGCCCTCCTCTCCCCTCCACCTGCAGGTGCTCCCACAACTAAATCAGCTTTGTTGACACAGCAAAGATGGACACCGAGCAACTGCGGTTAGTTCACCATTTCTCCTAGTTGCCTGGGGACGCGAGTAGTGGTTGGAAGCAGGGGCGGCATAACCATCGTGAATTTCTGGAAAATTTGTGAATTTTCCCAAATGGCCAGTGTACTTCCTGCAGCCATCCGCCGTTTAGCATTTTTTTTGTTACTCAGTCATGTTTGCAAAGCTATGGAAACATGTTTTGATAGCATAAAAGTTGCACCAATTCTAGCTAGTTTTTTACTTTTTTACTTTTCAGAGTCTTTACTTTTTTAAGTATAGCAGGTGATTGAGTACTTCTTATTTTGCCAGATCCAGAGTGTGAGTTCTTTTGGCAACTCTAGACCTGAGGCATCACACTGTAAATACCCCGCAGCTGGTGCTGGCACAACAGCCTCAAGGCTGCAAAGTGAAGCACAGCGGGTCAAGGGAGGCCAGTCAGCAGTCCACTTAGACAACCAGCTGAGGGGTATCATGTCAGCCACGTTGCAAAATAGTCCGTCTTCATCTTGGTAGTTACCTGCTAGAGCCCAAATTACGCTTGGAATTTTGGCTTTAATACAGAAATTGGGACGAGCCCTGCCGCGAATATTGAGAAGGAAAAAAAAACGCTTAATCACGCTACTCAGCAGGTTGTGGCACAACGTGGAAGTACGCAAGTCCGTATGTCTCAAATGCTCGTAAGTAGTAGTGTTGTTTACATCTGGTGGTGAGATAAATTGTGTTGCATGTTTTGTCTTGTTTGACAATATTGATCCAGATAAGAACCACAACCGAACCAGCGAATCAAGAATGTTCCATCGAAGTTGCGTAGGAAGAAGATATCTATATTTAGTATCAACTAAACTGCCACACAGAAGTATTTTTTCCATCCAAGCCTACACTTCTACTCCTTTGCGTCATTGTCTTGCTGGCAACTTTCCTGAATGTGAGCGTGTTAGTCCAGTTTGTGGTTTTGCACTGGCAGGTGGCATGGATGGCACGATGTCGCTTTGTCGGTAGCGTAGTGAGTGGGAAGTCTTCAATAAACCACCATAGGACTCAGGAGCATAAACTTAACTTCTGCATACAGATGACGTTTTTAAGTTTAACCTGTTTAATACAGACCTCCAAACACACCTGTTACTGCTTATTCTAAAACAAACATCCAAAAATCTATAAAATACAAATCAAAATTGGGGAAAATATATGTATTTATTTTGGACTCAATACTTGCAAATTATTATCTTGGATTTTTAAAAATATAACACAGCATTCAAATTATGGGAATAAGCAGAGGTGGATAATTTGCCACATTTTGCCGGTCTGTCATCGTCAGAGGGCTGGGTACCCGTCCGCACTCTTTCTCCTCTCTCTTCTTCTTCTTAGTTAATTGGCGGATTGCAGCTGTTTGGTGCATACCGCCACCGACGGGAAAGGAAACTCAAAACGTTTCCGTATATAGTCATTGGAGGCAACCCTGCTGTATTCAGCCTTGCGAACAAGCACACGAGACAGGCGGGACGGGACGTGTTTCCATCAGTCGTCAGTGAAATGGGCGTCCGTCAGTGTCGCTACTTGACCCGGGTAGTGACGATTATACTGACGGACAAAGACCCACTTCCGTCAGTGCTTAGTCCATCATGTTTCCCGCCATTAGTCAGCAAAACGAGCATCCATCAGTGACGGACTGACGGAATGCCCACTTCTGGGTATAAGCACCCTACAAACAGTGCTTTACAATAAATTCTGTCCTTTGTAGCTTTTTTGCATTGCATCTAGCACCCTTTCACATTGCCCGTCAAATGCTGCCTTCTCTACCCGTGTCTTTGTTCTGTGTGAAAGATACTGACACAGAAAGACTCATCTGGGGTAGATGTTCTCCTGAATTAGTAACTGTGTGAAAGGGACTAGAAGAAAAAAAGGGACAGGGGTGTGAAGTTTGACACCTGACACTTGTTCAGCCCTGTTGTGAAAGCAATTGTCAGTTTGAATCTCTGGCGTAGGAATGAATCCATTATTACTGATAAACCGCGGTAAAACGTCAATGTAATTATTGTTAATACTGTATCCAGATTTGACAATTTCATCCCGTTCCATGCAGGACAGTGGCAAGCTTTCAATTCTAGACTTTTTGCTTCGAAATTTTTCCTTCATCACTTGGACGTTGCACCACATCAGTCGCGTCTGACCCAAACAAACTGCTGTGATTGTGTGCTTTGATTCCCGCGTGACATGGTCACGCATTTTTCGCCGCCGGGAATAACACCAACATGGAACGCGGAGGCCGGCGGCATCTCGTCGGTGGTGAGGTCACCCATTAGCCGACCTCGACTGTCCAGCCCGATCTGGGTGACTTGGCCTCCAGCCTCCCATTCGTCCATCAGGTGAAGGCTACAAATAAATGTTATAGTCACACCGAAATCCCTCACGGCCCCTTCAGATCCACCACAGTGAGCAGATTGAAGCTTTGAAATGCAGCAACAGATGTCAGGGATAATGATGCCGCCATGCAACATTCTCTAACTGCTCTTTTAGCGCTAATCTGTGTGGCAGGCGGCTCCGAGGCAACGACCTAGCATGCCCCCCCCCCCCTGCCTGCATCATTCACTCGGATTCCCAGAGCTTTTGCTTTTCAGCATTTCAAAAAAAAATCTAAATCTTCACATTCATGGTAACATTCAAGTAGTGGTGGGCAGTCATCTCCAACTGCTTCCAGCACAGTACATGTGAATGTTGAATTATTTTTTCTTTTTGCCCAATCAGATTTAAGCCTCATTGTGTTGCCATGTCAATCAGATCTACCCAGGGCCTTCAGAATCAGTGGTGCTGGCTGATGTAACTTGACACGTATTAGCAATGTGGTTGTTTCTTGACCCAATCAGAATTCATATTCATCATCACAGGGCCAGAGAGCTGGGCCTTGATGACATCAACAACTACTTGACTTCACCGTGAGAAACTAAAGAGAACTACAATGCTCGTGGATGTTCTCATTCGTGTAGTTAATTTCATTTTCAGAGCATTGACTCGATCAAAACTGGACTGCTCTGTTTGTCTTAGAAGACGTTTTGCCTCTCATCCGAGTAGCCTTCATCAGTTCAACTTAGGCTGGTGCAATCCTAACCAAGCCTTGTTTTATGAACAGAGTCAGTCTTTTTAATTGTGGAAACAAATTGCATATGTCTTATTTAAAAAATACAACTAAAATGTAGTCTGGAAGTTAATTTACGCTTGTTTAGCTGCATCATAATCTGGCGCTGTTGTCTTTTTGGTGTCAAAAGTCCACGAGACAAAACTTCAAATGTTGAAAAATCAAGAAAGCAAAGAACATTCCCACTGAACCAGCTGGAATCAGAGGAGGTTTTTTTTCTCACTGCTTCTTCTGCCCAGTCCGTCTACAGGGACAATGTAGTTTTCATCAAAAGTAGCTGCACCTCAGATATTCTTCATTTCCGCAAGAGCGCCACCGCGTCAAGTCTGCTTTTATGTCCGCTCACAAAATGTCCACGTTCTCCTGAGATAACCCACTTTTCATGTCGCCAGGCGTCCCCCTGGGTTCCTATCTAGGTCCACCGCAGATTTGCTAATTATCAGTGTTTATGTTTCTGAGACGACACCACTCAAGGCTCTTGGCGTAAACTTATAGAGGTCACCTGTGATGGGTTGTGACTTGACCATATCAGGTGGATAAAGGATGTTCTAATGCAAAGAATCCCTGTGAGCCGCCTCTGAACTCCTGCTCAACTAACGAAGGCTGCAACTGACAGTAAAAATGACACACACACTTACCCTGTTATCTTTTGGATTGAGCGTGCCATTGGAAAGAATATGCAGCACATTAGGAACACCTACTCCTTTCTATTTTTTTCCCTTTTTTTTAATACCCGCAGCACACTAATGATGTGATCCAGGTAGAATTCATTATCCTCCTGTGAACTCTTATCAAATCTGTGCCAGCGGAAAGGGAGGCGACCATTTGAAGAGGAGATAAAAATGGATTTTTCCGAGTACGGAATTTCACAAGGATGTTGCAGACGGTTTCGACATCCCCGCTGTAGATGTTCTAGCCTCCGGTTCTTCATCACGAAAACAATTAGCACCAAGTCGCCGCAAGTTCCTCCCTCCCTCCCTCCCCGCTCATCAGTGAATAATTCATAAATAAGTTTTGATATTACAAGATTTCAGTAATTTTTTTTCAGGAATATTAAGAGAATTTTATATTTTAGGAATTATATAATATATATATATATATATATATATATATATATATATATATATATAGTATGTGTATATTTTTTGAGAAACAAAATTCCTAATATTACAAGACAAAATCAGAATTGTTTTTTTTTTCAAGGAAAAAAAAAAACACCTATGTGATTTGTTCTTAGGAGTTCAAACTGTTTAGGTTATTTTTGGGGCGAGTGCAGAGGTGCAGAATTTCACAAAGATCTTGCCGATGGTTTCAACATCCCCGCTGTAGATGTTCTAGCCTCCGGTTGCTCATCAGGAAAACAATTACCGCCAAAACGTCTCACTCGCTCCGTTGGCGCATAATTCATAGACAATTCAATGGTTAAGCTTCCACTCTTAACATGCACAAAGAAGAAGAACTGTGACAGAAGATTTCAAACAGTTTGTAGTTTTGTTGAAATTATATCTATTGTTATTACGGTTTTCAGCACAGTGTGTGTGCGTGGCTCTTGTGGAGAAAGATTGATACAGTGTAGCCATCTTGCCATCCAGGTGTCTCTGACTTCAGACCTTAAGTAGCAGATAGAGCTCCACTACTATCTGGAGCCTCATGTGGGCATGGCTAGCACCTGGATGAAAGTGCTAGAGTTACCAAAAAGCCCTTTAGCTTATTTTTTTAGAAGTAAAAACTTGTAATATTATGAAATTGGGCATCTTTTTGGAAGTATTTTAATTTATTTCTTTTAAGTCAATATTAATTATTAACTCATTCACTGCCATTGACGGATTTACTTGTCTTTTCACAGTCCAGCCATTCAATCCCAATAATTTATTGATATTTTTTTTAAAGATTTTCCAAACGTTAGGGTAAAAGAGGGTCTGAAAATGTCTGGCAGTGAATGTGTTAAAAATTGAAAATGTTATTTAAATAGAAAGGTTATATTGTTCTTTTTTTTTGTGTGTGTGTAATATGACAATTCGGTACGATTTATTTTTTTAAGTCTTAAAACCACAACATTGAAGTCAGGTTTAATTTCAAAGGGACAAACTTTTAATATAACACGATTAGGCAAATTTCTTTATCACAATATGACAATTAAATCAGATTTTTGGGGAGGAAGAAAAGTAGCATTACAAGAATAGCGATATTTCTTTGAGAGAGTAATTGTAAATTTCCACATTGTGGAAATAAATATATAAATAAAGGTTAAAAATGTAAAAGCAGAAACAAAACTGTAATATTAGAATTAAATAATGTTTTAATTGTGAAGAAACAATTCATATTTATTAGAAAAAAAAGTTGTGGTATTATGAGATTTCATCAATGGAGTGCAGGGAAAATGGCTAACTTTCCTGAAGTCCAGGTGTCGGACAGACCTCCTCTGGTGTGGAAGTTCTTCAGTTGTCATTCAGCCAACTTGAACTGATGAGTTAGAGTCAATATTTTCAGCTCTCAATTTAGATTGAAATCATATTCCTATATTTGCACTTGGGTAAAAATAGCTCTAATCTGTTTGTGTACGTACAGTAGTAGCCATTGAATTTGGCCTCCATCCGCATGACAGACTCGAAATGGGGGCCAGCAGGTAGGCAGCGAATGCAAACGATGTTGGCGAGTTGGCGTGGCGTCATCGCAGCTCGTGTGTACATACCGTCTGCGTGCCTGCGTATATGTCTTTATTTATGAACGGCTATTTTTGTAACGCAGCCGCAAATAGTAGCAACGGGGCCCAAAAGCAGCCCCAGTTTCCCTCTTCGGTTCCGGCCTCATGCTGCCTTCTCATTCATTCATGACTTTGCACCAACACTGCACGCGTTCTTCGCCTTTGGAACTTAGGAATGTTCTCCTGACCACAACCGCCAACAGCTTTTTCTAAATACATGCTTGGCTGGAGGCGCCGTTTATTTAGACATAGGCTGGACTAATACTTTTTCCACATACATTTGACATTTTTACCATGTCCCATCATGTTTTTTTTTTTTTTAATTGAATATTTTTTGTTTTTCCAAGATAAAAAGCGCATCAGAATTCAGTTTTATTTTTAGCAAAAATATTGAGGTCGAAGTAACCTTTTGAGAAAGTCGTATTATAAGACTAAAGTAATTTTTTTTTATTTTAGAAGAAATTTGTAATTTCAACTGAACAAGAATTAAGTTGTATAGCTCCAGTATAAAAAAATGTTTTCAGATAAAAAAACAAAACTTTATTTTTCAGTAAAAGGTCTTTTACAAGACTTAAATTTTTAAAGAAAATATAACCCTCATTATGGTAATATTCCTCAAAATATAATTTGAAAAATGATAAAAAGATTATTTTTAATCACAAAATAATTTGTATTTTTTGGGATTTAAATAATGTTTTTCTCTGTAAGGAGAACTCTTTATTTATGAAATCAGTTTTACTAACTGCATTTGTCATATTTCTATACACGATAAAAACAGAAGAACAAAAAAAAACATACTTTTAATACGTCTTTCCAAGAAAATAAATACCAGCTGGAGACATTTAAAGAGCCAATAAGACAGAAGAAGGAAAAAAAGACAAACCAAAGATATGCCATATTTTACCAGAATAAAGTTGTATTTTCAACTAATTGCAATCGATCAAGATTCAAGCCATATTTTGAATGAAGAATGATGAAACTGAATTCTTCAAATGATACTTTTCAGGATTTTTATTTTTTAAATTTTTTTTTTATTGTTTGATTCAAGATGGAAACAGAACAAAAAAAAATGAACGGTACACTTTATGATTCAAAATTGTTTCTTTCCAGGAACAATAACAGACTGACCAGATAAAAACCAGAAGAATTAAAAAACACACACACACACACACAATAGCCTGCACGGCCGCTGTCATCTCTGCGTTGGCCGGCGTGCCAGGCGGCCCTGACCGGGCAGCCGGTTGCCGTGGGCGACCGTCCGATCAGTGATGTGGCGGTGATGCCTCTAATGAAGCTGACACAGCACAGCCTCCCTGGTCGCCGGGCCGCCGAGGGCTTCCTGCTCTACATGTAACAACACCCCCCACCCCCTACCCACTACCACGCCCCCCCACCCTCCAGCTCGACTTGTTTCATGTGCGGCTGATTTGATGGCTGCCTCATTTATTCTCTTGTTTATCGGCTGGGACGAAGCAAAGACGGTGTTTGTAGTGGCTAAAGTGGGTCACGGTCTGCAAACCGAGCCCCCCCCCCCCATCCCTGCCTATGTGATGAACACCCATGTGTTGTTTTCCAGGAGCCGGCCAGCTGAGGTGAAGGCGAGGGCACAGTGTGGATGAGCCGCCCTGGGAATGAGGACCATGATCTGAAGGCTCGCTCGTCCTCTGTTCTTTCTCCGTCGTCTTCATTGAATACGCGGCTCCCACGTCCGGCAGAAAGTGTTTAAACGTACGAGCAGGAAGTGGTAGAAAATTCAGCCGTCACCTGAACACCCCCCGCTCCCCACCTCCGCCGCAACGACATCAACATGGGGAGGAAAAAGATTCAGATTCAGAGGATCACCGATGAGCGCAACAGACAGGTTAGCGCTATTTGGACAGTTGAACCTTCTCAGGTGGTCTTACTGGGCTACTCCCTTTTGCACATGGTTGTTAAAATTGAACCCAGGGCTGAAACGATACCTCAAAATAATTAGATGACAGAAAAGTTTGGCAACCACATGTTCGACTAATTCATTTTTTTTTCTCAATATTTTTAATTTCTATTTCTTTCTATATTTATTTTTTGCCCCATCCCCCATTTGAGCCAACCCCCATTTTTTTCCCCAATGATATTTGGAGTTAAGTTTTGTTTTGTTTTTTCAACGCATGTATAATGGCCATCAGTTACACAAATGTCTGCTAGTCGCGGGCAAGCCTGGTCCCCAGGACCGGAGTGGTCCATCTGGAGCCCCGTGAAAATTCCCAGTGGGCTACCAGGAGGCACCGTTGGGCCGCAAAGATCCCTTGATACTTTGCCATATTTTTATATTAACTACATTTTGAAAGATTACATTTACAATTGATTTAAATGCAAATTTGAAAGGACACCGTCCTTAGAAAAGATATTTTGATGGGCCATCAACCGCAGAATGCAAAATTGTATCAGCTGTTGGTGACAATTGATCACTCTGATTGGCTGTTCGCTAGTACGTGATGAGATACAGTACATCAAAGCAAAATGGGCTGGTAGATAAAATGTCACTATCTAATAAATTAAGCTCAGCAAAATATTACTTTTTACTTCGACTTGATCCTGCTTGTATTATGAGTGTGTTGACCAACGTTCTGGATTATGTGTGCATTTTATATCATGGAACCCCCACCGCGGATGGTATGATAAACAATGTAGTTACAGAGAGTTTTATGAGCATGAGAGTGTGCCATTGCGAACTGAAGTGAGCTGGTGTGAGCCATTAAACTTCAGGGCTGAAAATCAGTTCCACTCCTGCACTGCCAGTCGAGTCCCAGTCCCTGCCAGTTTTGTGGGTCTACTCATGATGGACCTACTTACCAAATTTCATGTCACTAAGTACGAATCATTTTTGCAGCTGAATTTTCTAAACCATTTGCGTGATGCCACCTAGCCACTTTTTGGGAAAGCCCTCAAAATAAGGATTTATTAGGCCTTGGAATGATAACAAAGACGGACCAAAGCAATTCCAAAAAGGCTAAATAATAGGAATAGAATATAAATTTCCCACAGGAGTGTGCATTGTTGTGGCATCCCGTGTAGCTTGAACAACACTTCAGTGTTCTCTCAGCAGTATCAGCACAACACGACATCAAAGCGCGATTTTTAGGAGGCTCATATTACACGGTAGACCGTCATGGGGTTTCTCCCAACTAGTGGAAATAAAGAGAGAGAATGTATTCTACAACAACAAAATTGTCCTTAGAGCGTGGTTACATCAGTCGCACATTGTCATCCAGGATGAAAGGCTAAATGATCCATCGAAAACGAGTCGCCTGCTAAATGGGCTTCGCTCTATTGAGCACATTGAGTAATGGATTTGACATGGCCACCTCCAGCAGCCCACAGTCGGGGACCAACAAGACGGCGGCGGAGGAGAAGAAGAAAGTAAATAAAATAAAAAGGCAGGCCGCCGGCTTTTTGGGGGAAAATTATCCTCCGCTTTTTATTTCTTCCTCATCAATCTCAGCAGGTTGTATTTCCATAAAGGCGCGCAAATGACGCCCGCAGGCCACCAAGGATTCTGGTTCAGATGCAATTGGAGCTATTTGCGGTCTGGTTAATGGATCCAGAGCTCATACCAGGTGTCCAGCGGTTAGTCGATAGTTTGACGAACTCACCGGATTGATTGATTGATCCTGGGTGAGTCAGAGGATTGCAAAAATCCAGGAATAAATTGAAGGTTGCTTCCTTTAAATAGAAAATTTAAATATAGTTGGGGAAAAATACATTGCATCATTATCTAAGAAAACACAGTGTAGTCCCGAATTATAATTTGATATAAAAATATAATTTGATTTCAAAAAAAAAAACAACAACAAAAAAAACTGTAAAAAATCTGTACATTGAACCTTGGCAGGGATCATTTTTCACTTTGTGAAGAAGTAAATTGTTGCAATTTACAATGGATATTGTGCCGCTCCTTCTGGTGTACTCACCTCGGCCACCTAGGGACAGTATAATACAGATTTATACAGATAAATATCTCAGTAATCCACAGTAATATTACTTTGTGCTTGTTCATTGGTGAGGACAAAGAGTATATGTCTACGTCGTAGACATTTTTTTGCTGTTAGCGGTAAGGCTGGTGTAGAAATAGGAGTACAGAACATCCAGAGAGATTGTTGTGAAACCATACTGATACCAAACCGATAGAGTATGGATACCGCTAGTACTTATGATACATAAAAATGTAAATGAACACAATGACAGATAATTGTGAACAAAGACCTTTCTGTCTTTCTGACGCGCATGATGATTCTCTAATGTGCCAAAGATCTGCATTGTAGCACCAACTAGTATCGTCATCCTTCATGAGTACCCGATACCTTGAAATAAGGCCTAATCAAGACATTCTCTAAAAGGACACCCGTCTATCTGCTGGTGTCGGTTAAAAAAAAAAAATCTTGTTTTGAAGCTTAATGAAGAGTGATGCCGATGAAAAAAAAAAATCAAATTGATGTCGGAGAACATGAGCGCCCGTCACCCTCCCACATGTTGATTGGGGAGATGTTTCCATCAGCTCCACAAAACAAACAGCCAGTGCGAGTGTGGGCCTGGCTGGAAGCGTGACAGTATCTCCGATTGCACATTTCTTCTTCTTCTTCTTTCTCTTCTCCTTTCAAGCATTACTCACACTGTGAAGCATTGCTGGGTTTTAGTTTTTTTTTTTTTTTTTCAGCCACTATTGACATTTTGGAAAGACAAATGCTTTAAAGCAGTGCACTGGCCACATGCAATTTCCTTACTTTGCAAACCTGACATCTTTTGGTACAAAGTCTCTGACCCCAACAAAATTGACTTGGAATTTTTTGCGACATTTTGGTTTGCAGCAGCCAATTACTGGTAATTTTGGCCATTCCAGGGCATCCATACAAATGTTCCCGAGAAATTTTGTCAGATTACTGTCAAATTTCAAGTACGGTATGTATACGGACAGATGGACAACCCTAAATTGTGAAATGTTTTCATAGGCGGTTAAGTTTGAGGACTCTCACTAGTGCATTGTTGAATTCTTTTTGAACATAAAGCCCCCAAAGCCTGTTTTCATTTAGCAACATGAAATTTGGGAGACGGGTCTAACATGAGTAGTCCCACAAAAAAGTCTCAAGATGCCATACCCAAAAGCGTCCTTGTCATATTATCCATTTCCTGTGGGCCCTCAAAAAACAGCTTGTCCTAAAAATTGTATCTCACTCCTATCAATTTGAAATCGACAAATGGTTTGATGCTAATATGTGAATGTTGGTCATTGTGGTCATTATGGTCATTGCATGCACATCACAAATAACAATCACCAAAGTTATTTAGGAAGTTTGTGTCCCCCCCCCAAAAAAAAATCAGGAAGCTTTACAAAAACAAAACACAAAATGACTCAGCCCATTCAATTCATCATTTCATCCACGCCAGTTGCTATGGAGTCTGTGAGCGTGTTGTTGGTGTTCGCGAGTTAACAAACGTTGGCGAGCCGTTGGCTACGGGAAAACGACGAGTGTCTGCGGCGACGCTCAGTGGTGGTTTTCCTCATCCATCTGCCATGCGAGCAGAACCCTGCCAAGACACGTGCATGCGCACACACATGAAAAAAAAAACACTCCATCCTCTTTGCTTTCTTCCGTTGCCATTGGTTACCTGATCTTCACCTTACGTCCAACTAGTTTGTCCTGGATCGAACCTGAGAGAAGCAAAGTACCCTACTTAGCTAAAATAAAAGGAAAGGGGAGAGAGATAGATGGATAGATAGTTGGGTGGACGGATGACCTGCTTTGCTTTGCATCTGTGTTGCATGAAGTTCTCCAAGTTCTGGTGCATATTATGAACCAGCTATTCCAGCCTAGGAACACTGGGCCATATGCTATCGTTCTACCATAAATATAATAGAAATATTAAATTTTCATGAGCACTGTTTCTCTGAACTGATTTATGTCCGTTTTGGATGAAGTCCACTAACTTGTGGCGTCCGTCAGCTGTTTTTCCGCTCTCCAAACGACCTTCCTCTCTGTGCGATTATAGCAAATGATTGCATTTTATGATGGCAAGGAGGCGAGTAAAGACAGAGACGAGAGGATAAGATAAAGGAATCGAGGACAGAAGCAACTCGGTGTGAGGTCCTTCTTTCTCGTTCGTCCTTCTCCTCTGTCATCCTTCCATCCCTGCGCTGCTCTGACATGTTGCAGCATCTGTCATGCCTCCTTCCCACTCCTCCTCCTCCTCCCCTTTCGCCCTCGTTCTCTCGTCGCTTCCTGCTGCCACAAATCAAATTATATCGGGGTCGTATCCACGGGCAACCACTTCCCCCTCTGCGTCGCCGCCCCCCCCCTCACCCTCACCCAACCCGTTTCCCACCTCATCACACGGTGCCGCGATCATCTCACCCACCTCCACTTTCCTCCACTCCCCCCAGCTCTCATCTTTATCTCTATGCCCATCTACATATCACACACACAAACACACTGACATGTTGACGTGCTCATTTCCTCAAGAGTCATCTTAACTTAACCTCACCTGAAACTCATCCGAAAGTAAATTTGTGCATGCATGTGTGCGCACACACACAAACACCCCTTTTGATGAACAATATTGAGAATGGACAGAATAGCAATCATGACAGCTGATTCGTCCAAAACTGATTTTAATGCTGTAATGACCATATACACTTCAATGGTCCTCATCTGGAAAAACATTTACCCCAAGTTGTTTACCTAATTTAACACAGAAGTGTAGCAGTTCTCAGGAACAATGCTAATACCAACTAAATGTGAGTCCCGTAGTTTTAATGTTATTCGACAAAATAACAGAATAGCAAAAGTTCAACACAGATGTGAAACAATTCGGTGAAATAGTGCTAAAACAACTAAATATTAGTTTATTATTTTAACCTCTAATGATCTGCACAGTCCAATGGTTATGCTTAAAAATCTTAAAACTGGAGCCAGTTTTTTTCCCGCCCAAGTATCATGTGACTCAGTAATGTTGCGAGGTCTGTCTCAGTTGTGAATGGAAAGCAAGTGTTTTAAATTTGGTGTTTTTGAAAAAAAATATTTTTGCTTTACATATAGATTGTATGTCACACAAAATGTTGACGCTTAGGCTCCAATTTCAACATTTTCACATCAGGATGTAGGATGATGTTGTTGCAAAGCATTTGGATATTAGTGGCTGTTAAATTCATTCGAGGCCACAGTAAACACTTTTATATAAGCTGTACACTGACTACTTTACATACGGACAAAGTGACATTTCTTTAGTGAAGAGATTTTTTTAATGTAATTTACAAAAAATAAATGTGAGTGGTGCAGTCACTTTGGTTAGATACAGTAAGCCAATCAAATTGCAAATTGTTAAGTGACACCGAAACAAGTAACTAAAATCTGTGCCGTTATTTGAACAGGTAATTATCGGATCATGTATGAGAACTGGTTCAAAAGAATGGCACCGGATTTTGGTCCCCACCTCTAGTCATTATAGAACAGAGCTTCTGTTTCTGGATGAGAAAGAGGCTTAAAACGGAGCCTTGCGGGACCCCACAACCGATTAGAATACTTGGTGTGAAAACCAGCGGAACTGCAGAAATCATTCATTTTTTGCTGTTTTGTCCAAATATGCATTCTTCTGTTGATTGACTGAAATATTTTTCAACCAAACCGGCACCCCACCCCACACTCGCATATATCACCCACAGTCAAGTTCTGAGCACTCTCACAAATGTGTGTGTGTGTGTGTGTGCTATGAGCACAAGTGTGAGAAAGAGATGTTAGAGAAAGAGGGCGGGCATGGAAAAGAGCATGGCAGAGTGTGAAAGTGACTAGGATAGTCAACGTGACAGCAGACGAGAAGCATGTTTGGCCAGCCGGTCCTCAAGTCTGTTGCCTAAAAACAGCCTCCCTTTAATGCAATCTGATGCAATGAATGGCGTAATGGAAACAGCAGAAGTGTGATTAAAAGTGTTGAAATTGTACTTCCCGTTAAATCGAGAGTAAACAAGACCTGTCAGGTTGATCTGCAATCCTGACTGAGCGCATGTAGATAAAGCTTACAGCCTGTCAATCAGTCGCTTTGGCCCACATTTGTAATATTGAGTCCTGAGTCCTGGGTGGCCTGTCATACGGGGTTTCTAGAGTTGCCGCTGCTGTACCGATAGCCAACATTTAACATTTGGTAGCAGTCGTGTGAGTGATTGGCCCAAATTCTCTCTGTATCGCCACTAGAATTTCTGGAAAATTCTGCCCCTGAAACCGGGTAAACTTCGCAACATTTCATGGAAATGTCTATCATGATTAGAACCCCCCCAAAAAATATTCCAGAAGCCATGCCTGAAAAGAAAGATATTGGCTGGTTTTCATTCAAAGCAGACAATTTAGGGTCACTTTTGCCCATTTTTCCACTTGTTCTTCAAAGCAAACTTGTCTTCCAGATTTTTTTTTTACCAGACTTGAAGCATGTATAGTAGATAGCTGGACCACGATAGATTATGAAGCATTTCGATCTTGGTAGCGCCTTGCAGAATGTTTTGAAAATGCAGCCCCTGAAGCCATCTTCACTTAGGAACATGAAATTTGTCCAGAATATCTATCATGGGCAGAAGCGCAAAAATTCTCAGAAGCCATCCCAACTAAGACATAAAAAGATGTCTACTTTAACTTAAAATGGAGGGCGGGGGGGGGACCCAGATAAATCTATGCTTTCTCAACTGTCAAACTCTTTAATTTTTGAAAATTCAGCCCCCAAAGCTGGTTGAACTTAACATAATGAAATCTAGTAGGCGAGTTGATCATGAATCGACCCACAAAAAAGTCTCAAGAAGTCAAGGTTGAAAACATATTGGAAGTCTGCCATTTTGGTTTAAACTGTCTGAATATCTTGTGTAGATGAACTATAAAGCTCAGCGCACCTCTCAACTTGCATCATGTAATCCTTCCGCCGTACAGGTGACCTTCACCAAGAGAAAGTTTGGCCTGATGAAGAAGGCATACGAACTGAGCGTGCTGTGCGACTGCGAGATCGCCCTCATCATCTTCAACCACTCGAACAAGCTCTTCCAGTACGCCAGCACCGACATGGACAAGGTGCTGCTCAAGTACACCGAGTACAACGAGCCGCACGAGAGCCGAACCAACGCCGATATTATCGAGGTAATGTGTCGAGACGTTTGATTTTTTTGGGGAATATCACAGTCTTGTCAAATAGACCTTTGAAACTGAAAAAAAAATATTTGTGGCTCTTTGATGAACGAAGGAAATGTAATTGTCATTACACATGCACAAGGTTTGGATATGAGTATCACTTCTCTTACGGCCTCTGGCATGTCTACACAATCACAATCCTTTTTTGGCAGCTTAATGCTTTTTGTTTGGCTTTTTCACAAGGTTTTGTGGTTCAGAAGGCCGTAACTTTGACTTCTTCTACAGAAGAGATTTTAACTTCCTTTAAGACACAATGTTGCAGGTTTTTTCGTTGCTGTTTGATCATTATGTGACTAATGGCATAATTGCTTTTATTGTCCTGTTTCTACGTCATGGGCAATTATGGTTCAGATGCAGTCAAACCAGCTAAGGAAAAGCTGACTTTCATTTTTTCTTTTGTGTGTGTTGGAAATTAAAGGAAAAAGACGTGTCGTCTGGGAAGATGTTCACGTGTATCTGTGAGGATTTTATTTTTTATTTGTATGTTTTTCTTTGGAATGAAATGGTAGAAAAATGTTATGATTATATGGCAATGTAACTGTCACGATTGTCGGTTTTCCAAGTAGATCAGGGAGGAAAAAAAAATACTCCTAACACACCTCACACCTGCGGGATCATCTTCAGAGACATCCCATAATTAGGACCTTTGCAGACTTTGATCAGCAAGGGATGGACAATGCTCAATTTCCACCCGATTGTCGGTTTGTCTGTACGGTGTTTTAGCAAAAGTGTGAGCCAAAATGTTCAGCTACGAGCGAGATTCACATATGCTGCCGCCTGAATGCAATGAAAAGAATGGAGCCATGGATTTGGATTTAGATTCACGCATCTTTATTTATCCAAGGTAATGTGAAGCACTCCCACGTGGGCAATTATAGCCGCAGTCGTTGATGCACTCTCGGCCACTTATTGAGCAGGACAAACTGACCAAACACACAGATATAACATGAAAACACTTGTAAGGAGCTGCTGTTGGCTACAACTCACTCCCAGACGCTCGCACAAGCCTAGAATAGTCACGTTTTTCAGCAAGAAGGACAGGTTCACAACAAAATTGAAGTGAATTTGCCGATAGCGAGCCACGAATAAGCAGGGCATTGCTGAAGTCAATATATATATATATATTTTTATATAGCACTTAATCACAAAAGAGTCTCGAATGGCTTCACCGGCACACAGTGCACATAACTCAACAACGAAGGCAACGAAAATCTTGAAAGTTCTCCTCAGGACCTGTCCCGGACAGTCGATGCAGAAATCCTCCACAGCAACAGCCTGCAGAGAGGAGGGGCTTGGAAGTGGAGAAGCAGCAATAAAACAGGCCAACCCCCTGATGTCAGAGAGTGAGGCGGGGCAAAAAATGTTGCATATGACATGTACTGTACCCAATCAGAGATGTACGGTTGTCCAAAAATGTCTCAATTGGGGACAACTAAGGTGTCTACTCCAACATCTTATTGATCCGTTAATTGATTTGATAGATGGTTAATTAGGTCAGTGAGTGAAATCTGGATTCACTTTTTTTCCTTATTCTATCTACCTCTTTTCCATCTTTCTGTCTCAGAGTGTCAGCAGTAAAGCTTTCTGTAGCTGCAGCTGCAGATGGCTCTTAAATGTGTGTGTGTGTGGGTGTGTGTGTGCGTGTGTGTGTGTGTGTGTGTGTCGCAGGGCGTTGGGCAGCTCCGGGCCACATCAGCTCAAGCTCCACTGGTCCTGTTTGTGTGCATATATGTGTGTGTGTGTGTTTGTTTTTTCCAGTGTGCGTATGTGTCGCCCTGTCTCTTTCTTCCCCTTTATGCTTGTGTTCATTTGTGCGTGTGTGCGGGTTGTGTGTGTGTTTTGCACGCTCCTCGTGGCCCCAGAGAGCGTCTCATACAATATTCAAGCCTGGTGTGCGTCTCGCTTGTGTGTTTGTGTGCATCCTTTACACGGGAGCATCCCTCCCCAGTGTTAAGCTATGCTACGTTACGCTATGCCGCCGCAACCCCCCACCTCACACGCGCACACTCACGCGGGCGCACACACCCGCACACACACCAGCGATGCGTTCAGTGACTTTGTCCTCGGTTGTCCCTCTCCAGATGCCCACCTCCTCGTTAAGCGGGTGTTAGTCGTCTGGCCGCGGTCGGTTAATCCTCAGTTAGTACTCCTGTCCTGTCCTCACGTGACGCCTCTTTGAAATGTCACTCTGCGTTGTTTTACGGAGAATCGGAGGTTCCGGGGATGCTGCTCAACTGGATTTGGAAACTAGTTCTGCCCCGTCTGACATCCTGGAAATTGTAATTAAGACTTCATTATTTATACAGTGACATGTAAAAAAACAGTGAGATCAATCATTTATTCTTTTTTCTGTGCAAACAATACAAGACAGCAACATATGTGGAACTAACTATATAGAGACTAACAATACACGACAGATAAGGCAAGAATGCAAAATGTTTCATAAAAAGAAAGACTTAGGATACAATTGCGTCATTGTAAAGTTTTTTTTTAATCAGTAAATAAATGTGAGAAGTGATGACATTTTAACCATTAGTAACGGAATCACTTTAACCTGACCCATCTATACATTAAAAAAAACAAACAATTGAATCCAACAATTGATTGCCGCCAACGAGTATAATCGTCAAGTACATTTTTCAACGGGTAGCTGTGGAAGAGGAGCTCACCCTGCTAATCTGTGAAATTCAAGTTTCTTCATATCTGAAATGATGAACAGACGCCAGTAGATGGCATCATTGCATTACTTTTTATTTGTGGTCAGCATAGTGTTTAAGTTGAAGATGAAGATTAGGGGCTGAATGCCAGCTTGTTATATTGATTATGAGGGAGTGAAATGAGCCGACACGTTGGAAGTCCGACAAGTTTGGGCACGTGACACTCGACCAGAAAATGTACTGTGTCTGTATGGTATAAACAGAGTGATGTGTGTGTTGCGGTACGTGGGAGAAAGTGGGTTTGCGGTTGTGAGAAAAGATGGAGTGAATGGCAAATGCCATGTAAAAAAGCCGCACTCGAGCTATACAATGAATCATCGTTGCACGTTGCCTAGTTGTATATCTATAAATAAATGATTATTTTCCCATCAAAAGCCCTTACTCTGTCTTGGTTTTGTAGTTTTATGGTTTGAGGTGTGACAAAAGCAAAAAATATTAGCATCAGTGTGACTTTTCTGCTTGACATGTTTCTTTTCTCAAAAAGCTAGGAGCACTATGCGGTGGCAGCAAACTCAACTCACTTGACATCAAATAGCAGTTTGGCAGATAGTGAGCTATTCTTCAAAAAGGGCGCTTCGACTTGTTTCTCTCACAGTTGAAGTTTACGTATAATAACCACCACACTACTTTGCCTTAAGAATCTCTGTGGACTTCATACTAACATACTAAAACGCTACAGATGAGCTAAAGAATAGTAATTGAAAGTCATGGTGTTATGACACTTTAAGCAACAGATATTTGAACCAGTAGAGTGAAGCAACACATGTAGACAGATAATGTAACAATATTGGCTGTCATGTGTTCTTTATCCCCTGCAAAGAACGCTGCTTACTGAGTCACTTCGTTGTGAAACTCTTCTTTGTGTATAATGTGTGTCTGTGTTATACGGCCCCAGGTGGACAACGTGTGTCATAACGAACCACAATGCACAAATTGTCTTTACATTTGATTTGATTTGATTTTGATTTTATTGAACATATAAACAACATGAAAAACACGAAGGAAACAAAAAACAAAACAGAAAATCAAAATAGAGTCAGTACTTATCTTAATTCAGTAAAGTTTATATGTTCAAGGGGAGTAGGAAGAAGTAAAAAACTTTTCAAGCCCAACCCCTTGTTCACTATAAAATATTGGAAATTATGTTCTATTAATACTAAGGTGGGTTATTCATAAATACATACACACATATACCTGAGCATAACCCATATAAAAACGAAACTAAAAACGCTCATTTTACATATATACAAAGTAAACGCTATAGATAGAAACAAAAAAAACCAAGTATAAATATAAACAGACATGCCCCTATGATACACGTGTATAGATAATCATATTCATAAACCGAAAACTAAACATTCTATTCACTTATGTTAGTACAATATTATAGAGTGATCTTTTCCATAATAAAACAGAAAACAAAGCATATTTTTGGTATTTTTTTATGGATGGGATGGAGGACTGGAGCAGATAAATGGCATTTCCATTCTTTTCAGTAAGGAAAGATGATTTGAAAAGTGTTTTGGGTTACGAGCACGGCCATGGCGGCCATCAATCTTGTAAATCAAGGTAAAACTGTACCCTAAAACCATAAAAGTTGTCTAAATTCCAAATATTTCCCAAAAGAATCTAATAAGACATCCAGGCCTTTATAGAAATGCTTCCACCTCCGAAGCAATAAGGTCCACATCTTCCCAAAAAATAAAATAAGTAAATAAATAAAATTACAAATTGACAGGAAGTGCCAAGCCCCGCAGCTTAACATCGATAAAGCTTAAGCGAAAGTGGAGCTGAGACGTTACATTCGCCAGGCAGCTGTCATTGGAAGCTTTTTTTTCCCCCCCAGCAGTCACTTTGTCACCCAGGCCTGGCCCAGCCCGGCCCGACCCGGTTGGGACAGCGTGACTTAATTATACGATTTACATTGGGCTTAATCTGCGGCCAGAGGACGCCGGCGAGGATAATTGGCCGGTCACCAAATGCACTCGCTCGCGTTCTCGCTCAGTGCCTCCGTGAGCCTCTCTGCAAGTGCTTTTGACTATAAATTATGAAGTGTGGATGTAGTCACGCAGGCTGCCACACACACGCACACACACACGCGCGCACACGCACACACACACACGGATACACTCGGCTTAGTGCGGGTCATAGTGCATACGACCATTTCACTCTACTGTATGCTTAGAAGCACTTTAGCGTGTGCGTGTGTGTGTCAGTATTCGTCACACGGCTTGACATTCCTTCACTCCAGTGAGAGGTAGCATATATGCGCACACTGCCTCTAAACGCAGTGCATGTGTGTGCGCGTGTGTGGGCGGGCTGCCTCCGCTGCCACAACGTGTTAATCCGCTCGGCTGCAGATCCCAATCAGGGCGAGAGAAGGAGGAGAAAAGAGCGGCGGAAGGCAAGGCGAGCGAGCACAATGCAAAAAGGCCTCCGATGAATAGACGAGCGAGGAGAAAGGAAGGAAGGCAGATGGATGGACGGAGGAAAGCGATGAAGACTGAAGGCTGGTGGGCGGGGTTGGCGGGGCGCATTAAGAACAATTAATCGAAGTCAAATCGGCATCGCAGTAGAGTGGGATGTAATTTTCAAATGATTACAAATATAGTTTACATTTTTTTGCCTTTGTTTGTTAAATAAAATACATGGGAAAAGGACCTTGAAAAAATCACAATATTTAAAGGGAAAAAATTGCCAATACTGTAGTTTATTCGTCCAAATCTTTCAGGCCTAGCCCTAATTGAATTGGATGATATGAAAAATATAGTCATGACTTTTTTTTTTTTTTTTTCCCATATTGCTGTAAGACTGTTGACCATCAACAGCTTTTGTGTTGTGTGTGCGCACAAACATTTCAGAGGCCGACTTCCTGCGACGTCCATTCAGTGTCCTCAAAGAAGACGCACGCATCCATCACGAGCTCTCATTGTGGCCTGGTGCTGTTTGTGCTCATTTTATGCATCTTCCAGGACACACACACACACACGTGTACAGTGTTTATGTTCTCTATGGCGGGCGGATGGCGAAGCGCATGGCCAGTGTTCAGTGTGTGTGTGTGTTTGTGTGGCTGTCCCCCAAATGTGTGTCATATCTTAGTGTGATTTGATTTTCGTTTTCCTCTTTTTAATAAACTTCTTGTCTTCGTATTTGATTTAAAAAAAAAAAAAATGTTGCACGAGAGTTAAACAGCCTCTCCTGGGATCTTCGAATGGAACTAAGGCAATAACAAATGCCATTATTACTGTTTTTAGAATGTAGAAATTCATTGTTAGTGTTGTATCCTTCATTTCATATATAGAAGTCAAATGATGGATGTTACACTATCCTAAGTTGCATCATTCACTACCGGTACTGATGTTGCACTTGTCTTTAAAAATGTTTAAAAAATAGATACATTCACTTATATGTAACATTAAAGCTGCTGATGTCTTTATAAATGTAATCATATCCTGATGACAAACTTAGTTAATCTTGTCTGCATCGTTCATCACCCCTCCCCAGAAAGAAAGGGGACTAACGAGTGATTTTGCACTCCTAAAAAGAAAAGATTAAAGTTATAATCAATCTTGTTAATCTGGCACTTGTCTGCAATGTTTGTTTCCTAATAAGAGGACAAACTATTGTTTTTTTTTAATTTTTCTGAAAAGAAAAGATTGAAGATGTATATTACGAAGGCCATTTGTGTTTTTATAGAATAATAATTTAGACTCTTCAAACTGTTTCTGTTGCACTTGTCTGCATTGGTCACTTCCTGAAAAGAAGACAAATTATGGACATTGCACTTTACTAAAGACAAACTATTGATGTTGTACTTTGCTGAAAAGAAACAATTTAAGCTGTTACTGATTTTTTCTTTATAGATTTCTTCCAAACAAGTTAGCAGTTTTTTTCTTCTGCATTTTACAGTATTGCTAATTGATTTCCAAAGCGGGAGATTTCCCAGCCGGTCACGGTGCCTTCCGTCGGTTCACCCGGCCACAAAGCTTCTTAGCTCAGCGGCAAATCGGGTTGAGCCGGAATCCTCCGCATTGACGCCGCAGCTTTCACACCAATCAGCAGCTGCGTTGATGAGGTGCCAGTCGGTGTTGGCTTGCTAAAGTTCAGGTCCAAAGTGTCTGTGTCAGCCAACATTAGCACTCTTTGGCTTGAAGAACATTTTGGTTGGTGTCATTGAGAAGCTTTCTTTCTTTATTCCGAGCTCCCGAGTGCACCTGCGAGTGCAGATTGAGTTGTCCATCCAAGGTTACTCCAGGTCGGAATCGTGTGCTTTCTCCTCCTCGAGGCCAAAATGTTTTCCATTTCCTGCTCGGGTTCCTGCGTAGGAGTGAGGCAGCTCAAGTCCGGCAGCACACGTGGAAATGTTTAGCCGTTATTTTTATTTATTTATTTTTTTTTAAGTGGGACTTAGACAGCACAGTCAAAGGTTCTGGGTTTGAATCTGGGCTCGGGTCTTGGATGTGTGGAGTCTGCGTTTTTGTGTAGCCTCATCCTACAATCCAAACACATGCGTGACTTGAAATTGTCCATCAGTGTGAATGTGAATGGTTGCTTCACAGGTCCCAGTGACGCACAAGGATTTGATTTGTTCACATCAGTGTTTATTTGGCACAATTGTCACATGAAATTACCTAGCTAAGCTAACTATACATAGACCCCCGAAATACACTTTTCCTTTGGAGCGCATTGTTGTCTGCTGCGAGTGCGCACACTTCACTCGGATAAAGATGAAAGACTTTTTTAAGTCTGACTTGTCAGCCAGAACGGGGGCTTTACGCTAGAGTGCCTCGTCGTAGCAGCGTGGAAAAACACAATGATGGCCGGCCGCTTTAGGTTTTCAGTGAATTTATATTCTCGCTGATCAATGTTGTTTAGGCATAAGAAGGAAGCTAGACATAGTGGTATATATATATTTTTGAATCATTCAAATTTCCAGTGTTTTTAAACACTCTTTCTCTAGAAGAAATATTTATTTTCTCTTTACAGGGACGTTAAATATATTTGACATCAAATGAGGAGCTTTAAGTTGAATATACCTGTATTTTAAATTTCAAAATGTACATGAAAGGATTTGAAACAAAGCTTTTAGACGTAATGCACAATAGATTTAGGAATTTAGACCACTGAAGTCAGCTGACATGACCCCAGTGTGACGCTATGTAGAAGTGTTGTCGGCTCACGAGATGACACGTGTCTCTCTCCTATTATTCTTATTATTATCTTTTTTTAAATTCTTTTGATGACACGCGCGTGTGTGTATGTATGCAAATGTGCCCCCTCTCAGACGTTGCGAAAGAAATCCTTTAACGGCTGCAACAGCCCCGAGCCCGACGGCGACGACTCCATCGACCAAAGCCCGCTAAACGACGACAAGTACCGCAACAAGACGGACGACCTGGACACCATCTTCAAGCGCTACGGCGTGAGTACCCTCGCACCTGTGCCACCATCTCTAACCCCTCTCCTCCTCCTCTTCCTCCTCCTCCTCCTCCTCCTCTTCTTCTATCCACCTCTTCTTCCTATCCTTCTTCTATTTGGGCTACCAAGGCTCTGAACAAGAAAGAGCACCGGGACTCTGAGAGCCCGGACCCCGAGGAGCCCTTCTCGCTCACGCCGCGCACTGAGGAGAAGTACAAAAAAATTGACGAGGAGTTTGATAAAATGATGCGCAACTATAGGCTGTCAGTGAGTACCGCCACGCCTCCTCTGTTTACCCCGCCCTTTTGACCCCCCCACCCCCACCTGCCCTTTCGCCTCCTCGGGCTGCTGATGGCGGCGGCTGACTTCTACTCACAGAGCACTCGCATTCACCATCCTCACGCCTCCTCTTCCTCGTCCACGTAACCTTCACCTATGGAAAGCCGTTTGAGCATTTATTCCATATTCTCCATATGCGGCTCGAGGTCCGTGTCCTAGTACTGTTTTTTTTCCCACTAGTAGGACAATTCAGTGTGACACTGGTAGAACATCTGGGTCTTACTAATGCTGCTTTTTTAAAAAAAAAAAAAAAAGACAATCTAATGAATAAAATAAGTTCTTTTTGGGCCCCTTACACTTTCAAAAATAAATAGATGAAATGCAGGCAAAACATTTGACTGTTTTACTATACTTTGTCCTTAAGTATTCAATTTTTCAACAGAAAGAACTGAGCAAAAATAAGCAGGTGAATGAATCTTTGTCTTATTTTGTAATGTGTTAAAAAAAAATAAAAGAGCCAATGTCCATCAAGTAACTTTTACTTGTCTTACTAGTTGCCAGTTGCCAACTAGTAGTTTTGCCTCACATGTAGTTAGTTGTGCTACTATTGTGCCTAAGTTGTCCTACTAGTGTTATTTGATATCCTTGATGTCCACCTCAAAGTCCATGCACTAGTACATGCTCACTAGTAGGACAACTTTGGCATACTACGGTAGTAGGATGACTTCTCGTGAGGCAAAACTGTGTGCCGTTCATAAATGTCACTAGTACTACTTGTGAAATTTTGGAACTCTACTCGTTAACATTTTTAGACATCAGCTTCACTCATAGTACTACACACAGATAACAACTAGTGCATAGTTTTGCCTCACTTTACTTGTCCTACTAGTATGCCAAACTTGTCTTACTTGTATGCTAGCCTTGGTTGACAAAATTACTAGTGGGCATTTTGGTGTTTAGAGTGGGGTCTAGGAGGCTACTAGTGCATAGTTGATATCCGCCGTAAGGTCCATATAGTAGCACACTCTTTATCCTCACTTATGAGAAAATTCAGAGCCCCTATAGAATATAAGAACTGTCTTGCCAGTAATGTTGTCACTTCTGCCTTCCACTACTTGATGATATTTCTGCACAATAGGACAACGTTGGCTTTCTAGCATAATAACTACATGTGAGGCAAAATTGTGCACTAGTTGACAACTGCGCTACTGCTAGTAATACTTACGAAGCACTAGATGTTAAATAGTAGACTTTTACAATGTTACTAGTAGTACTAGTAGCACACTGTTGTCAACTAGTGCACAGTTTTGCCTCGCTAGTGACTTGCAGGTGTCCTACTAGTATGCCAAAGTTGTCCTCGAATCAAATAAACGCTCAAAGGGCTTTCCATACTCACCAGCACATCGGCTAATGGTAATGGTGTGTGTGTGAGACGGAGACCTCCCCCAAGGCAGGACAGGCAGACAGGCGTTATGCATTCACTTGGAAATTACAGTGGATGGACCCTCAAATGTGACGGCACAACATTTGCATTTATATTTGCAAATATTCCTGCAATGTTTGTTCATATAGACATTTGTTTTACTAAATGGCTTAATAAAATATAAGTGATGTAAATTAAATACAAACATATTAGCAACAAATATATTTTTTATTCGTCCTCTTTTAATCAAATATTTGTTTTTTTTTTTAAATCATAATTCAGTTAGATGTAAATAAGGTTAAAAAATTAGGTTAATTATTTTATTTAAAAAGCTATTTTACATGAAATACGAAAATAGTTTATTTTAAATTTATTAAGTTATGAAAGTTATTTCATCCTATTAGTTAAATGTCTATGTACAATTATTTATTTTGATCTTCAAATGTTATTTGATGCTCAAATTGCATTATTTGTCATGAATAAGATGAAATAAAAACATTCTATTATTAAATGTTTTATTAGCTCATAAGATACATAAATATTAAACTTATATGTACAGTTTTACATACGTATGCATTGAACATTTATGTAAAATTGCATATTTTTTTGTTAATCAATTACAACTCACTTCAATAAAATTTTGTTAAAAATTGGTAGATATTACTTTATGTATTTTTTAAAAGTTGTACTCATGTTTTGTTGATGAAATTTGCAGTCATTAAAACATGATTAAACCATACAATAAATACATGCATATGTAAAATAATTTATTCTACTCATACAATAAATCAATTAACCAATCATTTGCTGAGGTAAATGAAAATAAAAATGAAACGCTAATGAATGCTTGACCTCACTTCAGTGAGCAGCCTAAACAAGGAAGGGCTGTTGAGAGACAAAAAAAGAAAATAAACAGGAAGCGCACATTGACAAGGGACTTTGTTCAAGGTTATGATTTTATTATCGTTGAAAAGTTTGGACGTTATCATCTCACAGTTTGTACTCGTAGGAATTTAGTATAATTTCATTTCCACAAAAAAAAAAAAAAAAGATTCTCTGGCAGCAGGAGAGAAGTTACTGAATTACTTTAGCTTGCCTAGTTTTATTTTTGCTGGAAAAATAAAAGCGATAAAGTGCTTTTTTTGTACATTTCTTTGGCGCAGCTTGCATGTCAGCCATGTTTGTGGAGTGTGTTGCCACATTTTTTTGGGCATGTGCACGAAGCTCAAGTCGCCGCAACAAATTGTGTTTATGAGCCTAATTTTTTATTAATTTTTTTTTGTACAATTTCCTCATGACTTGGCTGCGTGTTTGCCTGCGCTTAGTGAGCGACACATGGAAACTTTTCGTTGTTTCTTTTCTTTCTTTTTTTTTGTTTTGTTTTTTTAACCAGTAAGAAGTCTTTTAGAACAACAAAGCTACAGTCGGCATATTTGTCTACATTATTTTACATTATAATGTATAATATATATTATATTTTATGTATAATGAATAATAAAATATAGAGATAAATGTGAGATAAATATAATTAACAACTAATTAAAAGTATATTACAAGTTCAATTTAAATACTAATCTAAAAACAAATTGTATAATGTTTTATTTCAAAATTTTAAATATGATTAAAAAAATCAATTTAAAAATGAATCAAATAATATAGTTATATATTAAACTTTTAAAATAATAAAATGAGCATATGTTTGAAATTCTTAAAATAATACATTTTAAATAAATAGAAAAAAATAAGAATAGAAATATAAAATAAATGTAAACTAAATAAATTAATTAACATGAAATGTTATGAGTAAAACAATAAATATAAGAAAAATGATAATTAAAAATATAAATGAAATTATAGATATATTTTTTGAGTAAAGAAATTGTTTTATCCATCATAAACTAACAGTCAATATATCAAACTCATCAGTGATGAAATGAAGTTATATGTCTGACTTCCGAGGTGTTACAAAACAGTATTGTCTATAATTCTATAAAAGTAATAAATCCTGTCAATCCATAGTTGACTTCATCCGGCATATTCACAACAGTGAGGAAAATGGACATGTGTGCTATAAAAATAATCACGCGGTGTGCCAGAGGTACGCTAACGACATCCTGGGCTGTCACCGCCGTCGTCATGGCAACCACAGGCAAGGAAAACACACTTTTTTTGTAATAACTCAATTTAATACATCAGGTTCACACCTTCCTACTGTGAAGAGGTGATGCTATTCATAGAATTGGCGTGCAGTCGCCATGGAAACGTCCCTGACTGGACACTGGCACTCCGGTCATGAACCGACTCCGTCTCCGGCTCGGATTCCGCTTTGCATCGCGATTGATGTCTTTTCCCCTGGCGCTCAATCACGCTATTAATGTCACCTTAACGAGCGCTGTTCGATTTTACGAGCTGGCTAACTGCCGGGCTCGTGATTGGTCACTGGGGAACACGCACGGTCACCCTGAGCGCTTTTATGATCTTACGCCTGAGACCGAGATCACCACACTACTGTGACAGTATGAGTTTGTTGCTACCTCCAAAGCAACGAAAGTCACGGCTCTTCAGACGGTCTGTATACCTTTAAAAATCTTGAAAAAAATCAACTGCCATCCCGTTTCTGTTACGTTTCTGATGCTACCTATGAAGACGGAATTCGTGGTCGCCTTTCACCCCCACATTATATATCAATACCTTTCACACAACGGTGATGTGAAAAAGCTGTTAACTCATTCACTGCCATTGGCAAATTTTCTTTTCACAGTTCAGCCATTCAATCCCAGGAACGTATTTATATTTTTTTCAATTCTTATTTATATTTTTTTCAATTCTTATTTATATTTTTTTCAAATGTTTTCAAACGTTATGGTACAACAGAGTCTGAAAATGTCTGGCAGTGAATGAGTTAAAAAGAAATGAAGCCTTAGAAATTGTTTGATGTTTCAAATGAAGCAAAGTTTTCTTTCATCCTGTGTGCCCTCGCCTTCCTCACAGTCAAAGTGGGTCCCAGGCTGTACAAGCCGAGCACAGAGCCCAGAACTTGGGCGCTTTGGCCCACTTTCTTTATATAGAAGTCCTGCTTTCACTGAGAAGTGGGTCACCTTGCGGGACAACCCGAAATGGTCCTTGACATCCATTTTAGTCCACTTTATGGACTCATCTGTTCAAACCACCAAAATCTTAATTTAAGGCAAACACTTCCAAAAATGTCACTCTGCGCGCCTGTACATGTTTGTGTGCGCGCAGGCGTACGTCGTGGAGTGTCAGCTAAAATTATTTCATGGTTTTGTGCAATTTAAAATGTGTAAAATGTTCAATTATTTTAAAGTTTTGGCGGTGTAATGAGATGTAGCATTCACATCTAGCATTAGCGGTGTTATATCTGTTTCACGGTACAACGCAAGTGGTGGGCTGTAGCATTAGCAATGCTAACACTGTTAACGTGGGATGCAGTGTAAATGCTGGGATGTATGCCTAGCTCTAGGATGTATCTTTAATGGTGAAATAAATGTAGCATTACTGGTAGATATGTAATCCACTGATAACTTTGGGATGGTAGGATGTATTATTAGCATTGCGATATACTGTTAGCTTGTAACATTAGTACCGGAATGTGCTAGTCGATGATCAGTCAAGGTGACTTGTTTTGTTTGTTTTGGTGTGACTGTTTTCCCACATTCAGGCTTGTTTGCTTCGCTGATGCTAAGCTAATGAAGCTAATTTGACCACCAATCTTTTACTGTGATGACTGGCATTGTAAACATATACACCCTCTAAATACCTCTCTTCTCCTTTCTCTCTCATCACCAGGCCGCCGTCCCGCAGCCAACCTTCTCCATGCCCGTCACGGTGCCAGTGTCCAATCAGAGCGCCCCACCGCCACAACCAGCCACCCTTCAGTTCAGCAACAACCCGGGCGGCACATTGGTCACCACCACCTCCTTCATCAATGCCGCCCTGTCAGACCCCCGCCTGCTTTCACCACAGCAACCCGCCCTGCAGAGGAACAGCGTCTCACCGGGATTGCCGCAGCGACCTGCCAGCGCAGGTACGACTCTCCTCTGCGTTTTTAGGTTGCGGGCTGTACCACGGGAAACTTTTTGAGGAAGGTTTTAGCCACCGAAGCCAGTTTCACTGAGTGAAATGAAATTTAATAGCAATTTCAATCATGAGCAGACCCACAGAAAAGTCTGAACAAGCCATGCCTGAAAAAACACAGGAAGTCTTTTGGTTTGAAGCGACCATTTTAGGCTAAATTGGCTCGGGGGCGCCCAACCATATTTTTAAATCAGTTCAGCCCCTGAAGCCAGTTTGACTCAGCATCATTAAATTTGGTAGGAGTGTCTATCCTGAGTAGACCCACAAAATAGTCTCAGGAAACCATGTCTGAAAATATACGGGAAGTCAGCCATTTTGAGGTGGCCGATATAGTATAAGGCTAAACATCATGCAACAACATCAGGTTTCTTAACGTTACTTTTTTTTTCAAACGCAGCCCCTAAACAACATTTCACCCAGCAACATGGAGCAATATCTATCATGAGTACATACAAGTCTGAAGAACCTGTGTCCGAAAAGACACAGGAAGTCAGCCGTTTTGGTTTGAAGTGGACATTTTAGGGGTCATTTCCAGGGTTGCTACGAAACAGTCAAGCACCTGCTGGAAAAAAAAAACAGTCAAGCATCCGCTGGGAAAAAAAAAAAAAAAAATCCTCCGAAGCCTTCTCAACTTAGCAATATGAGCCATGAAAGAGTCTCAAAAAGCCATGTCCCCAAGTCAGAGAAGTCATCTTTACATTAGTAAATTAAAAAAAAAAAATCTCAAGACAAGAATCCATTCGGAAAAGACAGGAAGTTAGCCATTTTGGTTTGAACTGGCCAACAGGCTAATTTGGCCATTTCCAGGGGTCCAAACTCATCCTAGAGTTCTGTCCAATTGCTGACAAGCTAGAACCACATTTGAGATGCTAACGCTAATTTGGGAAGAATTTGAGATTCATAGTTGCCTCCTTTTGGCAACAATGTGTGATTTCATTTCCTTCAAAGTCGGTATTCTTGCACAGAGTACTCCGTGTGGCGACTGCGGGGGTGCGAGGGCCCATTCGTTTCTGCTTTAATTTAAACTTTTGTAACTTCCACACAGACGCGCAAAGCTGACAGAAATGTCTTTTGATGCTCGCTGCTGACTGACGAGGTTCGTACGTGTGGAAACATCATCAAGCGAAGAAGCGCCAAAACAAAAGCCTCTTCAAAAACAACAGCCGGCTGTGAAGTGCCGCCCACACGATTTGATTGACGGCTCCTCTTTGCGAGACGAATAACTTCTACCTCCCGAAACATGTTTGTTTACTCCCCCCTTGTCTTTTATTATATTTTACTCTTACACGACCTCCTTAAAGACGCATCACATTTTGCACTCGGCTTCCACCCCATTAGATAAAACATCGAATGCGGAAATTCTGCTTGTGCAAAGATTTTAATGCTCACTTTTGAGGTTTAACTTGTACTAGTGCACTGCATCTTACAGAAAGTTGTTTCAAATATTTTGACGATCTTACTGAGCTAGAAGAGAGGGTTAAAATAGGCATCTATCGAACAATTAAAGTAACATCTGTGCAGTTTAAACGTTAGCGTTTCATGAGTTAGTTGACATTTTGTCCATCTCATTTGTATTCAAGCACAATAAAATAGTCAAGCATGGCATACTTGTTTAACGAGACCCTTGGTTGAGAAATTTAAATATATTATTTAAGTCTAATATGATTGACTGCTTGAGTTATGCTCCCGATTTGTGTCCTCGTCTGCAGGCGCACTCCTCAGTGGAGATCTGGGAAACTCCAACGGAGCGTGCCCAAGTCCAGTCCGTAAGTACACAGACGTGCACGTGCACACATTTTATCCTGCTGGACCAAATGATTGTTGCAGTTAACAAACAAGCTAAGGCAGATTATTTTGCTGTGTGGCAACAACAGGCTTGCTTGGTTTGCAACACACACACCAATGCTGTTGACAGGCAGCAGCTGAAGGTCACAGTCCAGGAGACAGAATGTGACAGGCGAACAACAGTTTGATTTGGATAAGAGAAAGTGAAAGTGATCTTTTAAACTGCTTGGCAACGGCCATCTTCTTCTACCACTTACTGTATGATGTGTTGCTATTATTTTAAAAGACAACAACAAAGATTTTGTTCCTGTCGTCTCATATTTATTTGTTTCATGGGAAATACTAAGGCCCGACTGACCAAACAGCCGGCCAATATTAGCTATTTTAAAATCGGCAAAAATCCGTATTATTTTATTTTATTTTTTTGGTGTTTTGTTATTTTTTTTAAAATATACTTTTAATAACATAAATAACATTACCATAATACAACATAGGACAGAGAAAATAATGTTCAACCCCCCCCCCAAAAAAAAGACAATAAAATAGACAGATGTGGTGAAGTTAAACAGGTACTACAGGACAAAGTACTGTAAGACATTCAAATGTATTGTTGTAAGTGTTAAGGGACCCAAAAATAAGTTATTTTATTCATTATGTGTTTTCTGAAAATTAATCGGCCGAGTAATCGGTTACCTGAATTTTATTCTGCTAAACATCCGAATCGGCATCGGCTTTAAAAAAATCCTTATCAGTCAGTCCCTAAATGTTACACCATAAGCAGCACTACGTCAATGGGCATTGAATCATGAAATCATGATGCAGAAATTGTTTTCAATCATCATCTTCTATTTAATTGCAGTATGTTATTATGATTGTATGTTTTTATAAAGTGCAGTATTGTAGAGTGCTATTTTGATAACAAAAACAAGTTTCACAGTTCTTGGTGGGTTTTTTTTTGTGGGGCTGAAATCGATAGATGGCACTGATGTTTTGCGATGTGTCTTGAGTTATGAGCAGAACAAATTCAACTCATATCTCAAGGCACTACTGTACAGACGCGTCCGTCAAGACTTTATTGTATAAAGCAGCTGAGAGCAAACGTCCCCGCGACAACTGCGACCAATAAAAAAGGCAACACCCGTCTTGTGTTCATACCCCCCACCCCCGCCCTTGGGGCCCCTCTCAGCTGTTGCACCTCATCTCCCCTCTCCGCAACGGCCCCGCCCCGGCGTCACTGATCTTGGCCGCGACCGCTCCTCAGAGGTGACTTTGACGCTGGCCAGAGCTTCCCCCTTAAAGCCCATTAGCGGCACATACAGTGCCAGCACTAACAGATATCTTCTCGTTTTCTTTCCCTTTTTTTTTTTTTTTCTTACCCTCTGGGCTCTATGCTGGCCATTTGTGTCCAGCTTGCTTCCTGTTTCTGAACAATTTTAGCAGCGTCAATGCAAATGTAATGAAACCTACTAAAGATGACTGGGGATTTTTGTCTTATTTTAAAAGTTGTCTTTATCTACATCACGTGTTGAAAACCAAAACGCGGACAAGTCAAATCGCAGCTCAGGTGACTCTGTTCATCCGGAAGCTTCTTGTGGTCTGCTAATGCTTCTCCTGGAAGGACCCACCCCCACCCCCCACCTTACCGCCGCTCCCCCTTCAGTATCCCCTTTCTTTCCCGTGCATGTATGTGCGTGTGCGTTGCATGCGCGTGTGGGTGTGTGTGTGGGTGTGTGTGTGCGCGTGCTTGTTTGACTCTCAGCTGTTGTGCGCTCGGCTCTTCGGGAACATCCACATTGACGTCAGACGCCATTCCCAACATTCCCCAGTCCAGAGTCACCACATCACCACCGCGTGGACTCTACACGCAGAAACACAAACACTAAGACACCAATAATACACAGGCGGAATAGAGACGTTGCGTGTTCGTGCGTGTGCGTGTGTGTGGGTGTGTGTGTGCGTGTGTGTTGTGTGTGTGTGTATGTGTCTATGTGTCTGTGATTGACAATGAGCAGAGTCACCACTGTTATCAGAAAGCAGTGACATGGAGAACATCTATGGCTATCTTACGCACACCCGTGTGTGTGTGTGTGTGGGTGTGTGTGGGGGTGTGTGTGCATGTGTGTTTTATTGCCATGACGACCAGATTTTCATCCCCCAATTGACCCCACCACCCTAACTGACTCGTTCTTCTTCAAAAGTTTTCTTCTTCGGACCACATTTGAATTCTTCATTCTGTTTGTAACCATGACAACCAAGCCACCATGTTTCTCTATTTTCTTATTATTCATTTGTATTAGTTTTTTTTTTTTGTTAGTTATGTCTAAATGAATTTCATTACTATTTTAATTTATTTTAGATTATTATGATAATTTTAAATAAACCGACTCCCTTTGTGCTTCTCTAGCTAACGGCTACATTAGCGCCCGGGCCTCGCCAGGCCTGCTGTCCATCTCCAATGGCAACAACAGCAACCTGGTCAAAGTGGTCCCAGCCAAGTCTCCGCCTCCTGCCAGTCCTCAGATGGTCAGCGCTCGCAAGTCGGACCTGCGGGTCATCACCTCACAAGGTGGCAAGAGCCTCATGCAGCTGGTGAGACACAAGAAAATAGCAGGAAGTATCAAAAAGAATTATTTCCACTGAATACCGACACAGCCACTATCGAGAGAGTTTTTCCTTTTTTTTTTTTTTTCTTTTTTTACAATTTTCTTTGTGTCAAAGCTCAGATTTCCACAAGAAGTATTTTGAAAGCATCCAATGTTGTTTATTTTCAGGTAAAAATATCATAATGACTCATAAAGTAGACTGTTGGTGAGCTAAAAGTCTTTATTTGTGAACAATTTAGTCAGAAGTCAGACCCATGCCGCTCCTCACAGCTGGCACCGCTAAAATTAAACTTGAGTGCTGACAAATAAAAAATCACAGTCACGACGACCACGCGCTTTTTGTTTTCAATAAAAGCTGTCAATCATGTGCAGCATGCTTGACTTGACTGGTCACCTTGTGTGTTTCCTCCCGCCGCGCAGACAGAAGAAGAGCTGGATCTGGTCAGCGAGGTGAATAGAAGTGTCCGCAACCTTTGGCACGCGCGTGTGATGTCCCATTGTGTGTGAACACAACATGCATGAACATGCGCATGCCTGTCACGACCTAATCACAGTGGTTGCAGCGTCTGACATAAGCGAGAGACACAGCTGACTGTCACTGTCACCTGATCACAACTTTTTGGGCATTTATTCATTTTTAACCAAAATCAGTCATGATATCGACAACAGTATGGAAGGCTAATGCCAGTGCCTACGTTCGCTTCACTTTTTTTTAGATGTAAAACTTTGATGATCAGGCGACTTTCTCCGCTGTGCCCAGTAAGTGCACGTGTGTTTGATGTTTATTTGGCTGATGCATGCGTTCACAGAGAGCAAGTAAGATTGGACAGGACAGTAAGTCAACCAGGCAGTGTTCTTGTTAAGAAGGAATGTGACAACCAATGAGGACAGTTGAAGTTAGACAGGCAATGCTAAACCCTGTCAGGAATTGATGCAACTCGTAACAAATAGAACAGGACGGGACAGCCGCAATGAGCTAGGCTGGGACGCGACCAGTAGAAGTAATGACAGGACAAGAGTCGTGAGGCAGACTGTCATGCACTGCGAAAAAGGGATCCGACAAGTAGTGTTTGGATAGGACAGAAACGGTGAGCCAGGTAGGGCTACACCCTGTTTGGGAGGAATGAAATAAGTAGCAAGTGAAACAAGATGGGACAGGACAGAAGCACTCAGCCAGGCAAGGCTACACCCAGTGAGGAAGAGAGGTGACGAGTTGCAGATAGGATAGGACAGGATCGGACAATACAAGTAAGCCAGGTAGTGTCTCCTGTCAGAAAGGGATGGGATGAGTAATAATTCGGACAGAAGGACAGGACAGTTGCTGTGAGCCAGGCAGTGCTGCACCCTCTCAGGAAGGGACACGACAACTAGCAGATAGCAGAGGCCGAAACAGGGCCATAGAAGTGAGTCAGCCAGCGCTGCATCCTGTGAGGATGGGAGACGGCAACAACAAATAGGACAGGACAGAAGTCATGATCCAGATAGAACTACGTCCTGTGAGGAAGTGATGTGACAAGTAGCAAATAGGACAGAGCAGTGCCGCATGCTGATCTTGTTGGGATCTTCGTAGATTGTGCAGGTGTACCTAATGAAGTGTCCAGAGAGTGGATACATACACGAACACACAAGCATGGCATGCCTTGCACTTTTCACTACAGCAACTGACCATGACGCCGTGTCACCTTGGCAACCTGACGTGTGAGACATCTTTGCACGCCCGTGCTAAATTTGTGGCAGAGGCAAAGTCTCTGCGAGCTTGTTAAATCCAGACGAGGTGATAGGAATATAAATATGATACATTGTAAAGACGGGTATGTTGTCAATTTATTTAGAGTCACTGCACAGCACGGGGCGGAGCCTGCATGCAGTGTGGCGTAAGCTAACCGTTAGCATCCACCGCAGTCTCAGTCTCAACTCTCCGTGTTGTCCTCTGTCTTCCCAGAATGCTCAACGGCTAGGCGGGTCACAGGTGCCGCAGCCCCTCACCACCCCGGTTGTTTCCGTGGCGACGCCCAGCCTCCTGGCGCCCTTCTCCGCCATGCAGACAGCCTACAACACTGGTAACGTTATATTTTTATACCTGGTACCATCTGTGTACCGTCATAGCCAACTTTGAAATGCAACATAGTAGGCCCGAGTCTTCAACAAAAATGAGGTTTTATTCCTAAAAGGTTCCAAATATACATCTACCGTACTTAAAAGTTAAATACAACTGAACCGTACTTAACAAATGTACTGTACTGGATTAAAACATTTGAGTTTCCAAGGATTTAGGCAATTTCAGGTCTCTCATCGATTAATCAATTTTCAAAATAATCGATTAGTTATCGATGTTGCTGTTGTACATCAGATTTAGTATTTATACAGCTAATGTTAAAATACTTACACCGCAATTTGATATTGACATCATACTTAATGCATACACCCCTAATATTCTATATTTACACTAACATTTAATGTTGTGAATTAATTTCATACTGCAAGTTTAAGAGGGACTTAAATGTTTACGAATAATTTGGAATAATTTTAGAAATTCATACTTCCAAGCTAGCTTGTCGATTAAACAGAGTTTGTCGGGCAGCTTTAGTTATGTATTTATTATTATTCAAATCAATCTTACTGACAATGTAGATGCACTCATGATCAAAAGCTTTGAGCACACGTTTAATTGGCGCTGAACTTTTGACATGAAAGCGTGCCGAGCATTTCAAACGAGAAAGTGCCTGTTTTGCTCCAGTTAGCAGCTGACCCACATCTCTGCGTTCGTGGGAGCCATCTGCCTCGAGCGGCGCTAGCTAACGCGGGCATCACGTTGAGTCAATCTGAGTGTGTGCCACAACCCCCCCAAATGGGATTCCCGCGCTCATGCTAGCCAGGTTAGCCTCCTAGCTGCTATCGTGCCACCCCCAACAAGTTGCAAATTGGGGTTTCAAGCCAGGGTTAGGGTTGCTAAGTTGTGTTTGTGTTGCCAAAGGTGAAGAGGAAAAAGTAAGAGGTGTTGGGATTCCATTTTTTTTTGTTGGTTGTTGTGATTCTGAGATTGTCCCACATCAAACCAGGTTTGAAATTGGGGTTTCAAGCCTTAGTTGGAGTTTCAAAGTAGGGCTTCAAACTAGGGTTAGGGTTTCAGATAAGGGTCTCAAACCAAGTTTAGGGTTTCAAATAAGTATTGAGGTTTCAAATTGGGGTTTTAAGCCTGTCTGAGTAGTTCAAAGGAGGGTTGTGGTTTCAAGTAAAGAATTCAAGCCAAGTTTAGGGTTTCAAATTAGGGTAGCAAGCCTCTGTGAGAGTTTTAAACAAGGGTTGTGGTTTTAAATTCAGGTTTCAAGCCATGCCTAGAGCTACAAATGACATTCAAACATTCATTGAGAGGATTAGGTTTTCAAATTAGAGTTTCAAGACAAAGTTACGGTTTCGAACTATGGTATTTATAAGCCTGTTTCTGAAACTATGGTTAGGGTATGAAATTGGGTTTTCAAGCCTGGACTATGGTTTCAAAAAGGATTTCAAGTAGGGCCCGGCGGGTTAAATGGTTATTTTATACATGATATATTTTTTGAATTAATCGACTGATTTATCTGTAATCGTTTTTTTTTGTTTGCCAAAAATAGGCATCTGCCTAAAAAAAAACGTCCGTCCGGCCTTACTTTCAAGACGGGGTTAGTGTTTCAAACAAGCATTGGGGTCTCAAGCCAGAGGTAGGGTTTCAAATTCGGATGTTTGAGGATTTTAAAGAAGTTTGGAGTTTTAAATTAGGGTTTCAAAACAAAGGCTAGTGCTTCAAATTAGGGTTTCAAGTTTGGGTTTTAAAAGGATATCAAGCCATTGTTAGGGTTTCAAGCAAGCATCAAATAAGGCTTTTAAGCCTGTGTGGTTGTTTCTTACAAAGGTTCCAAGTTGGGTTTTTCCATCGTGCATTTGTGTTTCAAACAAGGGTTCCGGTTTGGAATGAGTGTTTGAAGTGCTACTTGCTCCCATTAGCCGCGGCGCGTGATGGTGGGTGGCCATCCGCCTGGAGCGGCGGTAGGTAACGTCAGCGTCCCATCGAGTAAGGCCCGTTTAAGAAACATGAATAATGTTGTTAAGAATCTCGCGAGCCTCCTGGCAGCAAATGAATATTCACTTTGTAGCTACTTCAAAGCCGGAGCGTGAATATGATATGAAGATGTCGATGAATATGGATCAGCGCCGCTGCATATTGATGTCCGGCGCGCTTGCGTTTGTTTCAGAGTACCAGCTGACGAGCGCCGACCTGACGGCCCTGCAGACGTTCACGCCGGCGGGCCTGGTGCCCGGCAACATGGCTGCCTGGCAACAGCAACAGCAGCCGTCCGTCGCCCAGCAACAGACGGCGCCGCCCATCAGCCTGGCCTCACTCACCAACCTGGTGTAAGGCGCTCAACACACGCACATACGAACGGACTGTGAACTTTACGAGGGATTGGGGGGGTTTAAATTAGTATAGCAAACTACAGTTAGTGTTTTAAATTTAAGGCATCAAATCATGGTTTGAATTAGGGTATCAAACTAAAATGAGTGTTTTAGATTCGGGTTTTAAATTAGAGCAGGAAACCTGGGTTAGGTTTTGGATTTGCGTATTAAATTACTCAGGGTTAGAGTTTCAAATTAGAATATCAAACCGTGGTTTTAGATTAGGGTATTCAATTTGAGTTAGGGTTTTGAATCAGGGTAGCAAATTAAGGTAAAGGCTTTGAATTAGGGTATCAACTATTGTTTTAAAAAAGGGTTTAAAATGAATGTTATGGTTATTTCCAGTATAAAATGAACATTAGGGTTTTGAATCAGGGTATCAAACTAGGTAAATTAGTGTCTGAAAGTACAGGTAGGGTTTTCAATTTAGGGTATCAAATTAAGATTAGGGTTTGAATCAGTCCATCAAATGAAAGTTTGATTTTTTTAATTAGGGTAGCAAACCAGGGTTCGGGTTTTAAATTATGGTATTAAAGTAGGGTTAGTGTTTAATTAGGGTATAAAGTTAAGGTTAGGATTTTGAATTAGTGTATAAAACTTCTGTATTTTTGTTTGTTTGCTTTTATTTTTTTACATTCATTTATGTATTTGGTTAGTAAACTGATAAGTGTTTTAAAATGGAGTATCAAATTAAGGTTAGGTTTTTAAATGATTAAATTAGAGTAGTAAAATAGGGGTAGGGTTTCAGTGCAGGTTTGGGTTTGTAATTTAGGATTTCAAGCCTGGGTTAGGGTTTCAAATTAGCGTTTCAAGAAACCATTAGGGTTTTGAATTAAGGTTTCAAACTAGGATTAAGGTTTTATGACGTTGTGACGTTTCCTAATTTGGGTTTCAAACCTGGTTTAGGGTAACAAATTAGGCTTTCAAACAAGAGTTCAGGTTAAAAAGAATGTTAAATGTCAAATTAGGGTTTCAATTTTAACCAAGCCTAGGTTATGGTAGCAAGCAGTAGTTGAGCTTTCAAAGGTCGACAAAGGTAGGGTTTGAAGACCAGGTTATGATTTTCAAATTAGGCTTTGAATCTAAAAGTTTGAGTTTCAAGTCAGTGTTTGGGTTTTAATTTGTGTTCTGAGTCTGTGTTAGGGTTTTGGTTGAAAATATTTGATTCCATATTTATGCTTTAAGTTTCTGGTTTTTAAAGTAGGGTTGCGTGCCAGGTAGTGACAGTGTTTATATGTCTAGCGTCCATGTCACTGTTTCTATTAACCACTGTTGTCATGAAAACAGTTTTGAACGTAAATTAAGTCCTAAAACGGCTTCAACTAACCTGCGTTAGCCGTTAGCTTAGCTTAAGTCCATCCAAGTAGTTTGTGCGTCTCTAAGGTGACCCGTTTTAGCCACAGTCTCTGCTACTCTGCTCACTTTGCAAACAGGCGGCCATCTTTGGCTGCATCAGTGACAAACAAATGAGGTTGTGCCCCCCTTCCCTCCCCCCACTTGTTTCCACAGCATGTGGGGTTCAGACAAACAGAGTGCAGAGATGGTTAACTGCATCTCCAACATTGCTGCTAACCTCAGGTGAAGAACAGCCACCACACCGACACGCTCGCTCGCTCGCTCGCTCGTTCGCTCGTCTTTGTCTCTGCTGTGTGGCTTCTGCAAAACCGTACACGCCCGCTATTGCTTCATACCATGGTACCCGGGGGTCTGTGAGCTGGAGGAGTGATACATTCCTCCTCACCCAGGATAGGTGAAAATTTGCAATGTTGAAACCACATAAAAAACTATAATTCTACACACACAGATGCTCACACTACGACAGTTCTCAAAGAGGCTTAGTGTGCTTGTTTCACGTTTGCATTGAAACTGACACATAAAAAGAAGAGAATTAAACATTGCATATTCAAACACCCAAATTGTAGAGTTGGGGTCTCAAAGTTCATTGACGGGCTAACCCAGGCATGGACAAACTACGGCTTTTTAATCCGGCCCGCCTAACCTGTCGAACCTTGTCCCTGCAGTTTGAAAAATCACTGCACAAGGAACGAAGATAACACCAGTACAATTGTTTATCTTTGTTCCTTTGCTTCACACTAGTTTGTAAGATTGTTTGCATTATTTATTAGTAATAATGTGTTACATCTTTATTTTGACTCCATCCTCATTTGGTTGAAACTATGGATGTTGAGCATCCATGTTGGTGTAATTGTAAACCTTCAAACAACTGTTATTTTAACACACACCACTGTTAATACTGTTCAAATCAATTAAAAAAAGATGGCTTAAAAATGTGCACGACAATACATCACATCGCTTCTCCCACTACGAAGCAAAGCATTCTGGGTAGGACGTCTGCTTCTGACTCTGTCGTTAGCGCTGGAGCTAGGCCGCCGCTCTGAATTCCATCACTGTCACCGCCACGCTGACTCGGACCTTTTTTGCCCGCCGTCATCCATCTACATGTTCGGCATGAGGATGGGGAGCGTGTGTGCGTGTGTGTGTGCGTGCGCGCATGTGCATATGCCAGCAAACGAGTGCATATTAGCCGCTGATGTGACATATTAGAAAGTTCCCTCCGGCGGCCACAGGCGCTAATTGGTAGGGTGAAATTGGCGTCCGTCACGTGGAGCTGCAGGCGAGAGACGAGAGAAAAAAAAGTCCCAACAGCAGTGTCGAAAGATGAGCCTTCGTTAAAAGTTGGTGCGTGAAAGGTAGCACTTTTAGGTTGGATCATAAAAGCGTGGAAAATGGGAAAGAAGGAAATTTGATGGTGGTGGTGTTGTAGCATCATGTATGTTGAGGCATGGCTTATGACTTTTGTGCTGCCACAATGTAAACAATGACTGCTTTTGCGTTGTTGTTTTTTGTATTTTAACTTCATACTTGGAAAAATACCATTTTTTTTCTAAAAAAAAAAAAGCTACAAATGTATTGTTGTAAAATTACAAATTATTTTCTGAAAAAAAAAATCAGACTTTACTTTTGTTAGACTTCTTTTTCATTTTTTAAATGACTTGAGTCTGGTAATATACTATTACTATATACTATTATACCTAAAAAAAAAATACAACCATTTTTCCAAAAACATTCTCCAAAAATTACAAAATGATTAAAAAAAAAATGACACAAATAGTTTCGTCCTGTAAGATTAGGACTTTTTTGCACAATAAATATACTTTATTGTGATACAATTGCAACTTCAATGTCACAAAAATAAGACTTTATTCCCAGCAGATTCAGATTTTTATTCCCCCATAGAATTTCATCTTTATTCCCATGAGATTGCAACTTTCTCACCTGTAGATTTTATTTATTTATTTTTTCTTCAGTGTAGCCCTGATGTCGCCATTTCGAGTAATACAAGTTGACCATTTAGGTTCAGTGAAATCCAGAAAGGCTTTTTTTTTTTTTTAAACACAAAAGTGTATATGTTAATTCTAAAAGTCTGTCTTTATTTTAACTTCTAATAAAAACTTAAGTGGTAAACATTATTGTTAAAAATGCACTTCCAATAACAATAAAGTGGCAAAACCACTTGTCATTTTTTTCTTGGGCAGAGTTGTTAGCATCTGCTGAAAGTAACTAATAAATTATATTAGTACTTACTTTTACCATCAAGTAATCAGTAAAGTAACTAAGTTACTTTTTCAGGGTAACTGTGCACAGCATGTCTCACTATTTTTTTCTCTCTGCTGCCCCCTACAGGCCGATGGCTCCCCTCCCTCAGGGCACAGCGCTGACGGTCAACACCAACCCTCACGTCAACATCAAGTCTGAGCCCGTGTCGCCCAACCGGGACCGCAGCACTCCCTGCCCCACCTTGGGCGGCGGCGGTGGCGGCGTTCCAGTCCACGGGCAGGTGGTGCCGTCGTACCCCATCACCGGCCAAGGCCGCTCTCCCGTCGACAGCCTGAGCAGCAACGGCAGCTCGTACGACGGCAGCGACCGGGACGACGCAGCCACCCAGGGTCGGGGCGGAGGAGGGGCTGGGAGCTTCCACCTCCACCAGCAGGCCAGCGTCCAGCAACCCACCATGGTGCTGCTGCGGCCCGCCTCGGCCGAGCCTCCGGAGCAGGACAACGTGAAGAGGATGAGGTTGGACGCGTGGGTCACATAAAGTGCCGGTGCCATGCTTGGCCGGGCCGGGTCGGACAGAACCAGTTGAGGCTCGCGCCCCCCCCCCCCTACCCACTCCCACCCCCAAATCTCCTTAACACACACACACCAGCCCCAGAACTCCTTCTCACACACACCCCCACACACACGCACACACACCCACACTTGAGCATGCTTAACACTTGGGCACACACTCACATTCACATACACTACTCACAAAACGTTCCGGGCTTTGGGGTGAATTTTCGGGATGAATTTATAGTGCATAAGAACCTTTTCAGATTAACTTAATATGACCTCGAAACTTTTGAACTCTTGAATGGTTCAGTAGTTTTTGCACTGTTTGCTGGTCTCAACAGGTGGTTTGTTTTTTTTTTTCCATAGATTTCCAATTCACTCCACATTTTTGCCTTTCGGTGACCCTTCCAGTATCTCAGTTGCAACCTGCTGATGACACTGACACTAAACTCGGTATGGATGGATGTAAGATTATGATTTTTTTTATCACTTATTATTGTCTCTTTTTTTCTTGGGGAAATGTTTTAGCTCAAATTAGAGCTTCTTTGACATAAAAAATATTCTACAAAAGATTACAAAAACTTTTATCTTATTCTTGTAAACTGATTGGGTTTTTCTAGAAAAAAAACCCAAAACATACAACAAAAAACATATTTTTAACTTTATTAATTTAGTTTATAGTGTCAGTTGCAGGTTGCAATACAGATGCAGAGAGACTGGAAGAGTTGCAATTTTCCTTTTTCAGAATTTGGATTTACTTTGAAATTTTCAGTCAAACACCCGTGATCAGCAAATTGTGCAAAAATTACTGCAACATTGAACAGCTGGACATTCAAAACTTCAAATTAAGTTCACCTGCAAATGTCACAGTGCATTTTAGGGTCATCCTTAAATCACACCCCAAATACCCAATTCCCAAACTTTTTGTGATCACATTTGCGGGTAGATTTCATATTACAAAGATAAAAATATTTCACTTTGAACAGCAAGCCGGGAAAAAGCCAGCTCTATTGTGTAGTGCAAAAGGGGCTAATGAGGTTTCCCAACATACCTTGCGTGCGCTGCTATCGCATTCGCGTCTCAATCCATCTCCAGAGTTTAACAAGACAATGAAGGAAAAGTGTGCCCCCTTCTCACGGGCAAAAAGACCCTCCAATGCTAGACTGACGAGTGTTTAGATGCTTTCACATTTGGTTTGTAAGCGAGCTGGTTTTGAATCCAAGCGTAGCAAAATGCATTGTGCTCTTCTCTGATTGGCCACAAGAATGTCAAAAAGTTGTTATGCTGTACTAACTACCTTCATCGATAGCTTAGAATAATTATCTGGTCACTAAACCAGCAAATAGCCAAGCCCCGTAAATAACCCCAAATGGCCAAGTCCCCCTAAGTAAGTCACTTTCGTGTTCAATTTGGACACATTTCCCTGAAAACGTCCTGTTAAATTTCAGACGCGGCCACTAAGATGGCTGCATCCCACTAAAACGGCGGACTTTTTGTTCTGTTTCAAGCGGGAGTGGCCAAAAAGACCAACTTTTTTGTCACGAATCTGACTGCCTTCTGCTTCAACTTCAGGAATGACTCCCTTAAAATGGTCGCGTCACAGCTAATTGCCAGACTTTGTGTTTCGTGTCGAACTCCTGTCCCCAAACTGTTCGACTTCCTGTTTATTTTTTGGCCAAAGTCATCCAAAATGTACTTACTTCCTTTTCAGTTTCCGACATGATTTCTCCATCCCCCAAACCGGCCACTTCAAACCAAAATGGCCGACTTCGTGTTAGATTTTTTTTTTTATATGAATTCCCCAATGGCTGCTTCAAATAAAACCGGCTGACTTCCAGTTCAATTTTTTTCACGAGACCCCATAAATGGCAGATTTCCTGTTGAGTTTCAGCCTTGAGCCCCCATAAGTGGTCTACTCTCTGTTAGATTTCAGACATAAATCCCCCAAAATGGCCGCCTTATGGTTCCATTTCAGGTATGGCCGCTTTTCGGTTCACTTTCGGACATGAATCTCCAAAATGGCAGATTTTCTGTTGGCTTTTGAATACGAGTTCCAAAACAATGTCAATTCCTGCTCAATTTAACCTGCTTTTGTCTCGTTATCACCCATGCTAACCACAATCCAGTTTTAGCACCCATGCTAACCACAATCAAATTACCCCAAATTTAGCACATTAGCACTTAACCGTCTTCCTGTTGACATTCTTGTGACCAATCAGAGAAGAGAAAGCCATCATGTGTTTTTTGCCGCTGTGCGTTGCTGCATTTTGCTACTTTTTGTGTTTTTACCTTGTCAACACTAATTGACATTGCTCACAAATCAGGCAGCAGAGACATAAATTAATTCATCAATTGATAAGTTAGCTAATTAAGGCGGTAAAGCAGCCTTAATCGGACTGATTTTTTCGCTATGGCAACAACAGAATCAGGGAGGACGACGAGACGTGGTAACTCCTGAAGTGAACCACATTGGGGATCTGTACATAAACGTGTGTGTGTGCGTGTGTGTGTGTGTGTGTGTGTGTGTGCGTGTGAAGTTTGCTTAATAATAATAATGATAATAATAATAATAATAGATGACGACGACCGCGTGCACGCCACAGGGATTGTACATAGGAGTAGTATTTGGCAGGAAGTAAGAGCAGAAAAAAAAAACCCAGATTCTCAGTGAAACTACTTTTTTTATGAATCTTTATGGCTGTGTGTACAATATAGAAAAGTGTAGTTTGTCAACAATGCACCAGAGGGCGCTTTAGGGGCAGAAAAGGGACTCGAAGATGATGGAGCGCACTTTACACACATAAAGACATTAATCACATTATCAATGCAAAGGTTCCATCCGTCCACGTGTTTGTGTACTTTTTGACGTTTTACTATTAGATTATGGAGTTAACAACTCTTTGATTTGGGGCTTTAATCGTGTCAAGTGCAGATTTGAATAGTTTCCTTATTAATATTAAGTTATTTCCCCAAAAGGCATCAGTCCAGTCATGGTGCATGTCAAATTAACTCCCTGGTGTTTTTTTTTTTTTTTTGCCTAAACATCTCCTCAGGATACCTCTGCTAAAATCGGCCACATCCTTCGTTAAGCAGATCACTCAATTCTACGCCTGAATTTTTTTGGGGTAATAAATCTTTCTTGTTTTGTTAAAAGAAAATGACTTAGGCCGTTATTTTACACACACACACAGTATATAAATCAAGTCTCACACACACAGCTTTGCCCTGTCAATCATCACTCTGACGACATCATCCTCCTTTCCCATTAAGGTTAATTGACTTTTTTTCCAACATATCATAGCATTCAATCCCACTTAAAATGGTTTCTGTTGCCATGGCAATGCAGTTGGCAACATTAGCGAAACATTAGCACTGCATCTTTTTGTTTTGATGAATCTATCTGGACAGTGTGCGATGAGGTCCTTGTTTCATGCGGTAAATGAATCATTCTCAATTCATTTTCTGCTGTGTTATTGTCATTATGGGAGTCTGCCTCAAGCCATACGCGACGTGGTTGTTGTTACCTGTGCACTTCCTTTAGGGGGCACCATAATCACTAAAAGACAATCATCTTCAAACCCCACCTGCTACGGAAAGCCGTTTGAGCATTTGTTTGCAGGTCCTTGATATCCAGCTTGAGGTCCATGTACTAGTACGTTCTTTGTCCTCACTAGTACAACAATTCAGTGCACTAATAGAATGACTGTCTCATTAGAATCATCTTTCAACTACTAGTGTCACATTTGTCGTATTAGTTTGAAGTCAAACCTTACAATTGCTCTGCTGTACTAGTAACACTACTGGGCCATCTAGTAGAACAACTCTCTTACTAGTAACCTTTTTCTCTACTAGGTCGGTGTATTGTCTTACTAGTGAAGACAACGAGTGTACTAGTACTTGTACCTTATTCAATATCCTCTGTATCCATCTTAAAGTATGTAGTAGTTTTCTTTGTCCTCACATGCTAATATTACTTGACACTATAAAATCTTTAACTCGACCTGTAGAACTCAGATGTCAACTAGTCAGTCACTGTAAAACAACCATCGCCACATATAAAGTACATGGAGTAAAAATGATACATACAAAAGCAAACACGGTTAAAACTAATTAATATAAAAACAGTAAACACCATGAAACAACAATGCCAAGTCTCATGCTGAGTCAAAAGCCAAAGAATAAAAATGTGTTTGAAGACTAGTTTTAAAAATGTACAGAGAGGCCGCTTTCCTAACGTTTAGTTGGAGGTCATTCCAATGAGAGGGACCGGCAGTGGAATAGGTTAGATCCCCGTTGAGCCTCCGCTTAGTCCTTGGTACCTCAGTGATTTTAAATTGGACCGGCAAATTGGTACTGTTGTTATAACCATCTTTTTTTCTTCTTAAGCAACTGGTTAAATTCAAGCCTCTCCTTTCTCAGCAGCACTTAAAAACTGTAATCCATGCCTTTGTTACATCTCAGCTGGAATACTGTAATGCACTTTATTTTGGAATCAACCAGTCAAGCCTCTCCAGTTGGTCCATAAAAATAGGGGCAGCAAAAACAATGAAAACAGAAGGGGGCCCAAAATTGAACCCTGTGGAACACCAGCTGTTTTTCTTCACTAGTAACATGTAGTTGTCCTACTCATATGCCAAAGTTGTCCTAGTAGTGTACAGAAATGTCATGCTGTAGTGGGAAAAAATACCAGTAAGACAGAGGTTCTACTACTTGCATGAATTGTCTTGTGAGGACGAGCGCGTACTAGTACATGGACATCAAGGATGTGGAATAAATGCTCAAGCAGCTTTAAAGCCATTTGAGCATTTATTCTACATCCTTGATGTCATGCTAGTATCTTAAAAGCGGCATTAGTCGTCGTAAAACATGATTAGTAAGACACAGTTGTTCTTCAGGGGTTATTTTACTAGTTAGGACAAACTAATGCCAGTGCATGGACCTTAAGATGGTTATCAAGGATATGGCATAAACACTCAAATGTATTTCCACACGCGGGCCACCAAAGCTAAAACATTCGCTATCCGGTGTTCATTCGTGCTGGTGACAGTCTGTTTTTTATGGTGATATTATTATGAATATAAATTATCATCATCACGACGAGGTCATCGACGTGATGTAGACTTTCTTTGTGTAGCTTAGTTTTTATTTGATGAATATTCTATAAATATATTTTTGTTTGTTTGGGGAATTTTTTTTGTTGTGTTATGAATAAACGTCGCACGTTTTTTTGACGCACAAGTGAGCGAGGATGTCACTGCTGCATGGATCTAGAGCAAAGGGGAATACAATGTAAAATCAACACACCGTCGTCACACAAATATATTCAAATAAAAATGAAGAAAAAAATTATAAAATAAAAGATAGCTAATATATTGTGTTGGGCTAGTCTGCTTTTTTTGTTGTAAAGAAACTTTTTTTGTTGGAGAATGATATACAATTTGTGTATATTTTCATAAATAAAAGTATGCACTGATATGTTATTACAAAATCTATACTGCTTTTACAAAAAAAGTGTTTGTTATTGTACCAAAGTATCCGATGCTCCCCTCTTCTTGCGCCCCCCTCGCTCCCCTTTTTGCGTGTTTTACCGTATTTTATATATTAAATAGACAAGTTGACCTACACCATATTTTGTCGCTCTTTTCTCTTTGCTTCATTCTTTTATGGTTTTATATATATATATATATATATATATATATATATATATATATATATATATATATATATATACACTGTTTTTTTGAAAGTATAGGTACAATTCAAACCGCTATCTAGCACTTAAATATTTACACTTAATTATGTTGTTTAGGACCAAATGTTACATATCGTCGCTGTCCTGTGAAAAATACATTCGTTTTTTCATGTTTTCTTATTTTTATGTGAATAGTGTATCCACATTACCGAAATCGCATTCACGTGAAAATGTTTTTTTAAATCCCAAATTGGACATACGTGTTTTTCACAGGACAGCGATAATATGAAGGTTTGTGCATAATAAATGAAAACAGAATTTGTCATATTCACTTAAGCTATATTTGCTGTATTCATTATTGCCTGCACATGTTGAAAATGAAAAATTTCAAATAGTTTTTGTTGGATTAAGTGAAGAAGGTAAAATGGAAGTGAACCTATTAACAAGTAAAGTCTTTATTTGGCATATTTTACCAAAAAAAAAAAAAAATTATTCAATGTACACATGCTAAATCCACATTAGCCGGCGAACGGGCGCTTTAGTCAGTCATGTTAATTGTTCCCTCTACATATGCCGCAATGCTACGGAAGCAGCATTGAGGGAGCCAGATCATACCTATATGTAAATGAGCCCCACTGTTGCATCACAGAAGGGTGAAAATGCAGAACAGCTGGCTCACACACACATTTTCTGAAATAGGCAGCGAACGAAAAATGTACTTGATGCTTTAATTTCACACTTGGCCAGCACGCCAGCTTTATACAACAATCACTTAAAAAGTCAGCGTGACACAATATGTCCACTTTGACTTATTTTGTATATTGTGAAATAATTTATTCAATGTTGCAATGAAAAGCCAACATTGAATATAATGGTAACATTGTCCGTTCTTATTAGTACGTCATCGATAGCAGAGCCAGGCCTAAAACCAAAGTGGACAATCCAGTGAGCTGTAAGGATCCAGAGAGAGGAATACCTACAGAGGAAAAGAAATAAAACCTCAAATTAACAATATCCGATCTTATGTAACAATAATTCACAATCGAGCAGCTGTTACCTTTCACTTCCACCATCTTGGTGGCCTTGGCCGAGTGTCCGGCTGCTACGTTTTCCACAAGGCAGGTTAAATTTTGAAAGGTTCCCGGCACGGAGGGAATCCACGAGAGCCGGTTTTCATGCACGGAGATGTAGCTTCCCAGAGGGAAACCGCCCTCGAACGGCCACCTCACGGTGCAGTCCACGTTCAATTTGCATGTCATCAAGCACGTGAACGTGCTCAATCGACCCGGAAAAACGTCATCGGGCCCGTTGATGCTGACGTTCCACGGTCCATTCACTGCAAAAAATATTTTTTTGAAAAAGATGCTAATGTAGGATAACAGTGTGTGATGCAACCCCCGTGACAAATTAGGAATTCAAAAGAATGTTCAATCTGTCCCGCATTCTTTAAATTAGATCTGAACAATTAATCAAATTCAAATCAACATTGCAATGTGGTAGAATGCAAGCTTGAAATTGCAAATGCTGCCATTTGAAAAAAAAAAGCTTCAATTTATGTATTTATTTATACAGTCTACATACATTTAACAAAATAAATAAAAACTGAATTGGGAAGTAGAGAACACTTTTGTTTACAACCGCCATGTTTTTCCACGTGGACCGTCCGCGTAAATTACAAATTTTTGCAGTACAGCCAATGTGGGCAATGCGCAGATCGGCGTGGTTACTGAAATGATGTCATTTCAATATGATAAAAACCCATAAAAGAATTATCGCCATAAAGAACTCGGGCTCCTGATGTACTTACTGCTTAGCAGGTAGCCCAGACTTGAAACGCTACTCCCGTTCCGCATGGTCACACACTTGTAGAATCCGGCATCAGATGGTAGCAGTGAGTCAAAATGGAGCGTAGTGTTGTGGACCAGGTGCACATGATCCCGCCAGACCACCTTCTGTCCATCTTTGTACCAGATCACCGGCCCCACAGAGGGGGCGGGAGGTGCGCGTCCTTCAACGTGGCAGACGAGATCCACGGACCGGTTAAGAGAAGGGACAGCACCGGGTGGACTAACTTGTACTGACACTGGATCTGGAAATATGAAACGTCAAATTCAGCATAGACAGACCTGACAATACAGTGGTAAAATAACAAATATTTGTATAATGTGTTGTTTAATGAGAAAGTATCTACATAATACAGTAATTTCTAGGAATATACAGTAATTACATAATCTGTCTACATGTGTTGCTCCAACATTTGTGTTCAAATATGTTAAAGCTTAAAGTTAGTTAATTGCAACACTGATGCTAATTGTTAGTATATGTCTATGGAGTTTTGCATTGTTTGTTTGCATTAAGCTAACTGGACTTTAGTTTGGTCAAGTTATGTGGTTGTTTTAAATTCACAAAATGTATTTCTCTTAGTTCTATGTTTATTTTGACAGTAAACAACTGGGATTGGCATTAACCCACTTGAAGCCTCTTTTGTGAATCTCACTTTGTTGTACATAGGAATGAAGTAGGCTCGCTGTGTTGTACTTACTTTCAATTTTCACAATAGTCTTCGTGGTGCTGGAGTCTCCCGTATTTTTTCGCACCGTGCACTGCAGCTCGATCGAATGGTGCAACCCATCCGGCGTCCAGGTGAGCCTGCTCCCAGTGAACGTGCGGCCCAACAAGGACCAGGAGTAAGTGCAGTTTGCCAAGCAGTTGGACGAACACGTGAATGTTGTGCTGGACCCTGCGGTCACTCTACCTCTCCAACCGATTTGCAATTTGAAGCCTGATGCCTGTCCACCTGCGTGACAGAGATAAAAGATGGAGATGCCTGTTAGACTCGAAAACAGTTCGGTGCTTAAGACTACTTTGAGTCAGTGATTCTCAAAGTGCAGCGCGTGAGCTTCCTCTAGAAGTTGATTAACTGAAATAAGTGATCAAACTGTTGGGTATAATGTTACGGAGAGGCTAGTCAACTTTTAAGTCTGCAACAAGGTTAGTCAACTTTTAAGTACACACCATCCACATTTTTTGGAGCTGTCTGTGTTCAAGCATTTATTTAGGTACAATTTTCATTTAACTTATGTGATTATAATAATAATAATACACGTTAACTGAATCATCAAGTACAGTTGTTCAATGTTTAAATGTTACTTTCCAATAATATTTAAATTGCTTTAAAAAAAAAAAAGTCATATGATCGATTACTCGTCCAGCCCTATTTAATATCAATATATACAATATGTACATTTTTTGAGAATATACTCTCCTACCATTCAGTAGTACCAGCAGCAAGACAATGTAGCTGGCGACCATCTTCTCCCAATGAGGACTGGTTGTTGTGTTGTGGTTGTGGAGTTCCAACAGAATTGGTATTTTGTATTCAAAGAAACCTTACATATAGCAACTGGCCACACCTTCATTTTCACAACAAACTACCGGATATTGTGCAACATGATGTGGTAAGTGGAATTTTCCCATAGGTGAGCCTGAGCAGTGACGGGAAATGAAAGTCCGGGTTGTAGCAATGCATAACGAGAACGTTCAAGTCGACCCACACAAGAGGGCGCTATCTCTGCTAATAGAGCTTGAAGTGCGACACAATACGCACACACCCAACAATATAAGAATGCTAATAATAACATTTGGGTGACAATTACATAATGGGACATTTCACGCCAGAGTAATTTTACATTATATTAGAAACAATGACGCATATTATTATTATTATTTATTATTATTTCCTAGTTTATCGTTGCATTGCTGTAAATGGAATCCTTCCACTTTGCACTTCGGTTTTATTGCAACAATTCTATAGCACTAAAATACACCGGAACACGAATTTTGCAACAACTGCTTCCCTGTGTGCTTTAGAGGGGGTGGTGTATAGTTTCGACACATTTTGTGTTTTTGAAAGTTACCCATTCACCAAGCGTACCTGAACGCAATTGTTATCAGTTTGCATGGAACAAATAACGTCGCCGTATTTTTCCCAAGTGTTTGTGAACGCATCAGAAGACGTGCTCTAGTCATCACGAAAATGTCGGAAACCTGCCAGACTGCAAAATGTAGCTTACCAAGTGCAGCGCACAAATTTGAATAATCGTTGATGTTATTATGATTCAACTACGTTTTCAAAGTGGCGTGCGTAAAAGTAGGCGAAGTGAAAGGAGAACGATGGGGAAGACTTGACGTCGTCTAACCTAACCCCCCCCCCCCTACACACACACACACGCACACACACGTAACCACTTTTTTTGGACTGCCATGATGCCATCACAAGTAAGGACGATAAGTGGTCAGACGACTTGCTTGTCAAACACCAACTGATGTAAGTTAGATGTTTACACGAACCGGAGAGACTTTACAATAAGGACGGCAGTGTGATATGGAACTGTCAATTGGCACAGATCTTCTATTTGGTAGATTGGATTGGTCGAAATTTGAAATGTTACTCGACATTTTGCCTATTGAATTAAAAATAATGTATTTCACAGCTAATTTTACCATGAATCAATTAAAAAGATAATCCTGCGGACACATATGGCACTGATTGAGTGGCATGGCCCTAATATCTTTTAACCCCCCCGCGGCACCCCCAAAAAAGCACTACGGTAAGTCCTAAAACTTGATCCTGTTTTATGCATCAGTGTCGGATTGTTTTGTTTGCTCACTCTCAGTAAAAACACACACCACAAATGAAAATATCAATAATATTCATTGTATAATTAACTTTAAGCATTAGTCATTGATGGTATAGTGGTTTACTTGCCTGACTTCTGTGTTGGCATGGTTGTTTAATTCCTACTCTGTGTCGGTGTGAAGGTTTTTCTTTATCCATATGTGCCCTGTGATTGACTAGCGAGTGTCGACTAGTCCCTTCAGCCCTGAACAGAATAAATGGCATCGAACATGAATGGATAATCAGCCATAAGTTTCCATTTCATTATAATATTTTAATTTGTATGTGTCCGCTTCTCATAGAATGATCTCAGACAAGTTTCTACTGCATTATCCAAAGGCCATAAATAGGCAAGTTCCTGGGTAGATAACATTTATAACTTTTAAATGTGAAGATTAAAAAAAGACAACAGTAAATTTCACAGTACATTTTACTCAAAAAAGACTATAATTGGTCCCAGTAAACAGTCAAATTTGAGAGTAAATTATTCAGCATAAAATTCTCAGTAGATTTTTTACGCTGAATTTTACACTGCAAATTTTCCTCTCAAATTTTACTCTGTTTACTGGGACAAAATAGTCTTTTTGGAGTAAAATGTACTCTATGAAATATATGGGTTAAGAGACATTCACATGACACTTTCAGTCCACTTTGTACTTTACAAATCTTTAAAACAATATTCAAACATGCGCTACATTCACTTTGGCCAGATGACTACATTCATGCACTTTAATATGCTAGAGACATATCATATATCACAGAAGTGAAGTGAATCACACCATTTGGTGGATTCACAGGGTTTAAAGACATGAAAATGGTAAAATTGACATTTTAATTGCTTGTATACAAATAGTTTTGTCTTGCAGTGCCTGCACAGCCATCAAGTTTGATACAACCCATGACATCTTTTGTTTGTCGGCTATTTTTGAAAATGAGCCATTGTGCCGAGCTGTGACATAAAAGTGCTTTAACAGTCTCTCTGGCCGTAATTAGCAGCAAGGCTCAGTGAGGATGAGCTACTTTCAAGCATCAACCAGAAGGCCATCACACGGAAGCTCTATCTATATCACAAAGGTAAGCAGAGCTGCAATGTTAGCACGGATTAGCATTATCTTACAGTGTTATCAGCATCTGAGAACCACCACATACAAAAATGTTTGGTGAAATTGTTAAGGTGTAGCCACTAGTGAAAGTTTAGCCGGACTCGCCGACGGACGGCTATTTAAAATTAGAGGCAGACGAGCCTATAGGCGGGTACTGGTTTTTCCCCCCCCTGAAAAAAAGGTGAATGACGGATGACGGAAGGGGACCCACGCTCCAGACAGATGACGAATAACGGACGCTCAATTTTTAGTAAAATGCCCAGCTCTAGTAATTAGACAATCGTTATTTTTAATACGGAAATGTGGAGCTGCAATGTGAAACAACATTTTTTTTTACCTGCAAATACCCTACCTCTACCCACGAAAATATACGACAGATAATGACATAGATGGAAAAAAAGGGCTTCCAACTATGCTTAATCTGTTTATTTTTTTTAAAGTTCCCGTATATCATTTACCACCTATAAAATGGGCATCCGTCATAGGCGGATAGACGGACTAGTCCGTCACATAAACGGAATGCCCCGCTCTGCTATTTATTATTTTTAACATTACCAAACGAAGTCAATTCTACAAAGTAGTAGTTTTTGTGGAACTGTGACCACATGTCACACTGTTGACTTGTCTCCAGTTCCGCAACACAACAACTCGTTGCTGTGAAGCTGAGTGGGGACTTGGCCTCCGTCGGCCTCAAGCGGCTGAGGGGCTCGTCTCTTCATCCGCCGCATGTGAGCGTCGTAGGAGGGAGGCACGTTGTTCACTCGGACCTCGGCATATTCTGTCCGGCTATCCCGCAGCTCCAGCTGGACTTTCCCTCCGTCCTTTGAATGGAGAATGCTCAGGTCGGCATAGTTCAACTCCTGGTTGAAAGATGGAAAGGAGAAATACATGACTAAGAGTAACACTTCCCTAACTATACACGACCATAGATAACGCAAACCTCCCCCTTCAATATAACTGTTAGCGATGTAGCTCCTTCCTGGTTCAAAGTCCAAAAGAGTTGCAATGAATATGATCCCAGACTTATCAGCCATCAATCAAAGTTGTAAAGTTTTTCCTTGTCTCAGAAAGACACAAAAGGCCACCAGTGGTCTTACTTGAGCCACTCACATCCTACAAAAACGCCACATCAGAGCCGTAAAAGATTTGACAATTAGGCTACCCGCAAGGAATCAGCAAGGCGTGATATTGAGGCAAACTGTGCTTTATGGCTAATGTTAAAACACTGCTTGCACAGTTGATCTAAGGTTATATGACGGCAACACTATGCGTGGATCAGATTATTTCTTTTTCCTTAAACACACTAACTTGTTACTGCTCATCTTCCACCTCTGTTGGAAGGATTTTTCCGGATTTACTTTGTACCCCCTTTTGTCTGTTTTTACAGGTGGGTTAAAATGGGCAGATACATTTTGAGGATTATTGAAGTTTGAGTGCTGTACAAAAGTCTTAACCTATTCATGTGGTATGTTGTATTAGCAATGCCATAATGACCAGACCATATATAAACTATAAAACCTTACAGTACATCTCCATTAAAGAAAAAAAGTTAAGACAACCTAAACCTGTATACTGTTAGATATACGGTACTCATTCCCCCAAAAATACCTGACTTTATGAATACTACGTGGTTTTTGGGGGATGCCTTTCTAAATGTCTGTCGGTGGGTCAGTCTGTCGGTCCGGACTAACTGACTTTTTGTACCTGATTTTTGGTTTCTGCTGTGTTCTCCTGGTCTTTTCCTCCTGCAAAAAAAAAAAAATCCAATCCAATACATGTAACTCAATCAACAACAACATAACGTTCAATTAAATGTGAGTCAATACAAAAACTGAATAAAAACTTTGGATCATATCGTTCTCATGTCACACTTACCTGCCCTGTTTGAGGTGTTTCTATCGGGGCGATTTTTTGGCTCTTTCCTGTATTGCGACATTGTAATCCATGAATGCTGATTTTGACTGACTTTTGGCTCAAGCATTTTGTTTTGACAACGGAGAGAGGCATGAATTCGAATCTTGGACAATACCTCCAATGTATTATACTTACCGTTTAAGATAAAAGGCGTATCCGCCACCAGCAACTGCTGCACAGATGACTAAACACGCCACTACGATGCCAGCGACGCAACCAGCCGAGCACGCAGAAACGGTTTCATCTGTGAATGTATACAACCAGAAATCTCTCTTCCTATATCGTGCAATGCTACAGCATGTTCCAAATGCATGTTTTATGAATCGCTTCTTCTACTTGCCTGTCACAGCCACCCTGTGAACTGCGGACGTGTTTTCCCCGGTAATATTGTTTGTTGCGCTACAGACGTAGCTTCCGCTGTCGGAAAAGTCAATGTTGTTTTTGACGAACGTTGAAGAATTATGTAGCGTCGCTGTGTGGTTCAGTAGCATCCACGTGTATGTGGCAGATGGGACGGACGCGGCGAAGCAGGTTAAAGTCAAAGTCTGCTTCACGTTCATTTGGCTGGGTCCCGTGATTTGGACTGGGTCTGGTCCATCTGCAAGGCAGAGCAATGTTTTAAGTTGTTTAAAGTCAAACACAATCTTCTTCTGGAGCGTTGAGTAACCACCAGCTTGATATTTGGAAATGGTGGTCCGTTAGAACGGGATAATATTGCGACGCTAATAAGTGCGATCATCGCGGTCCAATCTTGAATGGTGAGAATGATTCAAATGGATTCGGATTAATTGGTTGGGTATATTGTACAGAATCAACACATTAGATTGCATTATTGTGTGAGTTGCATTGAAGTGCTTTGTTGTTCCGACATTTGCAGCATTTCAATCACTTACAGTTAACAAGCACGCCAAATGTTACTTCTTCTTCGTTGATGGGGTTAATAATCCGACAAGAATACGAAGCGCTGTCCGATCTCGTGGCGGCGCGGAAGAACAGGGTTCTGTTCTTATCTTGGAGCGTCACATGTTCATCCGGGACCAGCACCGAGCCGCCCTTCGTCCATTGTCTGAAGAAGATCGACCCGGCGGCGTTGCAGGTAATATTCAGCGCCATCCCCTCAATTGGGTGAACCGTTGACAGTGTGACGGAGGCGCCGGAAATTTTCTCTGTTGAACACATTTGAATGCATATATATATATATATATATATATATATATATATATATATATATATATATATATATATATATTTGTTTTTCAATTATATACAGAAACAGTTATTCCGGCATAGGATATGTGTTTTCTGAGGGATTAATAACAATGCAAATTGAAACTGGCATCAAATGGAGAGTAGTTGTCCTTACTTAGCACATTAATCGGCCATTGCCGAGAGTCTTTGTGTCTCAGAGTCTTGGTGTTAAAGGACCGGCAGCTGTAGTTTCTGCTGTGATGCTGCTGAACGTTCGTCAGCGAGAGATGTGATCCCATAGTCGACAGAACCTTCCCGTCCACAAACCAGGAAAAAAGGGCCACCGGCCTGGAGTTGGCCGAGCAGGAAAGGACGACATCCGACCCTTCTGCGATGTATTCTTGCCATGGCGACATAACGAGATGTGTATCGTCCGGGCCGTCTGAAATGTGTGGAGCGTAGACAACATATTTGGAGTTATTTTATTATTATTTTGTCAATAAGTCATTAGTTCACTGACCACGTTTGGTACACAAGCACAATCTAGTAAAAAGGTACACGCATACGGCGTACCAATATCGAATATTTAACTTTTTTTTTTTTTTTCTAAGTCTGGGACTCTACACACGACGAAGAAAAAATATGAATGTATAATGTGTGGTGTCCTTAAGATGGAAAAAAATATATGACCATACCTTAACCATAAGCAATACCGAATTTGTAAAAACCTAAAAAAAAAACATAAAACTTGAGTTGTTGCATCAAACTGTCACTAGATTGTCCCGTGGTACTCATTTTGCATCATGAGCAATAACGATACAACAAATCACAAAATTGGTATTTTATCCCGCCCCGTATAGAAATAGTTCATTTCATAGTGACAGATGTTTGTAATATTTTGGTTATACGCATTTGGCGCCCAGTGAGGATCTAAATAATTAAGTTGAAGGGAGTTTTGCGTATTTTTTTAGTGTTATTATTATTTATTTTTTTGGTGACAATGACTTTAAAATGAACCTTAATGCGATATAGGGTAGAGTACGCTTAACTTTAAGAATGTTAAAAAAGTTATTTAGTGTTTTGATATTACTGATGGAAATAAATGGCTTTTCTATTGTATCTGTTTTGGTTGTGCAGATGGATGGAATGTTTTGATGGGTGAGATGTTTCCAGAGTGGCCCTCACAGCTGACGGAAAGATGCACCAAATCGCTGGTGCCTTCACTGACAGCGTTGGACACGCGACATCTGAACGACGTCTGGTCGTAGCGGGTCACGGGGGCGACGGTGACCGTGGCGCCTCTGTCACTGAACTGAACTCTGTCGCCGGCCGACATTTCAGCACTGCCGTTCATCCACTGGAAGGAGATGAATGATCCCAACGAAGAGCAGGACAGACGGACGGTGCTGTTGAACTCCACCAGGTCTGTGCTGCCGACCGTTATTTTTATATTGGAGACTGGAACTGTGGGTTCAAAATAACACAAAATGTTGACAAATCATGCTGGTGGTTATGGAGCACGGTATGTTTGACGATAACATTAGAATGCAATGATTACCAAACGGATTTTTCACGGACAAGGAAGAACTCATTTTGGTGCAAATTCAGCGCTTTTGCTTAAAATTGAAAATATTTATAATTGCCAGAACAGCTTAATTAATCACTCCGGGCCTGTGTGACCCTAGCGCTGTAAAAAATGGATTGATTATTATAGGAATCCACTCATGAATTACTCACACAGCTTTGTGTACCGTATACTGTACGTAACATGAAAAAACGCATACATACAGTATATTCTGCTTATCATCTCAGATTTGAGACACAAGAAACATCTGCTCACCAAGCGTCTGCAGTGCGGTGGTTCCCGTGATTTGTTTGCCGCCGTCTGTTACGATGGCAAGTCTGTATTCGCCACTATCATTGAGGGCCAGCTTTCTGAGCTCCAGAGACCCAGTCTGTATGAAGAGGGTGATCCTGCCTTCATACTCGCCATTGGTTATGTTCTGACCTGTGGCCGTTATCACGTCTATGTCATGACTGCCGTTGCTAAACGTCCAGATCACCGTTTGGAATGGCGTCGCCGTGGGATCCACCGTAGTGTCAAACCTCACCGAGCCTCCCACGGCTGCGGTCAGAGGCCCGTCAGGCAACACGCCGGATCCTGCAGATAAACCTGAAGGAAAGATTTGGAACAGAGCGGAAAAAAAAACAAAACAGACCCAATGATACAAAAAAAAAATCACTATTTGGAGAAAGTTTAAACTTCAAATCATTGTTAAATATATGAATTTTTGCCCAGGCTCTAAAGTGCCCTGTCATTAAATTTATGGCCGGGTTTAGTTTCCTGCACTTTGACGGGCTTGCTCAGTCTACAGAGCAACAACTCCCAAATATAACTTAATGTTTTTGAGACTACTTATATTAAAAACATCTTGTTCATACATATTACTACCATTACATTGTTCAACACACACAAGCCATTTTTTTTTTACATCAACCAGATCAGTGCTCAAACATTGGGCAGCCTTACCTGTAAAAGCCACAGAGACAATACAAAACACTGCTAGTGTGTCCATTTAATCTTCCTGCAATTTGTACAGCAGAGAATGTCGCATCTGCCAGGTTTCAAGCGCCCCAATAAATGCGCTTCTCTGGCAGTTGTACTTGTACATGTCCAAGTCGAGGCAGAAGCCTCCCTACCTGTGCATTGGGCCGAAGGTTTAATACGGAAGCTGCAGTTCACATCTTCTACAACAAACGTGGCACAGCGTCGCCCTCTTGTGTTTGCGCTGGAAGTCAATACAGGCACGGGAAAAGGGATTTATCATTATTATACTGTTATTGCCATGCATGTTGCTCTACGGTATAGCTACAAAGCAGAAATTTGTTTCATCTGATTTTTGTCTGGCTTTCGGTTCTTGGCTTTTCTACAACAATCAACAATGTGAAGTCCCTTTGTCAGAATTAAGCTACGCCCCCCATGAACAGGACCAGGTTTTGGAACTTGATCACGAGTGAATTTTGGTGATATGTCTCGTATACGGCACACAAACTGTAATTGAAATATTAAAGTCTTTACCTTTACCACCGCCAGGAACAACACACCTGGCACGATTCAGCATTTTTCAGAAGAGCATATTCAAAATTCTTCTAGTTTGTCTTGTTTCAGATTACGAATTAGAAGAATATGCTTTTTGAAGATGAAATTTAAACGGTGCCATTTTAGCGTGTTGGACATTAGAGGTTCAACTATACTGCATTTTGCCCTAATATTGTAACAATAAATGATCCACCAAAATATGTTTGTTGTCTATTGTATTCTGTGAGTTACTTTTTGTAAAACTGCCATTAATTTCTTGGCAGGTGACATCGTTTTAATTTTTGTGGAAGAAAGTAGGTATAATTCCAATGGTCCTTCAACATTTTATACCTCACTACTAATCTTATGTGTATCTAGTCACACGTTGGGCTACACTACTAATCATACTGTTGCTTATGTAACTTTGATGGTGTTAATGGAGGTAATAATTAAGCGTGCTGAGTATAGAACTTGTTGATATCATGCCTTCTTTATTGCAGTTAATCTCCAAGGCACTCTTTCCATTGCTGCTCAAACTGAGCAGACACGAGTTATACAATAATAGAAGAGGAGCAGAACGAGTAAAACGCCATGGTGTCCAATATGCTTTGCCGGGCAGCCGTCCTGGTGCTGCTGTTTTCAGGTATAAGTCACGGTTTTGAATGGGTGAACAAGGCTGCGATGATACGGACACGACCGCTGCGCTGATATTTTTGCAGGTCTTTGCCACGGAGCTGGGATAATCCCAATCGACACGCTCCGTGGGACTCCTGGACAGAGCGTGACCTTCGCCACCTCCCTGACACCGACGTCTGAGCCCTTTTTGGCGGTGACTTGGAGCTTCAACGCCACCACCAGTGTGATCACCTCGACTAACGTGGACGTGGTGGGAGAAGGCTACGAGGGCAGGATCACCCTGGATAAAACCACCGGGTCGCTGGTGCTTGGAAACCTGACGGAGGAAGACAGCGGAGAATATGAGTTGCTCATCGTCCCGTATGCCGCCGAGCCGATTCAAGGACGTGTTGAATTGGATGTGATAAGTGAGTAGGATGAGCTGTCCCATTGGAAACATCAATTCAGTTAATATTTATCTATTCAGTAAAATAGGAACATGTATTGAAATCTTGTTTTCAATTACACTTTGTGCTAAGTATCGTATTAGAACTAGTTCTGCATCGGCAACTGGATTATGGTGCAAAACAAGAAATGTATTAACATGCTTTGCCTTTGCAGTCCGCTTCATTTAGTTCCATGTGGGGCAGCGAGCCACCGGATCCAACAAGGTTGCGTTGTGTGGCAGTACGCCCCCACTTCGTAATACAGACCAATATCTATCAAAAAATGTCATCATCAATGAATTTTTCTCTACCAAATCCTCAAAGTCGTTGGCTACATGCCAAATTTACCAGAATTTGAATTATTATTATTTTTTTTTTTTTTAAAGTAATACCTCTAGGTTTTAAAACTTGAACATAATAGAAAGTGGATTTGAATGAAAATATACCCAAAATTTCAACAAACGTTTTTGTCAACTTTACAAACATCACAGGACTTAATTAGAACTGCGCTTCATTATCATTAATGGTTAAGGGGTCATGTAGTTTTTTTGTTGTTTCAAATCAAGTGTGAGCAAAGAAAGCATAGACTGTATTTTCACTCATGGAGGCAGCACTTCATACACTTGTGCAGATGTGTGCATGTGGTGCATACAGCAGACACATTCCCAAACACAAATACCCACTGCCACTAATGTGTCAACATCTTCACCGGACAATGAAGTATGTAACGCTAATTAGATACTACAGTCGTTAGCAAATGATAATCTGCTCATCCATCAAAAACTCCGTTCAGCTCTGCTTACCTTTGGGCTATTTTTCAGACAGTGTAGTCATTTGGAAATGGCAAATGTTCAAGTGTGTGGGCTATCATGTGCGTTTTTCCACATATAATGATGTCATAATTTAACAAAATCCAATAGCCAGCAAAACAAGATTTACCTGATGGGTCTTCAAACACTCCCAAGACCAAACGAGTTGTCATGTGTCATCTTCCAAACCGCTTATCCTATATAGGGTCGCGGGGAGTTGCTGGAGCCTATCCCAGCCGTCAATGGGCGAAGGCTGACTACACCCCGAACTGGTCGCCAGCCAGTCGCAGGGCACACCAAACGAGTTGTATTGTGATGTATTATTCTTTCGAAGTATCCCATCATTGTTTGATTTCTTTTTGTGCGCAGGTGAAGTGTCCATACCCACTATGGCCTGTCCCACAGAAAACTTGATTGAAGGTCAAAGCTCCCTCAACTTGACCTGCGACGCTGACGGTGTGGTGACCAAAAGAGTTTGGATGAAAAAAGGCAAACCGCTGCACCCGGGCGGCAGATTCGTCTTCTACGACGAAGGCCGAGTGCTGTCCATCAGCCCCGTGCACAGGCAGGATACCGGAGTGTTTCTGTGTAACGTCAGTAACGCCTTCAGCTTCGCTACAACCAAATGCAAGCTCAAAGTTTTCTGTAAGTATTCCACTTCAGCTTCGATTACGTCCATGAAGCCAAATCACCTGCTGCTTGTTTCCCAAATTTTTTTGAGCCCAGGCACAGGTGTGAGGTGAAAATGTAGAAAATAGGTACAGTATACATTTGGAGGTGTTAATATTTCATTCTTTATGAATTACCTCCTTTATTAATCTCTTTTCAGACAACCATGCCAGGTAGTTTAACCAGCCAAAGTGGCCAATCAATCAATACAGGAAGACAGAGAATGATGAAAAGGTTTGACAGAAATGTGGTGAAAAGTATCATACACCTCCAGCAAGTTACAAATAATGCGATGAATTTGATCAATGCTTTTTTTTCATAACAATTTCAGCATTCTGTCTTCCAGTACTGTTGATAAGCCACTTTTGTTGGTCATTCCTTAAATGGCCTGCTAGGATGAAGTGAAAAAATGTGAAATTTTTTTTTTTAATAAAGACCGTTAACAATTAAGAACTCACAAGTTTAACTCTACTTTTGTACCCCTTAAAAAGAAAGTCAAGCCAAACATATTTTTTTCAAGGATATGTTCTATGCAAGCACAGTAGTTGAAACAAGGCGTTCTGATAAATATTGCGTTTGTGGAATAAGAGTTAATCCACTTGTTTTAGCCCTCTCCGGGGGCGGCCATTTTGTTATTTCTCTCGATTGAAAATGACATGACAACTACTCAGGGCTCAGGTAACGACCAATCATGGCTGCCATGTTTTCTGAAGCTGAGCTGTGATTGGTCGTTACCTGAGCCCTGAGCAGTTGTGATGTCATTTTCAGTCGACAGAAGTGACAAAATGGCCGCCCCCTGAGAGGGCTAAAAAGGGGTGGATTTTGCTGCTTAACTCATATTCCACAAACGCAATATTATTCAGAATGCCGCGTTTCAACTAGTGAGCCTGCTGGGAACATATACTTGAAAAAAAATATGTTTGGGCTGATTTCTACTTTAATCTAACCCTAATTAACATTAACAACTCTCACAGCACACCACCAAATCAAAATGTTGCAAAAAAACTATCAACACTGCCAGGTGGAAAGCATAAAATGTCCACTTTTGGTCAGTTTCATATTTTTTCACGAATCGACACTATTGCTCAGTCCCCATGAGGGTCTGTTAGTTTTTTTTGCAAATTACACTGGTCAACAGCAAATTTTAATCAGAGATGTCTTCATCTGTCTTTGAACATATTTTTGACACATTTAAAAATGTCTTAATTTTTTTTCTAGCTCAACATGATTTTGAGATTTTTAGGTTTTTGTATTTTTTTAGTTTGTAGTAAATAAGAAATTTCGCACCAATTTAGTGAAATTGGATAATTTCCCACAACAATCTCACAACACACTGGTTCGGAGTCACTGACCTATAAAATAACCTCCTCTCCATTCTTCCTGCTTAGACGGGCCTGATGAACCCTTCATCGATCAGGATCCGGTTGGCGCAGAGCTAGAGGACAGCGTCACGCTGCTCTGCTCTGCCGACTCACTGCCGAAGGCCAATTTCACCTGGAAGTTCAAGCGCACGGTCATGTCGGGTCCCCGGTACTACATCGAGGAGATGCAAGAGCGCCACCTGGGGAAGTACACTTGCAAAGCGCACAACGAAATCACCGGGCTGGAAGTCTCAACGGTCCACACGCTGCAGGGTATTTGAAATCTCTTTTCTCACTGCATTTTCACCTTTCACTAAGAGCACCGCCCCTTAGTTACGGTTGTTAAGCTCTATGAGAATTACAAGTTCTGAACCAACATGGTGCTTACACTGTCTGCTTTCCTTGCGAAATATTATCCAATTTCTTTTTATGAAAGCTGTAATGTGCTTTGGTCACATCACTTACTTATGCTACCACGGTCGTAGCGGCAGAGTTACAGATTTGTATGGAACACATTTCTATGCTCAAAACAATCCACTGAAAAACAGCAAGGACAATGCTAACTGAGCATTCTGTCAAGTATTGTCTTTGTCTCTATCTCTCTGTCCATCCATCCATCCATTGTCCATGCATCCGTCGCTTCTAAAATAGTATCCAACCATTCATCCATACTTCCATAAATCCATCCAGCCATCTATTCTAAAATAGTATCGATATAATCCATGCCATAAATCTATCTATCTACGTCGACGTACTTCCATCCATCCGTGAGTTGGTACATCCATCCTTCCATATATTCTAAGTTAAGATCGAATCAATTCACCTGTCCACCCATACAGCTATCCATGCGTTCAATTCATTTGCGCATTCGGAGTTTGGGTGTGATCAATCCATCAAGCCTTCCATCTTTCAATCCACCCATCTACCTAGGCCGTCCGTCCATCCGCCCATCCATCCATCTATCCATCCAGCTAGCTGCTGTTCCACCCGTCAGTTCATGCGCCATCCATCCATCTATCTAACTGTTGGTAAATGGGCTATCACTTGTATAGAGCTTTTCTACCTATGGTACTCAAAGCACTTCACACTGTACCTCATCTACGTACTGATGACGTAGCATCAGGAGCAAGTGGGGGTTCAGTATCTTGCTCAAGGATACATCGACATGGCCAGAATGGCCGGGGATCGAACCCACAACCTCCGGATTGGGAAACGACCACTCTACCACTGAGCCGTGCACTGAGTCATGCCTCCCCATGGCGGTTCTATTTCTCCATCCATCCATCCATCCATCCAAAGTTATATGTAATCAATCCACCTTTGTATCCAACCAACTATCATCCGTCAACCCATCCATACATCCATCTACTCTAGGCTATTATCCAATCCGTCTGTCTGTCGGTCTGTAGGCTGGGCAGCCGGCCAGCCGGCTACCTTCACTGAAAAAAGAATGTCCTTTGCATTTACTTAAATTGGACATGTGCATTGGTTGCACATGATTAAAATGTGTTAAACTATTAGTTTAAAACTAACGTGGTTCATTTGAATTTTTTTTTTTTTAGAAAAATACTGTAAAATGACGTCGGTTTACCCCTTTTTAACTCATTCACCGCCATTGATGAATTCACTACAATCCCAGGAACTTGTTTGTATTTTCTTCAACATTTTTCACACGTTAGACTAGAAGAGGGTCTGAATGAGTTCATCATGTGCAACCGAAAATTAAGTACTACTTTTTTTCAGAGCTGGTCCATCTGCCAAGTCATCCAGCAACCATCGATCTAGCTGTTAGTTGTTCTGCTTTTCCGCCTACCTCTCAATCCACCTGCTATCATCCATTCAGCAGCGACGGCCTTGGCGCACACAACGATATGCCGGTTGATTTTTGAGGGATTCAACTGACCTTGCGGAGGACCGCATATGTAGCTTTTATCCAGAGGCTGCAATTATTTGGGATTTTGGAAAGGGTCACTAGTGGCTCATTAATGAGCCTCATAGTTTCCTTTGAAAAGAGCGAGCCAAATATTGAAAACTTGCTCTTCCAATTGCGAGCGGCCGGTTTGTCTTCTCTGTGACGTTTCTTAGCCAAAGAGGATCAAGCACGTGCGTGCAAACGGAAAGTGAGTAACATGCTTCTCTTCCACTGCAGACTCCTGCGCTCCACTCAGAATGTCCGTGGTGGTTTGCGCCGCCTTGACGTCGCTGGGACTCATGTGGATCTGAAAGACTGCGCCAATGTTATTCACCCATTAGCTAAAGTGCTGTCCAACATCGTAACAAAAATGACATCGGGAGTTGTGACATCCTGCGCGATATTTAATGACTTGCAGCTTTTCATTTGACTTCATTTCAACAGCTGGTTAATACTAATTTATGTATGTGTCACTTATTCATATTCTCTCACACGTCAATCCCAACCTCATTTGACCTTTCCGCCATCTTCACTTTGTTGTTTTATTATTCACCATCCATCCAAAGTGTAATGATACAGCGATCACTATTCTGATGGGTTTCTGATAAGGTGTTATCGGGACGGTCAGGTCCATAAACTTTTTATCAGAAGTCATGTCGTGTATCAACGTTGGTTGTTGTTGCATTTGTTAATCACTAAGCACTAATACAGCGCATGGTCTTCACGCCTCCACGTTTCTCTCACTAATAACTTTTGGACATGAATGGCATTGAAAGTGGAATATTAAAACTGTGGATTGTTTACTATGCACTCGAAAAAATAAATATTTTCTTGCCTACTTGTTACAGAAAGTTGTATTTTTTTGTCAAACACATTTTTGGTATTGAAGTGCGCTGACTCTCAAATTATCATAGAGTGGAAAACTTAATTTACTTTACGGGTTAAATTAAAAAAGTGCGCCATATGTACATGCACTGCATACAGAAAGTGCAATTTGGATAATTATACTTTTCAGTTAATGCCAACTCTAAATTCACCACCTCAATAAATCCATTCCAAAGAATCCCAATGACTTTTGAAAAAGAAATTAGAAATCGGCCTTCTAAAGTCGTTTCCTGTGTGTTTTAATGAATCAGTGTCAGTTTCACTTTTTGAATGGAACTGTTGCAGGAAATGAACTTTTGTACAAATTTACTGACATGCACCTGAATAATTAATAATATAATTAATGATAATTAATAATATAACGAAGTTAATGTTGGGAGGATAAAAAACAATTGTGCAGAACGACTGAACTATTATAAGTCAGTAAAGGTTCAAGTAGATTGACGCTCCTCCCCTCTAACTGGCGTATTAACTGCGCCACCTCTCTGGAATCACTTATTGATATCTGGAGCTTGCAGATATGACAACATGCAACGTGCTACTGCTGATGATCCTGGGAGCCCTCTCAGGTGAGCTCTGACTCTTTCAACACTTACCGTAAGAAGCACCAGTTTTTATGTTTCAGAAACCAATACTGGATGTACTGTAATAAGAAGCCACAGTAACCTTGTCTTCCAATTGAAGCCCATCTAAAAAAAGAAAAAATCTTCTTTTAACTTTTAAGTATTTATTTTTTGCAGAATACAGTTTCATTTAATTATGTTGAACACAAAATGATGCATGTGTAACTATACTGTGATTTTTTTTGTTTGTGTAGGTAGTCAAAAATAAATCATTTATTTGTTTGCAATTACTCAAATAATGTATGTGTGCTATAAGTTCGCACTTTAAATAGTAATCAAACATTGTTATTTAATATGCTTTAATTATGAAGTCATTATGATTTGCAAATGCTATCTATACATTATTATTTTGTTGTTTGTGGTAATTAGTATGAATATTGTATCTTGTACTCTTATCATGTTTGGTCATTTAAAATGTTGGTTAAACCATATGAAATAATACATTCTCATTAATTATTATAACATTTAGTTATGTTAATATTTTAACAATAGAACGCATTTTGTTGTTAAATTAAATCACGACATCATGTATTGTGTTTCAAATTTGTAAAAGTAATTCATTATAAATGATGACTGTATTCTAATATTTGTTTTCCCTCATTTGTATTCATATGATCAGAATCGTTTATGAATAGATTTTTATCGATGCTATTGTTCTAATCATCATTATTACCGGTATTAGGATTTAAAATAATTGTTGTTAATGTATAAATCGACATCATTTTACATTTGTAAAATTATTTTATAATAAATTACCATTATTATTGCACTCCACTGTACAGTATTATAATGTTAGGAAGAATTAATACAACATTGTCATAATAATGACTGTTTAAAAAATGATTTGTTGTTTGTACAGTATATTCCTCTATCACTGGACTGTAATTCCTCTTCTTAATATTCATTAAAAACATGAATATAATATGAATCAATTCCATCCGTTGTTCTCCTCAGGCTCAAGCCAAGCAGCTGGTGTGCTGCCCGACAGCCTGCTGGCAATTGCAGGAGAAACGGTGACGTTTGCCACAAGCGTGACTCCGCCGCCGACGCCGTTCCTGGTTATCACCTGGAGCGTTACGGATATCCATGGCAACACCACCAATATCATAACCTCCACTAGCGTAAACGTGACGCTGCCAGAGTACCAGGACAGGATCACCCTCTTCCGCCACACGGGATCGCTGGAGCTTAGAAACGTGAGGATGAGAGACACTGGAGAGTTCAGGGTCACTATCATACCAGCTGGTGGCACTCAGCAGAGAGGGAACTGTAAACTGGATGTGCATGGTATGTTTCCGTCAAATATTGCCAATTATATATTGGAAAAATATTTCTTTTATGTATATAAATATATGCATGTAGGATAGGAGTCGGGACCAGTGATGCCAGCAACACGTTACAAAGTAACTGATAAAGTAACTTGTAATCTCATTTTGTTATTTTTAAAATCAAGTAATCAGGAAAGTAACTCAGTTACTTTTTAAAGATAACTGTGGCAGAATGGTCAGTGCACGCCTGCCATCATTTAGAGTGCCTCTGATTAAGCCTAAATGAAGATCAATTGTTCTAGAGAAGTCAGAAGAAGGGTACAAAAGAATTTCCAAGGCATTGAAAATACAGTGGAACTCAGTCATTGCAGTCTTCATCAAGTGGAGAAAATATGGCACAATAGTGACAATACCAAACTCCGAAATCAATGAAAAAGACAGACAAAAACTGGAGTATCTGACAGCAACACGGAAGCAGCTGCAGGAGTTTCTGGCAAGTTCTGTTTCCCGCGTGTGACAACAATCTCCCACTTTCTTCTACGTCTGGGCTATGTGATATGGTGGCAAAATGACGACATTTAAATGTTGTAAAAACACACTTGAAGTCTTCCAAACCCGTGGAAAAATGGGTGATGGTCTGACGAGACCAAGATTGAACATTTTGGTGGTAATTCCAAGAGGTACGACACTGCTCATCACCCCAAAAAAAACATGATGCCTGCACTGAAGCTTAGTTGTAGCAGCATCACGCTTCACGGCAGTATTTCGTCTGCCTTACTCAAGGTGAAAGCAATAATGAGCAGTTCTAGTCTGTAAATGGTGGCATTTAATATTGTACTGTTAAACTGTGATTTATTTTTTTCGTTCATAGAACGGATCTCGGGCGTAGTCTTAATTCCGAGCGGCACAGATCTGTTGGAATCCAACAGACCGGTCACAATGTCCTGCTCCACCACGGCCGGCTCAGGGCTGTCTTTCCGCTGGCTGAACGGCAGCTCCGAGATCACGGCCGGCGGCAGGGTTAAGATCACCGACGGAGGCTCCAAGCTCACCCTAACCCGCGTGACCCGCTACGACCAGGGACCGTTCAGGTGTCACGTGTTCAACGTGATCAGTAATGGCACCAGCGACCCAGTCGACCTCTACATCAGCTGTGAGCTCCTCTAGATTATTCTTTTTTTCCCCTCTGATTGCCACTCATGGCAAAAAAACCTCACAATCTGTACTTAGGTGAAAGTTCTAGATACTGAATTGATCTCCTCCTTTTATCTTCACATCTGCAGATGGCCCCGAAAACATCCATTTGACCACATCCCCGTCATTGGAATACCACATGGAAGGGTCCAACATCAATCTGTCATGCTCTGCTGGCTCTAGACCTCCTGCAGTCTTCCAGTGGTTCTTGAATGGAGAACCGTTGCCCGCTACTGGACCTGAGCTCAAACTGCGAAATGTTCTCGACAGTCAGAGCGGGAACTACCGCTGTCAAGCCTTTAACAACAAAACAATGAAGTCCAAAACTCGGCGCTCGGCTATAACTATACTGGGTATGTGTACGAGAAAAAACGGTTGCCTTGGTTACAGTATGTTGACGTTCTCATTTCCACAGGAATTGAGTGTTAATAATTGTAGAGCTGCTTGAAAAATACATCTTCTGGAATACTGCACTCCGCACTTTTCCTGATTAATCAGTGTAGCACCGGGTCAACTCCAATGTCCAAATGGCCTTGCCCATGAATACAGGCTTCATCTCGCATGGATAGACAAAGACTTTTGGAAGACTCAAAAACGATGTAGTGCTTTAGTTTGGGTGCCAGTGCATCTGCATGTTGGTAAAAGTCAATATTGTTTGACATCTTTCATGAAATATGGCACAATAGATTTGATGGCTGTTTGGACGTAGACCACTATTGCGCAGATTTTTTATTATTATTATACTAATTGTTAAATATGTGTTGCCATCAATTTTTGTAGAAACAAGTATCCAGATGAATGAATCATTGCCATATAGGAAGCCGTCGATTATAAATCACCCAGATTTTATTGCAACCGAGTCCCACTTTTGGGACTTCAGACTAATATGACCGAACCTTGACTAAGTACAATCGTACTTTGGCAATATCTCAAAGGCCCCATTTGTGTAGTTTTTCACCCGAAAAAACTATTCTATGATCCCTTTTATTATACTTTACAGCACCAGTTTCCAGAGTGGAGATCAAGACTAACGCCACAGAAATGTTTGAATTCAGTGGTCCGGTCAGTCTGTCCTGCTCCTCCACTGGGACCTCGCCCTCCTTCCGCTGGCTGAACGGCAGCTCCGAGGTTGCAGAAGGCGAGAGAGTTCAGCTCACGGACGGAGGCTCCAAGCTCACCATCGTCAACGTGACCCGCTACGATCTGGGACCGTTTCGGTGTCACGTGTCCAACCTGATCAGCAATGACACCAGTGATCCGGTGGTGCTGTCTGTTCACTGTGAGTCCCAAACCTTACGTTCATTAACTGTTGTTGATTAGGCTGTTGTTGTTCCCATTGTTCTCTTGTCCTTGTCTCAACGCAGTCATGAAATCCAGACCGCCGTTGTTCTGAAATTCCTTCCTACCCGTCGAGACGTCCTACGAATGGCCAGTTCACTACTGGGTTGGGGTTAGGGTGAGGCATTTTGGCAGAACGGGGTGTCAAATAAGCGTCTGCTAAGAAGTTTTGCAAGGGTAGGACATTTTGGCAGTTTGAGGCAGTTTTTCATTGCCCATGTAGCCGAATGCTTGCTCATGCAGAGTTCATTTGGTTTTCCTATATAAATATCGTCGCTGTCGGACGGAAACATCTTGTCGAAATATCGTCAAATTCATGTTTTTCACAAATCGATGGTATCTATATGTTCCCACATCGTCTGTTATTTTTTACGTTTAAATTGTTGGAAATAACTTAGGAACAAATCTCTTAACTGTCTTCAATGATGGAACTGTCTGAGAAGTGTTTTAAAACCTCGCCACTTCTCTTGCTCTGCGGGATCCAGTCAAGAATTTTCTTGGCTTAAGACTGAAACTCTGTATAATTTTCAGACAATAATCTGTGAAAATTTTTGATGTCCCGATCACACTTTTTGGGCACCCGGGTCTGAGACTTTGGTTTTAAGTATCTGTCGAAACTGTGTCCCGATCCGATACCTTGGCGATACATTAAGAAAAAAAGGAGCACAAATCCAAATGAGTGTTTTCACATCATTCGTGTCGCCGGGTCGCTCCAAACGCATTTTACATTCTGCTGCGGTGTACAGGAGAGCACTGTGCACAGGCGGATGAGCCTGTGTGTGTGTGTGTCCGTGTGGTTCTTATGGTCACGCTGATCGCTACAAAAAAATGTAACATTTTGCGATATAAATTTAAGCTATTAGCGTTGCATTTTGAGAAGCTCTTGATACATAGATGAATGGATCGATACAGTAGACAGCAACATTCATGCATCTATCATTCACATATATACAAATACAAAAAAAAAAAAAAAAAAAAACTATAGCTTTGGATTATTTGGTCACTTTGTGACTTTTAAAAACAAAAATAAAGTTTGTACTCAAGTAAGATGAGCTTTTTGAAACATTCCTGTAAAGTAATGTTTGGAGACGCGACAATTCCGCCCAACGGTGATAATATAAACAATGTGTGAGTTGTTTGGTTCTTGACTAGCTTGCTGAGTGTGTAAAGCGCCTTATGAAAACTTCTGTTGCCAATTGGCGCTATAGAAATAACGTTGACTTGACTATAATATTTCGTATCAATGGTGATCTTTTCCCCCAAAATAGTTGGACCAGAGAATATTAACCTGACAAGCTCGCCGTCCCAAGAAAACTACGACGAAGGTGCGGACGTCAAACTCGTCTGCTCGGTGGCCTCAGGCCCTCCGCCGCAACTCCATTGGTTCCGAAACGGAGTCGTTTTGTCCAATGCTGGATCGGAGCTCAAGTTGATGAACATTCACTTGCATCAGAGTGGAAACTACAGCTGTCAGGCCTTTAATGACAAAACAATGAGGAATCTGACGTCGGAGCCCGTGGCTATTTCTGTGAAAAGATGTAAGTTTAATAAAATTACGCCAGAAATTTAAATTCGAGGAAACTAGTGTAGAAATGAGTCGGTATGTGCAGTGGAGGTATTGTAGCTGATTCTCTTCAGTAAATGTTTTTTTTTTTTCCCCCGGTCTATAGCAGAAATCTCCAACGTGGTGATCATTGCCAGCAACACGGACGTGGAAGAGTTCAGCAGGTCAGTCAGGCTCTCCTGCTCCTCAACCGGATCGTTCCCTTCGTTTTTCTGGCGAAACGGCAGCTCCGAGTTGGTGGCCGGCGATCGAGTCCAGATGGACGCAAAAGGCGCCGTCGTCACCGTCCTGAATGTGAGCCGCTACGATGAGGGTCCTTACACGTGTCACGTCTTCAATAACTTCAGCAACGCCACCGGCCCCCCGCTCAAACTCTCCATCAGCTGTGAGTCAAACAAACATTTTTGACACCCTCACTGGTGGTTTTAATGAGGTTGTTTTTTTGGGGGGGGGTATTTTTCCACAGATGGACCAGAAAGCGTTGATTTAAAGATATTTCCATCAGGGGAATACTTTGAGAGAGGATCCAACATCAGCCTATCTTGCACAGCTGCATCCAGGCCTCCTGCCTTGTTTGAGTGGCTCTTTAATGGAGACCCGCTGTCCCATACGGGACCGGAGCTCAATCTAGCGAACGTTCTGGAGAAGCAGAGCGGGAACTACAGCTGCCGGGCCTTTAACGTCAAAACTGCAAAATCTCGAATGACAAAGCCATCGGCCATCTTCATCCAATGTAAGTCTGGATTGTCTAAATCGGGTGTCCTAAACCTGGACGAATGGCAAAAATATCATTTTGTTATGTTACCGTATTAACACAGTACACAAGCATCATTGGGTGTCCAGGCATGCACATTTTTTACAACAAATTTTGCAACTCTCGATGGAATAAAGTATCGATCGCTATGTATATTTTTTGGGGGCTATCCAATGTCTAAGTATGCATATTTTACGACAAATCTGCACCTAGAGTTGTGACAAAATATCGATATCACACTGTATCGTTTTTCTGGCATGATACAAAATCAATTCACACTGTAAGCATCATATAGCAATACTATGGTTGTCCGATGTCGAAGTATGTACATTTTAAGACTTTTTTGTCAACTGGGAATGGGCCGAATTATCAGTATCACAATATGTAGTTTTCTTTTGTGATACATACACCAAAGTTAAGATTGGCTTCGTATCTCGATTTTGGACGCACGTTTGGATACACGATTTGATAATAAAATATTTCTGATTATAATAATAATCCGTTTATTATAGCAGTAAATTTATGTTTGTATATGTATGTATATATATGAAACAAAGAATTTATTGATATATCGTAGCTGTCCTGTGAAATTAATTAATTGTAATTTGAAATAAAAATGTCACATTGAGATGTCTGTAACGCAGAAATGCCATTCACGTAAAAAAAAAATATATATATATACATATATATATATATATATATATATATATATATATATATATATATATATATATATATATATATATATATATATATATATATATATATATATATATATATTATTTTTTTTAACCAAAGTATGTACTACTTACTAATGCTGGCACATAAATTGTATCACTGCTTTAAAGATGTTAACTGAAAGTTGTTGTTTTCATCAGCACCAGTTTCCGACGTGAGCCTTACGTCAACCCTCAGCGTCATGTTTGAGTTCAGCTCCGCCACTATGTCCTGCTCGTCGTCCGGATCGGGACTTTCCTTCCTGTGGTTGAACGGCAGCTCGGAGGTCACGGCCAGTCGCAGAGTTCATTTTACTGACGGAGGCTCCACGCTCACCGTGGTCAACGTGACGCGCTGCGACCAGGGACCGTTCAGCTGCAACGTGTCCAACGGCGTCAGTGAGGCACTCAGCCGGCCGCTGCATCTTTACATTCAGTGTGAGTTGAAGGCAGAGACATTTATTTATTTATTTTTTCCCAAATGTTAGAGCAAAAGAGGGTCTGAAAGTATCTGGCAGTGAATGAGTTAAAAAGAATTCAACTGTTTTTGCCACATTACATCAATTGTGCTGCTTTTCCCTGTGTGCCCGCCTTGGCCACCATATATAGACGTACTGTTCATTGAGACTTCTCAGCTCATCGGTACGGCACTAATATTAGTCGCTAGTCACAGATGATAAATAATATATGACTGTGAGTACTGTCATGTTGTCTTTCTTACATGTGTTATAACACTGCTACATAGAGTGCTATTTAGCATTAATATTAAGCTAGTGGACTGAAAGGCTAAGCTATGTGGATGTTTTGAATGCTAATACAAATTGTAAGTCTCTTTGTTTGATGTTTAGTTTGACAGTCAACCCTGGAGTGACAAAGGAAAGAATTGCTCACTAAGTGATGCTTATCGTGATAATATGTGTTCATTTTTTTCTGTGCTTCTTGTACTTCTCTTTTTTTTTTTTTTTTTAAATCTCTCGATCGGCAGATGGACCAGACAACCTGACCATCGAGGGCCCAGACTCAGTTTACGTTGGACAACACGCAATGCTTCTCTGCTCCGTCTCGTCCGTACCGACGGCGAGCTTCTCCTGGCTTTTTGACGGAAAGCCCACCGGCGTGCACACAGCCGCGTATGTCATCGCTGCAAGCCGAAGCTCAGATGCCGGGAAGTACGTCTGCACAGCCTGGAATGCTGTCACGGGACAGGGTGTGACAGGAAGCCACGAGTTTGCTGTTTTGGGTACGCGTGCACAACAGAGTTCTGTTCCTCCTGTGGCGTCATTAATCAAATTCATAAATATAAAGTACATATCTTAAATATGGATTAAAACGAAAAAAAAATTTTTAAGAAATTTGAATATTGCAAGAAAATTGAAATGTTTTTGGAGAAGGAAATTAGGTAAGAATTGATCAATTGATCAATGTGATTCATTGTGAATAACGAGTGTCCGTCTTTTCTCAGGCTTGTCCGACTGCGACTGCTGGGCAGCCATCGGGGCCGCTGCCTCCATCGCAGTCAGCTGCTGTGTTGTCATCGTCATCGTGATCGGGTTAATCGCATTTGCTCTCAGAAGAAGGAAAAGGTGACTATCCTCATAATATTACCCATAAAAGGAGACTTGAGGACTTGACTTTGGACCAGATATGACTAGAGACAGGCAAAAATGTGGGCGGCGACTTTAATATTTTAACATTTCAACCTCATTTTACCTTACAGACACAGCAACATATATCCAACGCTCAAAAGAGGTTAGTATACGTGTCTTATTTTGTCCAAAATATTTTTTTCGACACGCCACTCCATCAATTAAGACAAACCTATTTTCAATCCTAGGGAGAAAAAGTGTGAATTTGAAGCACTCGGACATGTATAAGATCTCAGTTAGAACTCAGAGTGACAATTAGGCTGCGTCCTTTCAAGGTGAGTTTGAGAATTTTTGCCGACATCTGAATATAAACATTGATTTTTTTTTAAAATTCCTGTTATAACAAATTCATTTTTGTTTTTCTGCAGAAGAGGAGCACACCTTAGAAGTCGTTCATATCAAAACACAACTTCACTCTTTTTTTCAAATGTATTCATACGCAACCACTCAATGCCTGTTTACTGTGATTTTAGTTTGAATTGTTCCAGTTGCACAGCGGTGAAAGAATGGTTAGCATGTCTGGTTAGCATCAGCGCAAGGCTCACCGCGTGTTTGCCAATTTCGCAAACCCGTCTCCGCTGGTTTTGATTAGCTGTGAAGTTGGCTGTGACCACTCCCGCAGTGGCGCAGCCCTCCCTCTCTCAGATCCGCCGGCTTGCGCTCGGTTGCAAAATTAGCAACAGAGGATCTGACCTGCGCAGAACTTAAGTCGATCACGAAAATAAAGCTTTTCGTGTTTTCCCACTGCCTATTGCAGAAACGCAGACAATTATACAACACATCTATTTGAGGAAGGCATTTATTGACAAATAAAACAAAATGGGATTTGGCCACTATTTCAATGAAATATGGTAATATAGTTATTTTTGCAAGAGTATTCAAGAGCGTGTACAAAAATGTGAAATATTTTGACATAATACGCCACAATGTTCTCTGTTGTGTACATATTGTATTTGTGAATATATTAAATGTTTATTACCTAAATGTTATTGTACTTTGCTCATCTACGTCCAGTTGGCAGTAAAATGATAATAAATGCAATGTGTCTTCATATTTGAACGTGTGTGTGTGTGTGTGTGTGTTGCGTGTTTGTGTCTGCTGCAACGTGTATCACAGTTGGGCAGGTCGCTGCTTCCACTTTATCTTCATCACTATTGTCCGACCCGCTTCAAGGTAATCACAGTATGCGAGTTGTGTTTTAATCATACAATAAAAAAACAAGTGGACAGTAAAACCTTTATTAGGCTTCATGTTGAATCTGTTCTTATCTTTAAAGTGCATAAATCAGGTGAGAAGAGTGAGGTATAAAAAGAGATGAGCTCCATTAACTGTGGTGCATATCGTTATTTTCCTAGTTATTAGGTTGGATTGCAGGTTTGCTGCTATTTAGACTTAAAAAGGAAGTGGAACATTTATTTTGATTTTCCAAATACAATGTTTTTTCCCCCTGATGAATAGTATGCAGAGCGGTGTCACTGAGGTCAGAATGGTGACTATTTTTATGAGGCTTGTTGTGTCGAACTAAACGGACTTTGCCTGTGATTGATAAGACGGCCGCCCTGCAGCTCTTCTTGTCTCGCTCGCCGCCGCATCAGCATCACTTGAACGATATTAACAAGCGGATACTCTGACCCGTCGTCACTTGAGAGACCTTATCTGCTATTATATTAATGTTAAACTGATATTTCAACACAAATCAATAATTAAACTTCAGGGTTCAAGCAGATGATGCCAATGACAAAATAAATGGATATTTCCATCATGGAAGGGAATGAAATCCCTCCAAAAACACATTGAATGTGAATGTTTGTCATAAAATTAAAACATATTTCTATTAACAATAATTAAAAAAAAAAAAAAAAACAATGTACACATGATACCAATCAAAAAAGCTACATTTAGTCCAATAATTACAGTATTATTTACAGTAGTCTAAATAAAGATTTTTTTCTTCAAATGGTATGATGCAAAACCAATATTCACTTTATATGTGTATATTTTCACATTTTATTGTAATATTCACTTTTTTCCAAAAAGTGAGGGTAGATTTGTTTGTTTGTATATTTGTCTTTTTTACTAATTTTTGTTTTTGTTTTCTCTGCTTTGCTTTTGAATGTCATTAACTGTTGTAGGTGTTGTGTCTTTGTGTGAAGCACATTGATTTGCCTTGTGGGTGAAATGTACTACATATAGAAGTAAAACAGCCTTGCCTTGCCTTTTACATAAAGAAGCTTGTGATCGCAGCCTGGCTACTGTCCTGTTGATTTCAAGATGTAATGTGGTGTCAAGAAAAAGGAATTTTATCCAACGACTCTCAAAATTGTGTCACCCAATAAAAATAAAAGCCTCATTCATACTGATGCCTCATATTTTACATAAAGAAAACATAATGTATTGCCTCAGTTCATAGATGCTATTCACACATTGATGTGTGATAGTGGCTGAGCTCATTGCTAACCAAAACAGCAGCACCTGTTAAGGCATCAAATTCTTATGTGAAGTCTGCATTGATTTATAGCAGTCTGCTTTGTTTTTTGTTGTTGTTTTTTTTAACTTCACTTGACATTATGGCAAATTTTATAGTTAATACTTATTTAAATGTGTTCCTGGGACTTTAGTGAATCTTAAAACTTGGGCGGGTAATACTACACAGTATTTCTGAGAAGAACAGCAGTAACTGTAAAGGTGTGAAAATCATAAACAATAATTTCAAAGATGAATGAAAAACAGTTGCAAACAGTTCTAAATCATTTAATGCAAATTATTGTACTTAAAAGTTAAATACAACTGATCTGTATTTAACAAATGTATTGTACTATATACATATATTTGTTAAAGTTTACGCCACTCTCACATTGTGCAGTCTGAGCATTTAATTAACTGATTCTTTTCTGTACCACTAGAGGGAGCTTCTGTACCACACTTTGAAAATCACTGCCCCGGGAGTCAGCTAAGCACAACTGCTGGAATTTTCCTAAAATGGCTGTTTTAAACCAAAATGGCTGACTTCCAATTCAGTGCAGGGCATGGATCCCTGATGAAATTTGTAAATTTTTAGTCAAAGAGACCCCAAAAAGATTTTGTTGGAAGAGTAACAATAAGCGCAACAACGACTAAATGGCCTAATACAAATTTTTAAAAAGTAAATATGACAATTATAGACAAAATCCCTTCAAGCAGGTGTGGCCCTGAAACTGTTGAGTCACTTTGTATTTGCATTTGAGTGTCTCTGACAGAGACACATTGTTACTTACCCGGTGTCCACATGTTGTAAAAAAGCCATTGTGTCATCTCGGACCGCAGTTTCACCTCCCTTGCTGTGTTCATGTGGCTCCATTTACGATTCATTGAAATTCCTATCGGAATGACTTGTGCTCATAAAGGATGCCTGTGCGTCTTCCTCGAGTCTTTGATCATCCTACCGTCAAGGAGCGAAACGGCTGACTGCTGCTGCTCAAACACGACCCCTCCCGAAAGCACTCACTAAAAAGTTTGAAAACAGCGATGCGCAAAGACTCGCAAAAGTGCCCCAAACGTGACGCCGTCTTCGGCATTTCCTATTCATTGTGTAAAATGGCAAAAAAAATTGACATTTGCTGTGAGGCACGGTTATTATTTTTGATTTTTTTTTTTTTTTTTTTTTTTTTTTACATTATTGTTCCTTTTTATTTCGTTTTGACTTTTTTTGTTGTTCAAATTCTTTCTGTTTTAATTACTTTTCGGAACAGGTAAATTCATTTTTATTTTTTCAAAAATGCTTCATTTTAGTTTTTGTTAGCTTTAGTATTGGTTTCAGTTTTTATTTAATACATGGAGTATTAGTCAAACGCAAGATGAAATGAAAAAAGGTCACTGATAAAGAAAAGTAAACTACAATTCTCAAATGACTACAGCAATACCAAAATAAATACATTTAAAGTCAACCCTGACAGCTGAAAGCACATTTTCGCTCTGAATATAGTTTGTTAGTTAGCTTTATAAACGTAAGATATAGTTTTTGTTTTTTAATATTTAATTAGACATTTTATTTCATTACTGAAAAATGTCAATTTTGTTCATTTTCATTACCTATAAGAATCCGATTTGGTGAGAGGAATGAGATGCTGTGTTCACTAGGGTTGCCCAAGTCCGGTCCTCGAGGGCCCCTATCCTGCATGCTTTTGTTTGTTTCCCTCCTCCAACACACCTGATTCAAATGATCCGCTCATCAGCAAGCTCTGTAGAAGCCTGATATCAATCTTGATCATTTGAATCGCAGGTGTGTTGGAGGAGGGAGGCATCGAAAACACGCCCTCCAGTACCGGTCTCGGGCAACCCTGGTGTACACCTTGGCTTCGTCGACAGTCGATCAGGTCACATCTCGGCAAACGTTACGTCCACACAGTCTGACATTTTTTTGGAATGTGAGAGGAAGTCCAGAGAAAATGTGCAAACTCCACACTGGAAGGCCGAGATTTGAACCGTGAACCCGAAAACTGCGAGGCAGACGTGCGGACCACTGTGCATCCCGTAACATACGTGCAAACGTTTTATTTGAATTTCATGTGAGTTTTTAAATCCAATTTTCAGGATGATCTGTTCGAACCGTTTTCCTCAAGTTGTACTGGTGAAGGCACACCATGCACCGTGTGTGTGCTTGCCGTCACTGTGTGTGGGGGTGTGTGTGTTGTTTGACATGGAGTATATTTACACTCCCCTCTAAATTGTGTTGCCTTTGCAGCGTTTTTTTTTGTGAGAAGGGGGGAGCTTGTTGAGCATAAAAGAGAAGGAAGCGAGCGGCCTCTTCTTGTTTGTGGCTTGACTTAACGAGCGGCCATGGACAGCAGGCTGCTGTGGAGCGCCTCCGTCGTCTTGCTTCTAGCAGGTACACTTCACTTCAGGTGCTCTCTTTACACCTTCCTCCTTTTTCTGCAGTTCTGGGAAGTAATAAGGTATACATCTTTTAATACTGTGCTGAAGTAGGTTTTTCAGGTATCTGTATTTTAATCTGTACATTTGAGAACAAATACCAGTGCTTACTTTTGTCAAAATAGACTCGTCACTTTTTCAAAATCCGTGGATGACGATACAACGTAAAAATGACGTAAAAAAAAAAGAGAGAGAGAGGTTAAGTTAATTATAGTTGAGATCTTGATTTGAGTGATTGATTAACTGATTGATTGAGGTGTTGTGGACTTGTAAGTCAGACAAAACAACAACTCTACGAACATGAACCGACCGAGATGCAATAATACATCCAGAGATTTAAGATATTCCTCATCCGTGGCTTTATTTAAGAGGATTGTTGGTGAATGTGTTAAACTCAAACCAGCTTCTACCATTCAGAAATTATGATAATAATAATAATAAATCTTTATTTGACAGGGACAATGTAGTCAAATATTGACACAAACTTGCAGCTGATGTGATGCATGTAGAGGTTATAGCTAATGTTAGTTCTCAACTCCAGTCCCCAGTTGGGCTCTTCCACAACATTGCAGTACAGTTTAGGACATCAATGATACATTAATTAGCAAAACAGACAACTCAATAACCAACAATCAAATATCGAGATTACAGTATATAACATAAAACCTTCACATAAAATAAATAGGAGCAAAAACGAAGCGGGGGGTCTATTCCAAAAGAGAGAAGAAATATTTGGCTAAACAGAAAAATACCTACATTCAAATAAACAGAAAGAAAATAATATGAAAAACAGAACCAAAAAAATACACTGATAAACAGAGTACACCACAGAGAATAGTGTCGTTATAAAATTTGAATAATGAAAAAACTCCCCCTCTATATGCACGCACTCTCGGCTAACAACGAGGCACTCTGAAGCAGCCATTTCGGCGGACTATCCGAAGGGAAGATGTATTTTCAGGGTGAAGCTATCGATGTTATAATAGTTTTCGATTTTCTCTTATAGTTAGTTGTTATTTTGTTTTCTCTTTTTTTTTATTTTTTTAATTCAGGTAGTTTTAATTAGTTTTTAGCGCTCGTTTGTTAGTTTTGACTGTTTCGAAAATGCTTCATTTTAGTTTCGTTTTTATTTACATTCGTAGTAGTTTGAGTTTCTTGGTGAAGTATCTGTACTTGTAAGTCAAGTGCTTTCATGGTTGTGTCAGGCCCGTGCAGGGCGCAGAACGTACTCCCACCGGGCCCGTTGAGCGGCGCCGTGTCCGGCAGCGTCACTTTCAGCACCACCCTGCAACCTCCGGAGCGGCCCTTCCTCTCCGTCAGCTGGACCTTCAAAGGCGCCAACGTGATCACCTCCACCGCCAATGAAGACCTGCCCGGGCAGGGTTACGGCGAACGGATCAGCCTGGACCGGACCACCGGAAGCCTGCAGCTCAGGAGGCTGACGGCGACCGACAGCGGCGAGTACGTGGTCACCGTCATCCCGCAGGGGGAGAGTCAGAAACAGGGGAAGATCCTACTCGATGTTTATGGTGGGTACTCGGACGTCGGGCGAAGAAACTTTACGCTAACTTGAATGTGCTGTACTCGGGTTTAGCTTCAACGTTAGCGGAAGGCTACAGAAAACCATCGCGTGTGTCTGAAATGTTCCGGGATTGGATGACTTTTTTTCTCATGACATTACACTTTTATTTCTTCCAAAAAATATGACTGGTACCGTCATACTATAACATTTTTAAAGGCAACTTTTTAATTCCTTTTTTATTCCTACTTAAGACTTTAAGACTTTATCTTGGAAAAAATACAACTTCTTACGGCACACTCTTGAGATTTTATCTTGAAAGATGCTACTATATTCTTGTAGGATTCTGACATTTATCTTGACAAAATCTTTGTTCGCAACTTTTTTCTTCAAAAATAGGATTGATATCGTTACATTAGGACATTTCTTTAACACTAAAAATAGGAAAGTTACATTTTTAAGGAATAATACTGTATTATGACTTCATCTTGAAAAAAATCTGACTTTATTGTGTAATATTATGACTTTTTATCCCAACAAAATATATTTCATCTCTTTCAACTTTTTCTTAAAACAAGACTGATATCATACTACGATGATTTTTTTAAAACTTAAAATTAGCCGACTTTAATTCTTATGGAATATTATTTTGACTTCATCTTGGGGAAAAATCAGCTATGGCTATCTTTCCTCTTGTAGTGATTGTGACTTTTTTCCTTAAAATAATATCATTGATATCATATTATTCAGACTTTTTAATTCTTATGGCATAAAATTATGATTTTATCTTGGAAGAATGTGGTTTGATTTTTGTAGGATTATGACTTTATTTTCCATCAAAATAAATATTTTCTATTGTAACTATTATGCCTTTTTTTTCTAAAAAAAAATGGTAACGGCTAAAATACAATTCGGACTTTTTCCCCCTAAAAAAATTGGCAGCTTTTAAATTCTTATGTCATAATATTCTGACTTTACACTGGAAACATATGAATTTATTCTTTTAGGATTATAACTTTTTAATCTCAGAAAATTTGTCTTTGCTGTTGTAATGTGATGTGATGTGTGGCTTTTTTCCCCCTTCAAAACAATGTCAGTTTGTTACGGAAACATTGTTACTTGTTTTTTCTAAAAACAAAACAAAAAAAGAAAATAGACACTTGAATGCCTGTGGCATCAAGGTAAGGCTGCTCGATTACGCGATTTTGAACCGTAACCGAATTTTCTGGCTAGAACGATGTTAAAAACAATCAGATCGGCATGTTCGATTTGATTGTTTTTGGTGTATCTAATCCACTGTAGTTTTTTCTGCATTTCCGCGTCCTCCCACGAGCGCGCAGTCCGAAAACAACAACAACAATAGCATCCATGGCTACCTACCGGCTCAGGAAAGTGAGTGTTTGGTTAATAAATCGGTCAAAAATAGATCTGTAGTGTAGTGTGTGCCCCGCATGTACAATACAACCCATGAGCAAGTAACTCAATGCCTGAAAGTCGTCCCTTTATTTTCTCCTCTACAACGGACCTCTGGTCCAGCCGGACTTAAGCTTGACAGTTCATTGTATTATTGAGTGAAAGTTTTGCACTAATCATTGATTTATGTTTAAGTACGACCAGGGAGAAAGGTGAAAGGCTAGTCACTAGCTGGTTGGCAAAAGGACTTGCTGACAGACTGTTTGGTTTACAGACTTGACTGTCTACCTTCTCTCATGTTGATGATTTTGTTTCAGATGGTATATGCACTTTCTTATTTCATTATTGGTTTAATTAAGAACAGATCTGAAACCTATTGTGTAAGTAAAATGCTGTTAATCACAATGGATTGTTCTGTGTGTATTAAGTGAAATTGACTGGCATTTTGAGTTCAAAGAAAGAAAAATTAAGTTTAAATAAAAGCCATTCGAAATACTTCATTTTTCATTATTTTTTAGTTTACAAAGAAATCCTAATCGTAAAATCGGGTTCAAGAGAAAATAATTGTGATTTTCTTATTAGGCGAAATCGAACAGCCCTACATGAAGGTGTACGTAATATTTGACTGGTGTTCGGATTTTGCAAGGTGCTCCTGTATAAAGGGTCCTTGGACTCAATAAGATGGCGAAGGCCCAAATCTACCCCCATCCCGCCTTTAAAAGCATCACTTGCTGTGTTCTGCCAGTGCCGGTCTCAGGCGTGACCGTGCGAGGTCCGGCGACCACCCTGATTGAAGACCAGCACTCGGCGAGCCTCACGTGCGAGGCGTCGGGCTCGGTCAGCGGCCGAGCGTGGACCAAGGACGGGCGCCCGGTCCATGCCGGGCCCACCGTCAGCTTGTCGCCGGACAACGTGACCGTCTCCATTCAACCTGTCCGCAGCCACGACGGCGGTGATTACCGCTGTCGGGTCAGCAACCCCATCAGCGCCGTTACGGCCGCCTTCAACCTCACCGTCAACTGTGAGTACATCCCACCGCCTCGGAAGGGACCATTTTGATGCCCCTTGGGAAATAATTTCTCCACAGAACTGTGACTCACTTGATGCCCATCTATCACAGCAGGATGGTCTTCTAAACCCTAACACTAGTTTGAAACACTACTACTGAAACCTAACCCTAGTTTGAAGCCCGACTTCCAAACCCTAAACCTAATTTGAAACCATACTTCTAAACCCTAATCCTAGTTTTGAAAACTATAACCCCAGTTTGAAACCATACTTCTAAACCCACAAACTAGTTTGAAACCGTACTTCTAAACCCTAACACTAGTTTGAAACCCTACTGCTAAACCCTAACCCTAATTTTGAAACCCTAATCCCGGTTTAAAACCATATTTCTAAACCCTAGATCTGGTTTGAAACCCTACTTCTAAACCCTAAATCTAGTTTGAAACCCTAACTCTGGTTTAAAAGCCTACTTCTAAAACCTAACCCTAGTTTTGAAACCCTACTTCTAAACCCTAACACTAGTTTGAAACCCTACTTCTAAAACCCTAACCCTAGTTTTAAAACACTAACCCCAGTTTGAAACCATACTTCTCAACCCTAACACTAGTTTGAAACCCTACTTCTAAACCCTAACACTAGTTTGAAACCCTACTTCTAAAACCCTAACCCTAGTTTTAAAACACTAACCCCAGTTTGAAACCATACATCTCAACCCTAACACTAGTTTGAAATCCTACTTCTAAAACCTAACCCTAGTTTGAAACCCTACTTCTAAACCCTAACACTAGTTTGAAACCCTACTTCTAAACCCTAACCCTAGTTTTAAAACACTAACCCCAGTTTGAAACCATACTTCTAAACGCTAACTCTGGCGTGAAACCCTACTTCTAAACCCGAATTCTAGTTTGAAACCCTAGCTGGAAACCCTAACCCTAGTTTGAAACCCTAGTTGCAAACATTAACCCTAACCTAAACCCTAGTTTGAAACCCTAACCCTAGTTTGAAACCCTAACCCTAGTTTGAAACCCTAGTTGCAAACCCTAACCCTAGTTTGAAACCCTAACCCAAGTCTGAAAACCTAACCCTAAATTTGAAACCCTAGCTGTAAACCCTAACCCTAATTTGAAACCCTAACCCTAGTTTGAAACCCTAGTTTGAAACCCTAACCCTAGTTTGAAACACTAACCCTAGTTTTGAAACCCTAGTTTGAAAACCTAACCCTAGTTTGGAACCCTAACCCTAGTTTGAAACCCTAATTTGAAACCCTATCTGAAAACCCTAACCCTAGTTTGAAACCCTAACCCTAGTTAGAAACCCTAGTTGCAAACCCTAACCCTAGTTTGAAACCCGAGTTTGAAACCCTAAACCTAGTTTGAAACCCTAAATCTTGTTTGAAACCCTAGCTGGAAACCCTAACCCTAGTTTGAAACCCTAACCCTAGTTTGAAACCCTAACCCAAGTAGCTAACCCTAGTTTGAAACCCTAGCTGGAAACCCTAACCCTAATTTGAAAACCATACCCTAGTTTGAATCCCTAGTTTGAAACCCTAACCCTATTTTGTAACCCGAACCCTAGTTTGAAACTCTAGTTTGAAACCCTAACCCTAGTTTGAAACCCCAGTTTGAAACCCAAACCCTAGTTTGAAAACCTAGCTGGAAACCCTAACCCTAGTTTGAAACCCACACCCTTTCAAATTAGGGTTAGGGTTTCAAACTAGGGTAAGGGCTTTGAACTAGCGTTTCAAACTAGGGTTAGGGTTTCAAACTAGGGTTAGGGTTTGCAACTAGGGTTTCAAACTAGGGTTAGGGTTTCCAGCTAGGGTTTCAAACTAGGGTTAGGGTTTCAAACTAGGGTTTCAAACTAGGGTTAGGGTTTCAAACTAGGGTTTCAAACTAGGGTTAGGGTTTCTAACTAGGGTTTCAAACTAGGGTTAGGGTTTCAAACTAGGGTTTCGAACTAGGGTTAGGGTTTCCAGCTAGGGTTTCAAACTAGGGTTAGGGTTTCAAACTAGGGTTAGGGTTTGCAACTAGGGTTTTAAACTAGGGTTAGGGTTTGCAACTAGGGTTAGGGTTTGCAACTAGGGTTAGGGTTTCCAGCTAGGGTTTCAAACTAGGGTTAGGGTTTCAAACTAGGGTTTCAAACCAGGGTTAGGGTTTAAAACTAGGGTTAGGGTTTGCAACTAGGGTTTCAAATTAGAGTTAGGGTTTCAAATTAGGGTTAGGGTTTCAAACTAGGGTTTCAAACTAGGGTTAGGGTTTCAAACTAGGGTTAGGGTTTGCAACTAGGGTTTCAAAATAGGGCTAGGGTTTGCAACCAGGGTTAGGGTTTGCAACTATGGTTAGGGTTTCCAGCTAGGGTTTCAAACTAGGGTTAGGGTTTCAAACTAGGATTAGGGTTTCAAACTAGGGTTAGGGTTTCCAGCTAGGGTTTCAAACTAGGGTTAGGGTTTGCAACTAGGGTTTCAAACTAGGGTTAGGGTTTCCAGCTAGGGTTTCAAACTAGGGTTAGGGTTACAAACTGGGGTAGGGGTTTGCAACTAGGGTTTCAAACTAGGGTTAGGGTTTCCAGCTAGGGTTTCAAACTAGGGTTAGGGTTTCAAACTAGGGTTAGGGTTTCAAACTAGGGTTAGGGTTTCCAGCTAGGGTTTAAAACTAGGGTTAGGGTTTCAAACTAGGGTTAGGGTTTGCAACTAGGGTTTCAAACTAGGGTTAGGGTTTGCAACTAGGGTTTCAAACTAGGGTTAGGGTTTCGAACTAGGGTTTCAAACTAGGGTTAGGGTTTCGAACTAGGGTTAGGGTTTCAAACTAGGGTTAGGGTTTCAAACTAAGGTTTGAAACTAGGGTTAGGTTTTCTAACTAGGGTTTCAAACTAAAGTTAGGGTTTCAAACTAGGGTTAGGGTGTCAAACTAGGGTTTGCAGCAAGGGTTAGGGTTTCAAACTAGGGTTAGGGTTTGCAACTAGGGTTTCAAACTAGGGTTAGGGTTTGCAACTAGGGTTAGGGTTTCAAACTAGGGTTAGGGTTTCCAGCTAGGGTTTCAAACTAGGGTTAGGGTTTCCAGCTAGGGTTTCAAACTAGGGTTAGGGTTTCAAACTAAGATTTCAAACTAGGATTAGGTTTTCTAACTAGGGTTTCACACTAGAGTTAGGGTTTAAAACTAGGGTTAGGGTGTCAAACTAGGGTTTGCAACTAGGGTTAGGGTTTCAAACTAGGGTTAGGGTTTTGAACTAGGGTTTCAAACTAGGGTTAGGTTTTCAAACTAGGGTTAGGGTTTGCAACTAGGGTTTCAAACTAGGGTTAGGGTTTGCAACTAGGGTTTCAAACTAGGGTTAGGAATTCGAACTAGGGTTTCAAACTAGGGTTAGGGTTTCCAGCTAGGGTTTCAAACTAGGGTTAGGGTTTCAAACTAGGGTTAGGGTTTGCAACTAGGGTTTCAAACTAGGGTTAGGGTTTGCAACTAGGGTTAGGGTTTCAAACTAGGGTTAGGGTTTCCAGCTAGGGTTTCAAACTAGGGTTAGGGTTTTAAACTAGGGTTAGGGTTTCAAACTAGGGTTTGGGTTTCCAGGGTTTGCAACTAGGGTTAGGGTTTGCAACTAGGATTTCAAACTAGGGTTAGGGTTTCCAGCTAGGGTTTCAAACTAGGGTTAGGGTTTCAAACTAGGGTTAGGTTTTCTAACTAGGGTTTCAAACTAGAGTTAGGGTTTCAAACTAGGGTTAGGGTGTCAAACTAGGGTTTGCAACTAGGGTTAGGGTTTCAAACTAGAGTTAGGGTTTGCAACTACGGTTTCAAACTAGGGTTAGGGTTTCCAGCTAGGGTTTCAAACTAGGGTTAGGGTTTCCAGCTAGGGTTTCAAACTAGGGTTAGGGTTTCAAACTAAGGTTTCAAACTAGGATTAGGTTTTCTAACTAGGGTTTCAAACTAGAGTTAGGGTTTGCAACTACGGTTTCAAACTAGGGTTAGGGTTTTGAACTAGGGTTTCAAAATAGGGTTAGGTTTTCAAACTAGGGTTAGGGTTTCAAACTAGGGTTAGGGTTTCCAGCTAGGGTTTCAAAATAGGGTTAGGGTTTCAAACTACGGTTAGGGTTTGCAACTAGGGTTTCAAACTAGGGTTAGGGTTTCCAGCTAGGGTTTCAAACTAGGGTTAGGGTTTCAAACTAGGGTTAGGGTTTCCAGCAAGTGTTTCAAACTAGGGTTAGGGTTTGCAACTAGGGTTAGGGTTTCCAGCTAGGGTTTCAAACTAGGGTTAGGGTTTGCAACTAGGGTTTCAAACTAGGGTTAGATTTTCCAGCTAGGGTTTCAAACTAGGGTTAGGGTTTCGAACTAGGGTTTCAAACTAGGGTTAGGTTTTCTAACTAGGGTTTCAAACAAGAGTTAGGGTTTCAAACTAGGGTTAGCGTGTCAAACTAGGGTTTGCAACTAGGGTTAGGGTTTCAAACTAGGGTTTGCAACTAGGGTTAGGGTTTAAAACTAGGGTTAGGGTTTGCAACTAGGATTTCAAACTAGGGTTAGGGTTTGCAACTAGGGTTAGGGTTTTGAACTAGGGTTAGGGTTTCCAGCTAGGGTTTCAAACTAGGGTTAGGGTTTCGAACTAGGGTTTCAAACTAGGGTTGGGGTTTCAAAGTAGGGTTAAGGTTTGCAACTAGGGTTTCAAACTACGGTTAGGGTTTCGAACTAGGGTTTCAAACTAGGGTTAGGTTTTCCAGCTAGGGTTTCAAACTAGGGTTAGGGTTTCAAACTAGGGTTTGCAGCAAGGGTTAGGGTTTCAAACTAGGGTTAGGGTTTGCAACCAGGGTTTCAAACTATGTTTAGGGTTTCGACCTAGGGTTAGGGTTTGCAACTAGGGTTTCAAACTAGGGTTAGGGTTTCGAACTAGGGTTTCAAACTAGGGTTAGGGTTTCCAGCTAGGGTTTCAAACTAGGGTTAGGGTTTTGAACTACGGTTTCAAACTAGGGATAGGGTTTCAAACTAGGGTTAGGATTTCCAGCTAGGGTTTCAAACTAGGGTTAGGGTTTCAAACTAAGGTTTCAAACTAGGGTTAGGGTTTCCAGCTAGGGTTTCAAACTAGGGTAAGGGTTTTGAACTACGGTTTCAAACTAGGGATAGGGTTTTAAACTAGGGTTAGGATTTCCAGCTAGGGTTTCAAACTAGGGTTAGGGTGTCAAACTAGGGTTTGCAACTAGGGTTAGGGTTTCAAACTAGAGTTAGGGTTTGCAACTACGGTTTCAAACTAGGGTTAGGGTTTGCAACTAGGGTTTCAAACTAGGGTTAGAATTTCAAATTAGTGTTAGGGTTTGCAACTAAGGTTTCATACTAGAGTTAGGGTTTCAAACTAGGATTCAGGTTTACAGCTAGGGTTTCAAACTAGGGTTAGGGTTTCAAACTAGGGTTTCAAACTAGGGTTAGGGTTTCAAACTAGGGTTTCAAACTAGGGTTAGGGTTTCCAGCTAGGGTTTCAAACTAGGGTTAGGGTTTCGAACTAGGGTTTCAAACTAGGGTTAGGGTTTCGAACTAGGGTTAGGGTTTCAAACTAGGGTTAGGGTTTCAAACTAAGGTTTGAAACTAGGGTTAGATTTTCTAACTAGATTTTCAAACTAAAGTTAGGGTTTCAAACTAGGGTTAGGGTGTCAAAGTAGGGTTTGCAGCAAGGGTTAGGGTTTCAAACTAGGGTTAGGGTTTGCAACTAGGGTTTGAAACTAGGGTTAGGGTTTGCAACTAGGGTTAGGGTTTCCAGCTAGGGTTTCAAACTATGTTTAGGGTTTCGAACTAGGGTTAGGGTTTGCAACTAGGGTTTCAAACTAGGGTTAGGGTTTGCAACTAGGGTTAGGGTTTCCAGCTAGGGTTTCAAACTAGGGTTAGGGTTTCAAACTAGGGTTAGGGTTTCAAACTAGGGTTTGGGTTTCCAGGGTTTGCAATTAGGGTTAGGGTTTCAACTAGGGTTAGGGTTTGCAACTAGGATTTCAAACTAGGGTTAGGGTTTCCAGCTAGGGTTTCAAACTAGGGTTAGGGTTTCAAACTAGGGTTAGGGTTTGCAACTAGGGTTTCAAACTAGGGTTAGGGTTTCCAGCTAGGGTTTCAAACTAGGGTTAGGCTTTCCAGCTAGGGTTTCAAACTAGGGTTAGGGTTTCCAGCTAGGGTTTCAAACTAGGGTTAGGGTTTCCAGCTAGGCTTTCAAACTAGGGTTAGGGTTTCAAACTAAGGTTTCAAACAAGGGTTAGGTTTTCTAACTAGGGTTTCAAACTAGAGTTAGGGTTTCAAACTAGGGTTAGGGTGTCAAACTAGGGTTTGCAACTAGGGTTAGGGTTTCAAACTAGGGTTAGGGTTTTGAACTAGGGTTTCAAACTAAGGTTAGGGTTTCAAACTAGGGTTAGGGTTTCAAACTAGGGTTAGGGTTTCCAGCTAGGGTTTCAAACTAGGGTTAGGGTTTCAAACTAGGGTTAGGGTTTGCAACTAGGGTTTCAAACTAGGGTTAGGGTTTCCAGCTAGGGTTTCAAACTAGGGTTAGGGTTTCCAGCTAGGCTTTCAAACTAGGGTTAGGGTTTCAAACTAAGGTTTCAAACAAGGGTTAGGTTTTCTAACTAGGGTTTCAAACTAGAGTTAGGGTTTCAAATTAGGGTTAGGGTGTCAAACTAGGGTTTGCAACTAGGGTTAGGGTTTCAAACTAGGGTTAGGGTTTTGAACTAGGGTTTCAAACTAAGGTTAGGGTTTCAAACTAGGGTTAGGGTTTCAAACTAGGGTAAGGGTTTACAGCTAGGGTTTCAAACTAGGGTTAGGGTTTCCAGCTAGGGTTTGCAACTAGGGTTAGGGTTTCCAGCTAGGGTTTCAAACGAGGGGTTAGGGTTTCAAACTAGGGTTAGGGTTTCCAGCTAGGGTTTCAAACTAGGGTTTCAAACTAGGGTTAGGGTTTCAAACTAGAGTTAGGGTGTCAAACTAGGGTTTGCAACTAGGGTTAGGGTTTCTAAATAGGGTTTCAAACTAGGGTTAGGGTATCAAACTAGGGTTAGGGTTTCCAGCTAGGGTTTCAAACTAGGGTTAGTGTTTCAAACTAGGGTTTCAAACTAGGGTTAGGGTTTCTAACTAGGGTTTCAAACTAGGGTTAGGGTTTCAAACTAGAGTTAGGGTGTCAAACTAGGGTTTGCAACTAGGGTTAGGGTTTCTAACTAGGGTTTCAAACTAGGGTTAGGGTTTCAAACTAGAGTTAGGGTGTCAAACTAGGGTTTGCAACTAGGGTTAGGGTTTCTAACTAGGGTTTCAAACTAGGGTTAGGGTTTCAAACTAGGGTTAGGGTTTCAAACTAGGGTTAGGGTTTGCAACTAGGGTTTCAAACTAGGGTTAGGGTTTGCAACTAGGGTTAGGGTTTCAAACTAGGGTTAGGGTTTCCAGCTAGGGTTTCAAACTAGGGTTAGGGTTTCAAACTAGGGTTAGGGTTTGCAACTAGGGTTTCAAACTAGGGTTAGGGTTTGCAACTAGGGTTAGGGTTTCAAACTAGGGTTAGGGTTTCCAGCTAGGGTTTTAAACTAGGGTTAGGGTTTCAAACAAGGGTTAGGGTTTCCAGCTAGGGTTTCAAACTAGGGTTAGGGTTTCCAGCTAGGGTTTCAAACTAGGGTTAGGGTTTCCAGCTAGGGTTTCAAACTAGGGTTAGGGTTTCAAACTAGGGTTAAGGTTTCCAGCTAGGGTTTCAAACTAGGGTTAGGGTTTCAAACTAGGGTTTCAAACTAGGGTTAGGGTTTCCAGCTAGGGTATCAAACTAGGGTTAGGGTTTCGAACTAGGGTTTCAACCTAGGGTTAGGGTTTCGAACTAGGGTTAGGGTTTCAAACTAGGGTTAGGGTTTCAAACTAAGGTTTGAAACAAGGGGTTAGGTTTTCTAACTAGGGTTTCAAACTAGGGTTAGGGTGTCAAACTAGGGTTTGCAGCAAGGGTTAGGGTTTCAAACTAGGGTTAGGGTTTGCAACTAGGGTTTCAAACTAGGGTTAGGGTTTGCAATTAGGGTTAGGGTTTCAAACTAGGGTTAGGGTTTCCAGCTAGGGTTTCAAACTAGGGTTAGGGTTACGAACTATGGTTTCAAACTAGGGTTAGGGTTTCAAACTAGGGTTAGGGTTACGAACTAGGGTTTCAAACTAGGGTTAGGGTTTCAAACTAGGGTTAGGGTTTCCAGCTAGGGTTTCAAACTATGTTTAGGGTTTCGAACTAGGGTTAGGGTTTGCAACTAGGGTTTCAAACTAGGGTTAGGGTTTGCAACTAGGGTTAGGGTTTCCAGCTAGGGTTTCAAACTAGGGTTAGGGTTTCCAGCTAGGGTTTCAAACTAGGGTTAGGGTTTGCAACTAGGGTTAGGGTTTCCAGCTAGGGTTTCAAACTAGGGTTAGGGTTTGCAACTAGGGTTAGGGTTTCAAACTAGGGTTAGGGTTTCCAGCTAGGGTTTCAAACTAGGGTTAGGGTTTCAAACTAGGGTTAGGGTTTCCGGGTAGGGTTTCAAACTAGGGTTAGGGTTTCAAACAAGGGTTAGGGTTTCAATCTACGGTTAGGTTTTCCAGCTAGGGTTTCAAACTAGGGTTAGGGTTTCAAACTAGGGTTAGGGTTTGCAACTAGGGTTTCAAACTAGGGTTAGGGTTTCAAACTAGGGTTAGGGTTTGCAACTAGGGTTTAAAAACTAGGGTTAGGGTTTCAAACTAGGGTTAAGGTTTCCAGCTAGGGTTTCAAACTAGGGTTAGGGTTTCAAACTGGGGCTAAGGTTTCAAACTAGGGTTTCAAACTAGGGTTAGGGTTTCAAACTAGGGTTAGGGTTTCCAGCTAGGGTTTCAAACTAGGGTTAGCGTTTCAAACTAGGGTTAGGGTTTGCAACTAGGGTTTCAAATTAGGGTTAGGGTTTCCAGCTAGGGTTTCCAACTAGGGTTAGGGTTTCAAACTAGGGTTATGGTTTCAAACTAGGGTTAGGGTTTCCAGCAAGGGTTTCAAACTAGGGTTAGGGTATCCAGCTAGGGTTTCAAACTAGGGGTAGGGTTTCAAACTAGGGTTAGGGTTTGCAACTAGGGTTTCAAACTAGGGTTAGGGTATCCAGCTAGGGTTTCAAACTGGGGTTAGGGTTTCAAACTAGGGTTTCAAACTTGGGTTAGGGTTTCAGACCAGGGTTTCAAACTAGGGTTAGGTTTTCTAACTAGGGTTAGGGTTTGCAACTAGGGTTTCAAACTAGGGTTAGGGTTTCAAACTAGGGTTTCAAACTAGGGTTGAGGTTTCAAACTAGGGATAGGGTTTCAAACTAGGGTTATGGTTTCAAACTAGGGTTAGGGTTTCCAGCTAGGGTTTCAAACTAGGGTTAGGGTTTCAAACTAGGGTTAGGGTTTGCAACTAGGGTTTCAAACTAGGGTTAGGGTTTCAAATTAGGGTTGGGGTTTCAAACTAGGGTTAGGGTTTGCAACTAGGGTTTCAAAATAGGGTTAAGGTTTCAAACTAGGGTTTCAAATTAGGGTTAGGGTTTCAAACTAGGGTTTGCAACTAGGGTTAGGGTTTCAAACTAGGGTTAGGGTTTCCAGCTAGGGTTTCAAACGAGGGGTTAGGGTTTCAAACTAGGGTTAGGGTTTCCAGCTAGGGTTTCAAACTAGGGTTTCAAACTAGGGTTAGGGTTTCAAACTAGAGTTAGGGTGTCAAACTAGGGTTTGCAACTAGGGTTAGGGTTTCTAAATAGGGTTTCAAACTAGGGTTAGGGTATCAAACTAGGGTTAGGGTTTCCAGCTAGGGTTTCAAACTAGGGTTAGGGTTTCAAACTAGGGTTTCAAACTAGGGTTAGGGTTTCTAACTAGGGTTTCAAACTAGGGTTAGGGTTTCAAACTAGAGTAAGGGTGTCAAACTAGGGTTTGCAACTAGGGTTAGGGTTTCTAACTAGGGTTTCAAACTAGGGTTAGGGTTTCAAACTAGAGTTAGGGTGTCAAACTAGGGTTTGCAACTAGGGTTAGGTTTTCAAACTAGGGTTAGGGTTTCAAACTAGGGTTTCAAACTAGGGTTAGGGTTTGCAACTAGTGTTAGGGTTTCAAACTAGGGTTAGGGTTTGCAACTAGTGTTAGGGTTTCAAACTAGGGTTAGGGTTTGCAACTAGTGTTAGGGTTTCAAACTAGGGTTAGGGTTTCCAGCTAGGGTTTCAAACTAGGGTTAGGGTTTCAAACTAGGGTTAGGGTTTCCAGCTAGGGTTTCAAACTAGGGTTAGGGTTTCCAGCTAGGGTTTCAAACTAGGGTTAGGGTTTCAAACTAGGGTTAGGGTTTGCAACTAGGGTTTCAAACTAGGGTTAGGTTTTGCAACTAGGGTTAGGGTTTCCAGCTAGGGTTTCAAACTAGGGTTAGGGTTTCAAACTAGGGTTAGGGTTTGCAACTAGGGTTTCAAACTAGGGTTAGGTTTTGCAACTAGGGTTAGGGTTTCGAACTAGGGTTAGGGTTTCCAGCTAGGGTTTCAAACTAGGGTTAGGGTTTCAAACTAGGGTTAAGGTTTCCAGCTAGGGTTTCAAACTAGGGTTAGGGTTTCAAACTAGGGTTAGGGTTTCCAGCTAGGGTTTCAAACTAGGGTTAGGGTTTCAAACTAGGGTTATGGTTTGCAACTAGGGTTTCAAACTAGGGTTAGGGTTTCCAGCTAGGGTTTCAAACTAGGGTTAGGGTTTCAAACTAGGGTTTCAAACTAGGGTTAGGGTTTCAAACTAGGGTTTAAAATTAGAGTTAGGGTTTCAAACTAGGGTTTCAAACTAGGGTTAGGGTTTCAAACTAGGGTTAGGGTTTGCAACTAGGGTTTCAAACTAGGGTTAGGGTTTGCAACTAGGGTTAGGGTTTCAAACTAGGGTTAGGGTTTCCAGCTAGGGTTTCAAACTAGGGTTAGGGTTTCAAACTAGGGTTAGGGTTTGCAACTAGGGTTTCAAACTAGGGTTAGGGTTTGCAACTAGGGTTAGGGTTTCAAACTAGGGTTAGGGTTTCCAGCTAGGGTTTTAAACTAGGGTTAGGGTTTCAAACAAGGGTTAGGGTTTCCAGCTAGGGTTTCAAACTAGGGTTAGGGTTTCCAGCTAGGGTTTCAAACTAGGGTTAGGGTTCCCAGCTAGGGTTTCAAACTAGGGTTAGGGTTTCAGACTAGGGTTAAAGTTTCCAGCTAGGGTTTCAAACTAGGGTTAGGGTTTCAAACTAGGGTTTCAAACTAGGGTTAGGGTTTCCAGCTAGGGTATCAAACTAGGGTTAGGGTTTCGAACTAGGGTTTCGAACTAGGGTTAGGGTTTCGAACTAGGGTTAGGGTTTCAAACTAGGGTTAGGGTTTCAAACTAAGGTTTGAAACAAGGGGTTAGGTTTTCTAACTAGGGTTTCAAACTAGGGTTAGGGTGTCAAACTAGGGTTTGCAGCAAGGGTTAGGGTTTCAAACTAGGGTTAGGGTTTGCAACTAGGGTTTCAAACTAGGGTTAGGGTTTGCAACTAGGGTTAGGGTTTCAAACTAGGGTTAGGGTTTCCAGCTAGGGTTTCAAACTAGGGTTAGGGTTACGAACTAGGGTTTCAAACTAGGGTTAGGGTTTCAAACTAGGGTTAGGGTTACGAACTAGGGTTTCAAACTAGGGTTAGGGTTTCAAACTAGGGTTAGGGTTTCCAGCTAGGGTTTCAAACTATGTTTAGGGTTTCGAACTAGGGTTAGGGTTTGCAACTAGGGTTTCAAACTAGGGTTAGGGTTTGCAACTAGGGTTAGGGTTTCCAGCTAGGGTTTCAAACTAGGGTTAGGGTTTCCAGCTAGGGTTTCAAACTAGGGTTAGGGTTTGCAACTAGGGTTAGGGTTTCCAGCTAGGGTTTCAAACTAGGGTTAGGGTTTGCAACTAGGGTTAGGGTTTCAAACTAGGGTTAGGGTTTCCAGCTAGGGTTTCAAACTAGGGTTAGGGTTTCAAACTAGGGTTAGGGTTTCCGGGTAGGGTTTCAAACTAGGGTTAGGGTTTCAAACAAGGGTTAGGGTTTCAATCTACGGTTAGGTTTTCCAGCTAGGGTTTCAAACTAGGGTTAGGGTTTCAAACTAGGGTTAGGGTTTGCAACTAGGGTTTCAAACTAGTGTTAGGGTTTCAAACTAGGGTTAGGGTTTGCAACTAGGGTTTAAAAACTAGGGTTAGGGTTTCAAACTAGGGTTAAGGTTTCCAGCTAGGGTTTCAAACTAGGGTTAGGGTTTCAAACTGGGGCTAAGGTTTCAAACTAGGGTTTCAAACTAGGGTTAGGGTTTCAAACTAGGGTTAGGGTTTCCAGCTAGGGTTTCAAACTAGGGTTAGGGTTTCAAACTAGGGTTAGGGTTTGCAACTAGGGTTTCAAATTAGGGTTAGGGTTTCCAGCTAGGGTTTCAAACTAGGGTTAGGGTTTCAAACTAGGGTTATGGTTTCAAACTAGGGTTAGGGTTTCCAGCAAGGGTTTCAAACTAGGGTTAGGGTATCCAGCTAGGGTTTCAAACTAGGGGTAGGGTTTCAAACTAGGGTTAGGGTTTGCAACTAGGGTTTCAAACTAGGGTTAGGGTTTCCAGCTAGGGTTTCAAACTAGGGTTAGGGTTTCAAACTAGGGTTAGGGTTTCCAGCTAGGGTTTCAAACTAGGGTTAGGGTTTCCAGCAAGGGTTTCAAACTAGGGTTAGGGTATCCAGCTAGGGTTTCAAACTAGGGGTAGGGTTTCAAACTAGGGTTAGGGTTTGCAACTAGGGTTTCAAACTAGGGTTAGGGTTTCCAGCTAGGGTTTCAAACTAGGGTTAGGGTTTCAAACTAGGGTTAGGGTTTCCAGCTAGGGTTTCAAACTAGGGTTAGGGTTTGCAACTAGGGTTTCAAACTAGGGTTAGGGTTTCAGACCAGGGTTTCAAACTAGGGTTAGGTTTTCTAACTAGGGTTAGGGTTTGCAACTAGGGTTTCAAACTAGGGTTAGGGTTTCAAACTAGGGTTTCAAACTAGGGTTGGGGTTTCAAACTAGGGTTAGGTTTTGCAATTAGGGTTTCAAAATAGGGTTAAGGTTTCAAACTAGGGTTTCAAATTAGGGTTAGGGTTTCAAACTAGGGTTTCAAACTAGGGTTAGGGTTTCAAACTAGGGATAGGGTTTCAAACTAGGGTTATGGTTTCAAACTAGGGTTAGGGTTTCCAGCTAGGGTTTCAAACTAGGGTTAGGGTTTCAAACTAGGGTTAGGGTTTGCAACTAGGGTTTCAAACTAGGGTTAGGGTTTCAAATTAGGGTTGGGGTTTCAAACTAGGGTTAGGGTTTGCAACTAGGGTTTCAAAATAGGGTTAAGGTTTCAAACTAGGGTTTCAAATTAGGGTTAGGGTTTCAAACTAGGGTTTGCAACTAGGGTTAGGGTTTCAAACTAGGGTTAGGTTTTGCAACTAGGGTTTCAAAATAGGGTTAAGGTTTCAAACTAGGGTTTCAAATTAGGGTTAGGGTTTCAAACTAGGGTTTCAAACTAGGGTTAGGGTTTCAAACTAGGGATAGGGTTTCAAACTAGGGTTATGGTTTCAAACTAGGGTTAGGGTTTCCAGCTAGGGTTTCAAACTAGGGTTAGGGTTTCAAACTAGGGTTAGGGTTTGCAACTAGGGTTTCAAACTAGGGTTAGGGTTTCAAATTAGGGTTGGGGTTTCAAACTAGGGTTAGGGTTTGCAACTAGGGTTTCAAAATAGGGTTAAGGTTTCAAACTAGGGTTTCAAATTAGGGTTAGGGTTTCAAACTAGGGTTTGCAACTAGGGTAAGGGTTTCAAACTAGGGTTAGGGTTTGCAACTAGGTTTTCAAACTAGGGTTAGGATTTGCAACTAGGGTTACGGTTTGCAACAAGGGTTAGGGTTTCCAGCTAGGGTTTCGAACTAGGGTTAGGGTTTCAAAATAGGGTTAGGGTTTCAAACTAGGGTTAGGGTTTGCAACTAGGGTTTCAAACTAGGGTTAGGGTTTGCAACTAGGGTTAGGGTTTGCAACTAGGGTCTCAAACTAGGGTTAGGGTTTCAAACTAGGGTTAGGGTTTCCAGCTAGGGTTTCAAACTAGGGTTAGGGTTTCCAGCTAGGGTTTCAAACTAGGGTTAGGTTTTTTAACTAGGGTTTCAAACTAGAGTTAGGGTTTCAAACTAGGGTTAGGGTGTCAAACTAGGGTTTGCAACTAGGGTTAGGGTTTCAAACTAGGGTTAGGGTTTGCAACTACGGTTTCAAACTAGGGTTAGGGTTTGCAACTAGGGTTAGGGTTTCAAACTAGGGTTAGGGTTTCCAGCTAGGGTTTCAAACCAGAGTTAGGGTTTAGAAGTAAGGTTTCAAACTAGGGTTTCAAATTGAATTAGGGTTTCATTTTAGGGTTTCAAACTAGGTTTAGGGTTTCAGACTTGGGTTAGGGTTTCAAATTGGTGGTAGGGTTTGCAACTAGGGTTTCATACTAGAGTAAGGGTTTCAAATTAGGCTTTGGGTTTCCAGCTAGGGTTTCAAACTAGGGCTTGGGTTTCAAACTAGGCTTAGGGTTTCAAACTAGGGGTTCAAACTTGGGTTAGGGTTTCATATTGGAGTTAGGGTTTAAAACTAGGGTTGCAAACTAGGGTTGAGGTTTCAAATTAAGGTTCGGGTTACGAGCAATTGTTTCAAACGAGGGTTAGGGTTTGCAACTAGGGGTTCTAACTAGGGTTTGGGTTTCAAACTAGTTTGAAACCCTAGTTGAAAACCGTAAGCCTAATTTGAAGCCCTAACTCTAGTTTGAAACCCTAGTTATAAACCCTAACCCTAGTTTGAAAACCTAACCCTAGTTTGAAATCCTCGCTGGAAACCTTAACTCTAGTTTGATATCCTAGTTGCAAACCCTAACCCTAGTTTGAAACAATAGTTTGAAATCCTAACACTTTTTTCAAACCCTAATTTGAAACCCTAACCCTAGTTTGAAATCCTAGTTTAAAACACTAGCCCTAGTTTGAAACGCTAACCCTAGTTTGAAACCCTAACCCTAGTTTGAAACCCTAGCTGGAAACCCTTACCCTAGTTTGAAACCCTAATCCTAGTTTGAAACCCTAGCTGGAAACCCTAACCCTAGTTTGAAACCCTAGTTGCAAACCCTAACCCTAGTTTGAAACCCTAGTTCAAAACCCTAACCCTAGTTTGAAACCCTAGCTGGAAACCCTAACCCTAGTTTGAAACCCTAACCCTAGCTGGAAACCCTAACCCTAGTTTGAAACCCTAGCTGGAAACCCTTACCCTAGTTTGAAACCCTAATCCTAGTTTGAAACCCTAGCTGGAAACCCTAACCCTAGTTTGAAACCCTAGTTGCAAACCCTAACCCTAGTTTGAAACCCTAGTTCAAAACCCTAACCCTAGTTTGAAACCCTAGCTGGAAACCCTAACCCTAGTTTGAAACCCTAACCCTAGCTGGAAACCCTAACCCTAGTTTGAAACCCTAGCTGTAAACCCTAACCCTAGTTTGAAACCCTAACCCTAGTTGCAAACCCTAACCCTAGTTTGAAACCCTAGTTGCAAACCCTAACCCTAGTTTGAAACCCTAACCCTAGTTGCAAACCCTAGTTTGACACCCTAACCCTAGTTTGAAACCCTAACCCTAGTTGCAAACCCTAATTAGAAAACCTAACCCTAGTTTGAAACCTTAGTTTGAAACCCTAACCCTAGTTTGAAACCCTAGTTGAAAACCCTAACCCTAGTTTGAAACCCTAGTTGCAAACCCTAACCCTAGTTTGAAACCCTAACCCTAGTTGCAAACCCTAGTTTGACACCCTAACCCTAGTTTGAAACCCTAACTCTAGTTTGAAACCCTAGTTAGAAAACCTAACCCTAGTTTGAAACCCTAGCTAGAAACCCTAACCCTAATTTGAAACCCTAGCTGGAAACCCTAACCCTAGTTTGAAACCCTAACCCTAGTTTGAAACCCTAGTTCGAAACCCTAACCCTAGTTTGAAACCCTAGTTGCAAACCCTAACCCTAGTTTGAAACCCTAACCCTAGTTTGAAACCCTAGCTGGAAACCCTAACCCTAGTTTGAAACCCTAACCCTAGTTGCAAACCCTAACCCTAGTTTGAAACCCTAGTTGCAAACCCTAACCCTAGTTTGAAACCCTAACCCTAGTTGCAAACCCTAGTTTGACACCCTAACCCTAGTTTGAAACCCTAACTCTAGTTTGAAACCCTAGTTAGAAAACCTAACCCTAGTTTGAAACCCTAGCTGGAAACCCTAACCCTAGTTTGAAACCCTAGCTGGAAACCCTAACCCTAGTTAGAAACCTTAGCTGGAAACCCTAACCCTAGTTTGAAACCCTAGTTGCAAACCCTAACCCTAGTTGCAAACCCTAACCCTAGTTGCAAACCCTAACCCTAGTTTGAAACCCTATTTCGAAACCCTAACCCTAGTTTGAAACCCTAGCTGGAAACCCTAACCCTAGTTTGAAACCCTATTTGCAAACCCTAACCCTAGTTTGAAACCCTAACCCTAGTTTGAAACCCTAGCTGGAAACCCTAACCCTAGTTGCAAACCCTAACCCTAGTTTGAAACCCTAGTTGCAAACCCTAACCCTAGTTTGAAACCCTAGTTTGAAACCCTAACCCTAATTTGAAACCCTAGTTTGAAACCCTAACCCTAATTTGAAACCCTAGTTGCAAACCCTATCCCTTGTTTGAAACCCTAACCCTAGTTTGAAACCCTAGCTGGAAACCCTAACCCTAGTTTGAAACCCTAGTTTGAAACCCTAGCCCTAGTTTGAAACCCTAGCTGGAAACCCTAACCCTAGTTGCAAACCCTAACCCTAGTTTGAAACCCTAGTTGCAAACCCTAACCCTAGTTTGAAACCCTAGCTGGAAACCCTAACCCTAGTTTGAAACCCTAGTTGCAAACCCTAACCCTAGTTTGAAACCCTAACCCTAGTTTGAAACCCTAGTTCAAAACCCTAACCCTAGTTTCAAACCCTAGCTGGAAACCCTAACCCTAGTTTGAAACCCTAACCCTAGTTGCAAACCCTAACCCTAGTTTGAAACCGTAGTTGCAAACCCTAACCCTAGTTTGAAACCCTAACCCTAGTTGCAAACCCTAGTTAGAAACCCTAACCCTAGTTTGAAACCCTAGCTGGATACCCTAACCCTAGTTCGAAACCCTAACCCTAGTTTGAAACCGTAGTTGCAAACCCTAACCCTAGTTTGAAACCCTAACCCTAGTTGCAAACCCTAGTTCGAAACCCTAACCCTAGTTTGAAACCCTAACCCTAGTTGCAAATCCTAGTTCGAAACCCTAACCCTTGTTTGAAACCCTAGCTGGAAACCCTAACCCTAGTTCGAAACCCTAACCCTAGTTTGAAACCCTAGCTGGAAACCCTAACCCTAGTTTGAAACCCTAGCTGGAAACCCTAACCCTAGTTTGAAACCCTAACCCTAGTTGTAAACCCTAACCCTAGTTTGAAACCCTAGTTGCAAACCCTAACCCTAGTTTGAAACCCTAACCCTAGTTGCAAACCCTAGTTTGACACCCTAACCCTAGTTAGAAACCCTAACCCTAGTTTGAAACCCTAGTTGCAAACCCTAACCCTAGTTTGAAACCCTAGTTCAAAACCCTAACCCTAGTTTGAAACCCTAGCTGGAAACCCTAACCCTAGTTTGAAACCCTAACCCTAGTTGCAAACCCTAACCCTAGTTTGAAACCGTAGTTGCAAACCCTAACCCTAGTTTGAAACCCTAACCCTAGTTGCAAACCCTAGTTCGAAACCCTAACCCTAGTTTGAAACCCTAGCTGGATACCCGAACCCTAGTTTGAAACCCTAGTTGCAAACCCTAACCCTAATTTGAAACCCTAACCCTAGTTTGAAACCCTAGCTGGAAACCCTTACCCTAGTTTGAAACCCTAATCCTAGTTTGAAACCCTGGTTTGAAACCCTAACCCTAGTTTGAAACCCTAGTTTGAAACCCTAACCCTAGTTTGAAACCCTAGCTGGAAACCCTAACCCTAGTTTGAAACCCTAGTTGCAAACCCTAACCCTAGTTTGAAACCCTACCCCTAGTTTGAAACCCTAGCTGGAAACCCTAACCCTAGTTTGAAACCCTAACCCTAGTTGCAAACCCTAACCCTAGTTTGAAACCCTAACCCTAGTTGCAAACCCTAGTTTGACACCCTAACCCTAGTTTGAAACCCTAACCCTAGTTTGAAACCCTAATTAGAAAATCTAACCCTAGTTTGAAACCTTAGTTTGAAACTCTAACCCTAGTTTGAAACCCTAGCTGGAAACCCTAACCCTAGTTGTAAACCCTAATTGCAAACCCTAACCCTAGTTTGAAACCCTAGTTCGAAACCCTAACCCTAGTTTGAAACCCTAGTTGCAAACCCTAACCCTAGTTTGAAACCCTAACCCTAGTTTGAAACCCTAGCTGGAAACCCTAACCCTAGTTTGAAACCCTAACCCTAGTTGCAAACCCTAACCCTAGTTTGAAACCCTAGTTGCAAACCCTAACCCTAGTTTGAAACCCTAACCCTAGTTGCAAACCCTAGTTTGACACCCTAACCCTAGTTTGAAACCCTAACTCTAGTTTGAAACCCTAGTTAGAAAACCTAACCCTAGTTCGAAACCCTAGCTGGAAACCCTAACCCTAGTTTGAAACCCTAGCTGGAAACCCTAACCCTAGTTAGAAACCTTAGCTGGAAACCCTAACCCTAGTTTGAAACCCTAGTTGCAAACCCTAACCCTAGTTGCAAACCCTAACCCTAGTTGCAAACCCTAACCCTAGTTTGAAACCCTATTTCGAAACCCTAACCCTAGTTTGAAACCCTAGCTGGAAACCCTAACCCTAGTTTGAAACCCTATTTGCAAACCCTAACCCTAGTTTGAAACCCTAACCCTAGTTTGAAACCCTAGCTGGAAACCCTAACCCTAGTTGCAAACCCTAACCCTAGTTTGAAACCCTAGTTGCAAACCCTAACCCTAGTTTGAAACCCTAGTTTGAAACCCTAACCCTAATTTGAAACCCTAGTTTGAAACCCTAACCCTAATTTGAAACCCTAGTTGCAAACCCTATCCCTTGTTTGAAACCCTAACCCTAGTTTGAAACCCTAGCTGGAAACCCTAACCCTAGTTTGAAACCCTAGTTTGAAACCCTAGCCCTAGTTTGAAACCCTAGCTGGAAACCCTAACCCTAGTTTGAAACCCTAACCCTAGTTTGAAACCCTAGTTTGAAACCCTAGCCCTAGTTTGAAACCCTAGTTTGAAACCCTAACCCTAGTTTGAAACCCTAGCTGGAAAACCTAACCGTAGTTTGAAACCCTAACCCTTGTTTGAAACCCTAACCCTAGTTTGAAACCCTAGTTGCAAACCCTAACCCTAGTTTGAAACCCTAACCCTAGTTTGAAACCCTAGCTGGAAACCCTAACCCTAGTTTGAAACCCTAACTCTAGTTTGAAACCTTAGCTGGAAACCCTAACCCTAGTTTAAAACCCTAACCCTAGTTGCAAACCCTAACCCTAGTTTGAAACCCTAACCCTAGTTTGAAACCCTAATCAGAAAACCTAACCCTAGTTTGAAACCTTAGTTTGAAACCCTAACCCTAGTTTGAAACCCTAGCTGGAAACCCTAACCCTAGTTTGAAACCCTAGTTGCAAACCCTAACGCTAGTTTGAAACCGTAACCCTAGTTTGAAACCCTAGTTCGAAACCCTAACCCTAGTTTGAAACCCTAGCTGGAAACCCTAACCCTAGTTTGAAACCCTAACCCTAGTTGCAAACCCTAACCCTAGTTTGAAACCGTAGTTGCAAACCCTAACCCTAGTTTGAAACCCTAACCCTAGTTGCAAACCCTAGTTCGAAACCCTAACCCTAGTTTGAAACCCTAGCTGGATACCCGAACCCTAGTTTGAAACCCTAGTTGCAAACCCTAACCCTAATTTGAAACCCTAACCCTAGTTTGAAACCCTAGCTGGAAACCCTTACCCTAGTTTGAAACCCTAATCCTAGTTTGAAACCCTGGTTTGAAACCCTAACCCTAGTTTGAAACCCTAGTTTGAAACCCTAACCCTAGTTTGAAACCCTAGCTGGAAACCCTAACCCTAGTTTGAAACCCTAGTTGCAAACCCTAACCCTAGTTTGAAACCCTAACCCTAGTTTGAAACCCTAGCTGGAAACCCTAACCCTAGTTTGAAACCCTAGTTGCAAACCCTAACCCTAGTTTGAAACCCTACCCCTAGTTTGAAACCCTAGCTGGAAACCCTAACCCTAGTTTGACACCCTAACCCTAGTTTGAAACCCTAACCCTAGTTTGAAACCCTAATTAGAAAATCTAACCCTAGTTTGAAACCTTAGTTTGAAACTCTAACCCTAGTTTGAAACCCTAGCTGGAAACCCTAACCCTAGTTTGAAACCCTAATTGCAAACCCTAACCCTAGTTTGAAACCCTAGTTCGAAACCCTAACCCTAGTTTGAAACCCTAGTTGCAAACCCTAACCCTAGTTTGAAACCCTAACCCTAGTTTTAAACCCTAGCTGGAAACCCTAACCCTAGTTTGAAACCCTAACCCTAGTTGCAAACCCTAACCCTAGTTTGAAACCCTAGTTGCAAACCCTAACCCTAGTTTGAAACCCTAACCCTAGTTGCAAACCCTAGTTTGACACCCTAACCCTAGTTTGAAACCCTAACTCTAGTTTGAAACCCTAGTTAGAAAACCTAACCCTAGTTTGAAACCCTAGCTGGAAACCCTAACCCTAGTTTGAAACCCTAGCTGGAAACCCTAACCCTAGTTAGAAACCTTAGCTGGAAACCCTAACCCTAGTTTGAAACCCTAGTTGCAAACCCTAACCCTAGTTGCAAACCCTAACCCTAGTTGCAAACCCTAACCCTAGTTTGAAACCCTATTTCGAAACCTTAACCCTAGTTTGAAACCCTAGCTGGAAACCCTAACCCTAGTTTGAAACCCTATTTGCAAACCCTAACCCTAGTTTGAAACCCTAACCCTAGTTTGAAACCCTAGCTGGAAACCCTAACCCTAGTTGCAAACCCTAACCCTAGTTTGAAACCCTAGTTGCAAACCCTAACCCTAGTTTGAAACCCTAGTTTGAAACCCTAACCCTAATTTGAAACCCTAGTTTGAAACCCTAACCCTAATTTGAAACCCTAGTTGCAAACCCTATCCCTTGTTTGAAACCCTAACCCTAGTTTGAAACCCTAGCTGGAAACCCTAACCCTAGTTTGAAACCCTAGTTTGAAACCCTAGCCCTAGTTTGAAACCCTAGCTGGAAACCCTAACCCTAGTTGCAAACCCTAACCCTAGTTTGAAACCCTAGTTGCAAACCCTAACCCTAGTTTGAAACCCTAGCTGGAAACCCTAACCCTAGTTTGAAACCCTAGTTGCAAACCCTAACCCTAGTTTGAAACCCTAACCCTAGTTTGAAACCCTAGTTCAAAACCCTAACCCTAGTTTCAAACCCTAGCTGGAAACCCTAACCCTAGTTTGAAACCCTAACCCTAGTTGCAAACCCTAACCCTAGTTTGAAACCGTAGTTGCAAACCCTAACCCTAGTTTGAAACCCTAACCCTAGTTGCAAACCCTAGTTAGAAACCCTAACCCTAGTTTGAAACCCTAGCTGGATACCCTAACCCTAGTTCGAAACCCTAACCCTAGTTTGAAACCGTAGTTGCAAACCCTAACCCTAGTTTGAAACCCTAACCCTAGTTGCAAACCCTAGTTCGAAACCCTAACCCTAGTTTGAAACCCTAACCCTAGTTGCAAATCCTAGTTCGAAACCCTAACCCTTGTTTGAAACCCTAGCTGGAAACCCTAACCCTAGTTCGAAACCCTAACCCTAGTTTGAAACCCTAGCTGGAAACCCTAACCCTAGTTTGAAACCCTAGCTGGAAACCCTAACCCTAGTTTGAAACCCTAACCCTAGTTGTAAACCCTAACCCTAGTTTGAAACCCTAGTTGCAAACCCTAACCCTAGTTTGAAACCCTAACCCTAGTTGCAAACCCTAGTTTGACACCCTAACCCTAGTTTGAAACCCTAACTATAGTTTGAAACCCTAGTTAGAAACCCTAACCCTAGTTTGAAACCCTAGTTGCAAACCCTAACCCTAGTTTGAAACCCTAGTTCAAAACCCTAACCCTAGTTTGAAACCCTAGCTGGAAACCCTAACCCTAGTTTGAAACCCTAACCCTAGTTGCAAACCCTAACCCTAGTTTGAAACCGTAGTTGCAAACCCTAACCCTAGTTTGAAACCCTAACCCTAGTTGCAAACCCTAGTTCGAAACCCTAACCCTAGTTTGAAACCCTAGCTGGATACCCGAACCCTAGTTTGAAACCCTAGTTGCAAACCCTAACCCTAATTTGAAACCCTAACCCTAGTTTGAAACCCTAGCTGGAAACCCTTACCCTAGTTTGAAACCCTAATCCTAGTTTGAAACCCTGGTTTGAAACCCTAACCCTAGTTTGAAACCCTAGTTTGAAACCCTAACCCTAGTTTGAAACCCTAGCTGGAAACCCTAACCCTAGTTTGAAACCCTAGTTGCAAACCCTAACCCTAGTTTGAAACCCTACCCCTAGTTTGAAACCCTAGCTGGAAACCCTAACCCTAGTTTGAAACCCTAACCCTAGTTGCAAACCCTAACCCTAGTTTGAAACCCTAACCCTAGTTGCAAACCCTAGTTTGACACCCTAACCCTAGTTTGAAACCCTAACCCTAGTTTGAAACCCTAATTAGAAAATCTAACCCTAGTTTGAAACCTTAGTTTGAAACTCTAACCCTAGTTTGAAACCCTAGCTGGAAACCCTAACCCTAGTTTGAAACCCTAATTGCAAACCCTAACCCTAGTTTGAAACCCTAGTTCGAAACCCTAACCCTAGTTTGAAACCCTAGTTGCAAACCCTAACCCTAGTTTGAAACCCTAACCCTAGTTTGAAACCCTAGCTGGAAACCCTAACCCTAGTTTGAAACCCTAACCCTAGTTGCAAACCCTAACCCTAGTTTGAAACCCTAGTTGCAAACCCTAACCCTAGTTTGAAACCCTAACCCTAGTTGCAAACCCTAGTTTGACACCCTAACCCTAGTTTGAAACCCTAACTCTAGTTTGAAACCCTAGTTAGAAAACCTAACCCTAGTTCGAAACCCTAGCTGGAAACCCTAACCCTAGTTTGAAACCCTAGCTGGAAACCCTAACCCTAGTTAGAAACCTTAGCTGGAAACCCTAACCCTAGTTTGAAACCCTAGTTGCAAACCCTAACCCTAGTTGCAAACCCTAACCCTAGTTGCAAACCCTAACCCTAGTTTGAAACCCTATTTCGAAACCCTAACCCTAGTTTGAAACCCTAGCTGGAAACCCTAACCCTAGTTTGAAACCCTATTTGCAAACCCTAACCCTAGTTTGAAACCCTAACCCTAGTTTGAAACCCTAGCTGGAAACCCTAACCCTAGTTGCAAACCCTAACCCTAGTTTGAAACCCTAGTTGCAAACCCTAACCCTAGTTTGAAACCCTAGTTTGAAACCCTAACCCTAATTTGAAACCCTAGTTTGAAACCCTAACCCTAATTTGAAACCCTAGTTGCAAACCCTATCCCTTGTTTGAAACCCTAACCCTAGTTTGAAACCCTAGCTGGAAACCCTAACCCTAGTTTGAAACCCTAGTTTGAAACCCTAGCCCTAGTTTGAAACCCTAGCTGGAAACCCTAACCCTAGTTTGAAACCCTAACCCTAGTTTGAAACCCTAGTTTGAAACCCTAGCCCTAGTTTGAAACCCTAGTTTGAAACCCTAACCCTAGTTTGAAACCCTAGCTGGAAAACCTAACCGTAGTTTGAAACCCTAACCCTTGTTTGAAACCCTAACCCTAGTTTGAAACCCTAGTTGCAAACCCTAACCCTAGTTTGAAACCCTAACCCTAGTTTGAAACCCTAGCTGGAAACCCTAACCCTAGTTTGAAACCCTAACTCTAGTTTGAAACCTTAGCTGGAAACCCTAACCCTAGTTTAAAACCCTAACCCTAGTTGCAAACCCTAACCCTAGTTTGAAACCCTAACCCTAGTTTGAAACCCTAATCAGAAAACCTAACCCTAGTTTGAAACCTTAGTTTGAAACCCTAACCCTAGTTTGAAACCCTAGCTGGAAACCCTAACCCTAGTTTGAAACCCTAGTTGCAAACCCTAACGCTAGTTTGAAACCGTAACCCTAGTTTGAAACCCTAGTTCGAAACCCTAACCCTAGTTTGAAACCCTAGCTGGAAACCCTAACCCTAGTTTGAAACCCTAGTTGCAAACCCTAACCCTAGTTTGAAACCCTAACCCTAGTTTGAAACCCTAGCTGGAAACCCTTACCCTAGTTTGAAACCCTAACCCTAGTTTGAAACCCTAGTTTGAAACCCTAACCCTAGTTTGAAACCCTAACCCTAGTTTGAAACCCTAGCTGGAAACCCTAACTCTAGTTTGAAACCCTAGTTGCAAACCCTAACCCTAGTTTGAAACCCTAACCCTAGTTTGAAACCCTAGTTTGAAACCCTAGCTGGAAACCCGAACCCCAGTTTGAAACCCTTACTCTAGAATGAAACCCTAGTTGCAAACCCTAACACTAATTTGAAACCCTAACCCTAGTTTGAAACCTTAACCCCAGTTTGAAACCCTAATTTGAAACCTTAGCTGGAAACCCTAACCCTAGTTTGATACCCTAACCCCAGTTGAAAACCCTAACCCTAGTTTGAAACCCTAGTTGGAAATCCTAACCTTAGTTGGAAACCCTAACCCTAATTTAAAAGCCGCCTTTCAAACGTTAGTTTTAAACGCTAGTTTCTAACCCTAACCCTAGTTTTAAACCCTTGTTGGACACCCTAACCCTAAATAAAAACCGTAACCCTAGTTTAAAAGCCTACTTTGAAATCCTAAACTCAGATTAAAACACTAATTTGAAATCGTTACGCTAAATATATATTGAAATTGAATATAATTCGACTGTCGTAGATTTGTGTAGTCAGAGAGCCGTTTTCGCGTCTGTACCGTGGGACCGCCACCCCATTCTCACACAGGATTAGCGCTATCGAAAATGATTCTCTTCTTCTGACTGCGCAGTTGGACCACATAACGTATCGATCACGGGACCCTCGGCAGCTCCGCTGGGGCGCATGGTGACGCTGCGGTGCTCGGCGCACTCTTTGCCACCGGCCGACTTCGGCTGGGAGTTCAATGGCACCAGCGTCAACGGCTCCTCGTTCGTAGTCCAACGCCTGGATGAGCAAAGCGAGGGCAACTACACGTGCACGGCCAGAAATGCGGTGACCCGGCGTGAAGAGTCGACCGTTCTTTACCTGAGAGGTACCAGTCAACTTGCAGCGGCGCTTGTGAAAATATGAAATTCTCTTTCCTGATGTTTCCCATTGTTGCTCTTTTGCTGATGTCATGAAGCGTCCTGCGTCGCCCCCTGCTGGTCGTTTTCAGCGCTAGTGATGAGTGCAACCAGCCTCAGGTGGTTTTCGTAGCGTAAAAGAAGTTGACGAGGTGAGTTAGAACTACGGCCCCACCGATTAATTGGCCAGCCAATTTAATTGACTCATATTAGCCCTTGGAAAATTCTGCCGTCTTCCACCTATTTTTTTTTCTGCCCAAAAAACTTTTTTTCTCTCTGTTGTAGCGTTTAAAAAATATGACAGGACAAAGTACTGTCATGTAAAAGGGTCAAATCGTCTGCCTGTAATTCGTATCGTTATTGTTGTAAGCGTTAATAGACCAAAGATTTAAAATTATTTTCTGCATTTGATATTTTCTCAATTAATCGGTTATTGGAATTTTCTGCTGCCAAATAGCGAACTTGGCCTAAAATAAATCCATATCAGTCAGACCCTAGTTAGAACACTGGATTCTGTCAATAATAACAATATTCATACTCATATAACGATGATGATTATGCAGGGGTGCAACTTGTATCTCATATCATCTTTCGCTATTGAAATAAACAGAAATTCCACTCATGGGTTCCGGGCCCTCATAAAACACCAATTAAAAAAATATATATGTTTTTCATTCAAAAATGACAATCCACAATCAACTACGGTATTGTACTTAATACAAGACATCTGTCATAACATAATTACATAGAATGTAAAGAATGAAACAATTTGGTATGAATTCTTTGTGGCCCCTTCTTGTGTGCACACCCTGTTCGCCAGGGGGCAGTATAACACAGACACACATCATGCAAAGAAGCATACAAGTGCTGCAGTAATATTACAGTAGTCATTTCTCACAGAGAAAGATAACTGTTGCTTAATTGGTTGTAACACGACAACAGCTATGCTATTCGCTAGCCCGTCAATGGCGTTTTGCATTGTGTGTTAGCATTAAGCTTGCAGACTCTCCTGGGGGAAAGCTGTGTGTGTGTTTTGTGCGTGTATGTTTAAACAATTTATTTTTGTTGAATAAGATTTACTTGTTTTTCTGGCGGAAAACACCCCGATCTGTATACAAGTAATTAAAAAAATACAATTTATATTTGTCTCATTTAAATACACCACACATAGACACAAACAAACAAGACAACATTGCTGTCTTTTAGGAATTGGACCTAACACATGTGCAAAATACAATCACATTAAATCAGCTGATAGCAAGTCAATGTTCCATTTTTGGTGTGATGATCAGGTTGATTGATTCATGTAAAACCTGCAAGCTATGAAAACTATGGACACATTCATATCTGAAAAGATCTTCAAATAAGCTCGAGGCCAGACTGCCTCAAAATCACAGTCAAAAAAAACAATTCTTCAATAAGATTGTCTGTTTTTTTCTCTCCTAGAACCAGACAGGTGGTTTGTCAAGGTTCCCATTCTCTTCCTAATGCGGCGGCTTAGGACGGAGGAGCCTTATTAAAAAGACTTTGCACAAGTGTCGCCATGGAGACGCAATTAAAGCATTTAAACAATCAAAAGTCCTGCAAACGTTGACTCAAGGATTCATATGCACCATCGTGAATATCAGTTGCCTCTAACGCTGTGTTTATTAATCCTGCCTCAACACTCACTGAAATAAATGTGCTGATTATGCACGCAAGAAATATGTTTCTGTGATTCTTCTGGAAATGAATCCCCCCCGCGTTGGGCTGTTACTACACACCTCTTACCCTCAATGTCCAAAACATTAGGTACACCTGTACTGTCATGAGCTCCAACACAACAGGTTCATATTGATGCATTTTCTGTCAAAACTCAGAGCTACAATCAATCACCTTTTGTTGGACTTTGGCAGAATTTCATTTAAAATGTGGTCATTATATAGTGTTAGAATAATAGTAGTTAGTCATAGTAGTAGTTAGTCATAGGCCCCTCATTTTTTGTCCCTCTAGGAAAAAAAAAACCCTCTTTGATTACTATTAGTTGAAGTTCAATTTTGCACCTCACCCCAAATGAACCGTTTTTCAATTCACTTGGATAAATGGACACCTCACCTCAAATAGATGCCTTATTTTCACCTCAGAAAGACTTTTACATGGACCTTTAAGGAAACAAATGCTTGTATTACTATTAGTCGTTTATTATACAAATATGCTTCCAATATCTTACGACGACAAATTGATCTTTGTGTGTCATTCACAAGAATAAGTCAATGCCACACCTCTAATAGATGCCTCATTTTCGAAAACCCACTTTCGTCCTTGCTTAGTCTGGCCTTTTTGGAAAAAAAAAAAAAAAAAAAAAAACCTTCTCGTCCTCCATCCTCAAAAGGGACGGACGGACGGAGCGTTCCGTCCCTGGGACGGAATGCCCATCTCTGCTAATAGCTACATTATTTTTTTCTTACCTTCAAGTCAAACAATGCTTTAAAAAAAATCACTATTAGTTGTTTAATAAATAAATGTGTTTGTAACACCTTACCCCATATCAATCTCTGTATGTCATTCATTTGAATAAATCAATGCCACACCTAAAATAGATACCTAATTTCCCCCCTCAGAAAAAGACTTATACCCACCAGTTGATTGATACATGAATGCATTTTTAACACCTTACCCTGAATGAATTGTTGTGTGGGTCGTTCATTTTAATGAATAGCTGGCACACCTCAAAAAGATGCTTCATTTTTTCCGCCACTAAGGAAATTTTTTCTTTTATTACAATTACTTGATATCATGAGAATACATTTGTAAATTAATTTCCTCATGTGTCGTTCACTTGAATAAATAAACGCCGCAACCCAAATATATGCATTATTCTTTTTGGCTCGGGGGAAAAATAATTTTATGATCATTATATAAATGTAATTGTTACACCTTATTTCTGTAATTCGTTCGCTTGGATAAATTAACGCCACACTTCAAATAGACTGAGCATACAGTATCTGATAGTGATTAGGAATAACGTTACAGAAATACATTTGCATTAAAGTCACCCCCTGACTGTGCCAAATGCCACACGAGTTGTTATTCCCGTCAAGCCTTTTTACACCAGCGATTTACACGCGGGGCAACAAGCTGATTGGAAGCAAATGAAAGGCTTTGCATCACTGACCTGATTAGCTGGGTCGACACCTGCGGCTCTTTTAGCCAGGCAGATAATTATTTAGCGGCGCGTTTCCCTCAGGGGGGAGGAAGCTTAACGGCGGCCCACTGGTGAGAAGAGGCTTTAAATAAATGCGCCGTATTGCTCCTTTTGCGGTTGTCTTCACACAACTCCAGTAGTTACGTCAAAGTGTGGGAGTCATTCAACTGGATGCTTAGTGTCATGATATGGAGACCACTACAGGACTTTTCCATCTTCTTACTGCGCAATGAGCGCAGGTGTACAGAGAAGCGGCTAGCAAAACAATCGGCGTGAGGAAAATGGTCCCAGGGGAAGAGAGCAGAGCAGATCGAAGGAGAGAGGATTATTATTATTATTTTTTTTTTTAAATCAAATCTGTTATTAAATTTTGATTCATGTTATGTGGAAAGAAGAATAACACTATTGTATAAAACATAAAAAGAGAATGTAAAGAAGTAGACTGTTTTTCACTATACTGTAGCATTCTTGTGTTGGATGTGAATTAAAGGGGCGTGTCCTAGAGAGTGACATTATTAACTGGAGTCAAGTGGACCGTAGTGTCTGTCGGTCTGTCTGTGTAAGGGTATACCCAAAGCCTTCCTAACGGCCCCTCATACTCGACCATCAACCTCTCCACTTGACCGCACAGTGTCGCTGTTGCACAAGTAGAAATGACTAGAACGCGCGCACGCACACACGTCACTCAACACGTGTTTGACTTCCTGTTTTTTTTGCCGTGTCTTTCACCAGTTTCAATGAAGTGATTAAAATAAGATTAACATTTTTTATTTTGTTTAATTTTGCTCCACCTCCACCAAAACAACTCACTAAAAAAAGTAAAAAATAAATAAATACAATAAAAAAAAAAAAAAAATTAAAAAAGTAATTCTCCCTCCAATATATGATTACTATTTTATACTGTTTGTATTACTTCCTGTTTATGGTCTTACTGGAAACGTGATGCCGCTTGCGTCTTTTAGTTCTCCTTCTATAACAATGACGGGCAAGTTAAACCCTGCTCTGCTGTGGCTCCTTTGCATCTCAACCTGGGGTGAGTATTTGTTTGTTTGTTTGTTTGTTTTTTTGTTTGTTTGTTTGTTTGTTTCACAAATTATTTAAGTTGTGTCATTCCCCTAAATTACTGTCAAAAATGCTGTGGGACACAGAGGTTTGTCTTTCTAGCAGGAAATCGGAGAAATTGTATAGAGCAGGGGTGCAAGGTGCCGCCTTGTGATGACAATTGTTGTCTGACTTGGAACATGTTGATTTGGGTGGTTTTTTTTGTGGGTTTTTTTTAACTTCTGCTTCAGCCATGTAACGATATTTCGTTCTATATACTCAGGATATTTGAATGACAATAAAGGAAGTCTAGGTCTAAGTCTAATTAGGGTAATGAGTCGCATGCTGCTTCACCGGGATATTTGAATGATAGTTAAAGGACATCTAAGTCTAATTTGGGTAATGAGTCACATGCTGCTTCACTAAGACATGAGCTAATGTAGAAGCTCTGGTAAACTTAGTTTTTTTCCCCCAGCAAAAAATAGAATAGAAAGAAATTCATCCCATTTTTAACTTGATAAGTTTCACCTTTCACCTTGATAACTTCTCTTCTCGTGTTAAAACGTGAAACTTCTCACTTTATAACATATGTTTGACTTCCACATTATGTAAAACAAAATGAAGCAATTTCTTCCCGGTCAGGCCACTGGCGGAGTCCCTTTTGTGTCTTGTCTAGCTATAAAACAGCTGCTCTTCTATGATAGTGTTATTAAAAAAAAAAAAAGGCAAATTGTTTACAAAGATTAAGATTTATGTAAGAGACACATACCTACAAAGGGTTCCACCAGCGAACTCAACAGGAAGGAACGGCTTCGCTTTGTTTTGCCGAATGCTGCAGTCAAATTTATCGCAATTTTAATGTGAATCATATCACATTACATCATGTAACTCAACACCTTAAAATGTGAAATTTTTCACCTTAAAATGAGATGAAATTGATCGCATTCAAACGTAAAATTGATCAGGTTGAAATGTGAAATTTATGATGTTATAGTGAGAAAGATATCACATTAAAATGTGAACTTTATCACATTAGAACATGAAAATTGTTATAGTGCGAAATGTATTACTTTAAAATGTGAAATTTATCATGTTATAATGTGAAATTAATCCCATTCAAAAGTAAAATTTATCACATTATAAAAAGAAATTCATAATTTTAATGTCAAATTTATTATCTTATAATGTAAAAGATATCACATTAGAATGTGAAATCTATTATGTTCAAACATGAAACTTATCAAGTTATAACGTAAAATTTGACATGTTAAAATGTGAAGCGTATCACGTTCATGTGATATTGAAGTTTGTTTTTCTGGTGCGGCAGCAATACACTTTTGCAGTTCCAGCCACAAACAGTGTGATAAAGATAAAAGACGATCAAAGTAAAATAAGGGAATCACTGTTGATCATTTGAATAGAGTCACGTCACTTCCTGTCAAAGTACTTTATAATTAGTTAGCTAAGTGTTAAATGTGCTGACAGCTTTCAAATTTAGCCTCGCAATTGGCGCCTCCAAGGCAATATGCGAGAATTCATTCTCACTCTGTCATGTGCTCCGTAAAATAAAAGTCCCGGTTGGTTCAGCTGGCGTTTGAGGGACATGACCTGAAAATGCGCAAGCGAGTAGAAGGACACCGCCATCCGGCACATCTAGAAAAATGCACACTTGCTGCTTCAACTCTTCTAAAGCTAGGCCATGTGTTTAATTCACCCATTCCCGTAGTGGAATGATTGTTCTAGAACGCTCATGCGCTTGTTTTTTAAGGCTGAGCACGCAATTTTTAGCACACTAACCCAATGCTCCCCTATCGGAAGTGCTCTGGAGCCAACACTGCCAATTTCATCTCAAAGACAAGAATTTTCTATTTGACTTTTTGTAAAAGGAGTTAGCCCAATTTAGCTCTGAGTGGTTCCATTTAGTGTTGTACACTTGAGACCCATCTTGGTCTTGAGATAACATTTTGAAGGTCTAGGTCTGGTCTTGGACTCAGCTCCCAAAAGCCTTTGTCTTGTCTCGCTCTCGGACTGGCCGGACTCAAAATTTTTGGTTAAGACCAGCACTGATCTGCAATTCTTCAACCACATGAATGTGATAAATAAGCTGCGCTCAAATCGGTGGTGGCCCCAATTGGGAGTCGAGTGGGCGTGGAAAAGAGATCAGCGAATTATCATATTGGAATGACAACTGATGATCCGAATGAATCGTAGAAAATATACTACTTCATGATAAGAGTTGCAACTGCTTCGACGCCACATTTGCTTAAAAAATACAAAATATGTCACGGTTTTTAGCCTGTGTTTATGATTGACACCATTTTGACTTACTGCGCATAGCTTCTGCGCATGTGTACTGTTTAGTTCTGCTCTAAAAACGAATTAAAACTAACATGATTTTTAAAAAAAAAAGTCAAAACAAAATTAAAACAAAGTATAATGAAAAATCCAAAACGATTCCAACCCTGGTGTACACATGAGAGCATTTCTTCTTATCTTTTGCCCCCAGGTTGTTGTGAGTTGATTGAACATCGGAACGTGAGGGTGCCCGTGGGTCAAGACGTGACACTGGTGTGTCGGCAGCCAGACCATTTTAAGAAATGTTACCCGATAGACACCCTTTGGATCATCAAGGGAGCAGCCGCAGCGGCAAATTCGAAGACCTTGTTGAGCGTTGGCATGTTGGAGGTTAGGAGCAATATTCCTTTGAGCGGCCGCTTGGAGGTGACAGAAAAACGATTGGTCGTCATGGACATGAAGATGTCCGATTCGGGGATTTACAACTGCAATTTAAAACAGTTGAAATTTGGAAGCTCTTTCATTACCATCACAAAGCTTGATGTCTATGGTGAGTGTTGTTAAAGGGGCAAAACGGGACTGACGGACCGTTCTGTCACTGGGGCAGAATGCTCATCTCTGCAAGAGACCACTTTGCGCAGGAAAACAGTATTTTGGTTATCTCGTTTGCTTCAAACCTGTTTTTTTGTTGTTGCATTATTTTTGTCATACATGGTTAGGACGTGCGTGGTCCTATGTGGGCCCTCAGTAGCACTGAGGAAAAATTGTGCCCCTCTCTAATTGTCAATTGTCCATCCCTGACCTACTGTATCCATTTTCTATAGCAGTTCTTTCTGGTCACAGCTGAGCTGAAGTCTAATTCTTGCTGAGTTGGGGCGAGATGCAGCTCAGAGGACAAGCGTTATAGAACATGGATGACTGGATGGAAAATTTCACTGTGCTCCAATGCTATGAACTCATTCACTGCCATTGACGAATGTATTTGTCTTTTCACAGTTCAGCCATTCAGTCCCAGGAACTTATATTTTTTCAAATTCTTTCAAACGTTAGGGTAAAAGAGGGTCTGAAAATGTCTGGCAGTGAATGAGTTAAGAACTCACTTTAACTGTAAAGTGCTAGCGTGTCTCCTTTCCAGATCCCACATACGTGGACATAATGCCACAGATGATCGCTCTGGGCCTCTTCCTGCTCATCATGGCAGTCATGGCGGTCACCACCTACCTCAGTATTCTACGAATAAGGTCGCACCTTTCAAAATCACGCTTCCGCCAAGCGGAGGGTTCACAATAAAGCAGAAGTGACAATTCTGTTTTGTTTCCCCTTTTTTCTCAGGTGTGAGGCGTTCAAAGTCAAGTACAGCGTTACCACAAGTGAGAAAGAGACACATGTGCCGGCGGTTGATTTGACAAGCTAAGAAAATAGTTGATCATCATTATTATCATCATCATTATCATCATTATTAGTAGTCGTTTTAGTAACAACCACCGCAATAATAATAATTCATCATAATTTAATGTATGAAGTGACAAATCAATTTAACTTGATTTGAACCCTTCCTGTGGATGCCCGGGTTGGCCAAATCTTGGCCTGCCTAATGATAAGGTTTTTCACTGGGAGAATATGATAAAACATGAATCAAAGATTCGTTTTTATGTGAAAGATTAGACCGTATCAATGTTGCCTTTCACAAACTAAGCGTTTGTTAAAAACAACAATTTCGAGCTATTTGCCCTTCATTCTCAATCTTCACAGTCCTTACAAACATCAAGTGTGCATGTTTCAAGCGACAAGACGTGTGGTGCTGGCGTCTGTTTCAATGTTTTTATTCCAAAACAAGTTTGATCTGTCTAGGAGTTTTGCACAACAGGGTGACCGGACTCCCTCTTCCCTGCCGCCATCACCCACACGCACAGTAAATTTCCTCTTGTTCAGCAACAGGAATAATAGCAACAATGTAATCAGAATATTTATGACGGTGTTTCAATAATCCATTTAGCACTAGTTTAGAAATATGAAAATAGTCCACCCAAAAGAAAGGAACAAAAAAAAAAGCACCCCAAACCCCCCGCACATACACACACACACACACACACACTTTTTGCGTGAGTGACCACTCGAGATTGGGTTTTGTGACCCTCCCTTCCCATTGATTTTCACACCGAGAACTTAGTTCACAGACAGTGTATGTTTCATCTTCTTGATAGCCTCATAATTAGGGATGTGTATTGATAAGATTTGATTGATTCTATTACTCTTAATGATACTGCTTATCAATCCGGTGCCTTAACGATATTCTTGTCTGCAACCTTTTTTATTATTTAGAAAAACACCAAAACAAAAATATTGGCACTCACACTGCTTTTTTTTTTTTAATACACGTACTTGTCTTGCAACTACAATGACTTTAATGTGAAATAAATAAATAAAAAGAAATGGTTTGAACAAATCACTATTCTACTGTTAAACGTTATATAAACAATTATTTTGTGTGAAATTAAAGTTGTGTAGAGCAGCAAGGCTGGAAAATGCTGTTCGGCTGCAAAAAGCACTTCTGTGAGGTGAGATGCACATTTTCCTATATGTTTGTTAAGAGTGCTCGTGTTTCCTCCTGACATTTTAATAATTGATTGCACATGTGACAATTTGGATTGCGCAGCGATGTTGCGATGTCATCGCTCCGCCCCTCTCCAGTCACATGAGGCACAACCAATTAAACTAAGAATAACCAAACTTTTATGTTAGTGTAACGGTTGCATTGAGTGAAAATCGATTAGTCATGCCTAGAGTGAAACACTCAACTGCTACGTTCCTAGTAGCAGAGCCAACCCAATGTAAATGTCGCCAGCTTGCGCTGCCTAAGTGTATGTTATTAAAACCTCATTCCTCGGAAAGCCGCTGACATAAAGCGGAAGTCAACCCAAACATATATATATTTTTTTTAGGAATATGTTTCTTTGCAGGCTCACTAATTGAAACACAGCATTCTGATTAATATTGTGTTTGTGGAATATAAATTAAGCAACTAAATCCACACGTTTTTAGCCATCTCTGGAGGTGGCTATTTTGTCACTTGTGTTGCCTGAAAATGACATCTCACACCCTCAGATAATGACCAATCATAGCTCAGCTTCAGAAAACAGTCGTCATTTTGTCATTTTCAGTCGACAGAAGTGACAACATGGCCACCCGCTGAGATGGCTAAAAACAGGTGAATTTTGCTGCTCAACTCATATTTCACATTAATCAGAAGGTCTTGATTCAAATAGTGGGCCTGCATAGAATATATTCTTGAAAAAATATGTTTGGGTTGACTTCCCTTGTAAAAGCCCTTATCCCACTGAGTGGTGAACATTTGCGAGTGTTGGCGAAGGGAGCAAAAAGTGCCTTCACGTCAGGGTTCATTAGGGTTCGTTCAACGCAAAACGTATGCCTACAGTTTAGTGGTTTTTCTTAGGAATGTTCAAAATTCCCTTGCGAAATACAGGCAAACGTCTGGCGACCGTTTGTGAACATTTGCGACCTTGAACGAACCCTGACGAGAACGCAACATATCGTTTTACTGCCATTAAGCAACTTTGAGGAGGATGGGAGCAACCCTGACACACAAAAAAATACAAATATCCTGAATTGCTTTACGGCATACTCACTTCCTCCTTTCGCTATAAAGTCGATTCGAACGTCTACGCGCTGTTACTAGTGTCATGGCAGAAGCCCCAAAACAAAAAACAAAAGTATTGTTTAAACAAAATTAGATTCAGTACCTCATCGCTATTCATCTTTCACACAGCCACTGGAAATAGAAATGTAATTCAGTCCAACTTGCGGGCCAGCCAGAGCTCAGGATTTCACAACACTATGTTCTGCCGCGCTTGGGAAATGTGGTTGACTTTTGTCAAAACATTACCACTTTTGTCCACATGGCGCCGACATAATTAACAAAAACTGACATATGACAGTGTTGCTTTAAAAACTAAGACCTGGGGCGAGTTTAGTATTGGTGCTCGGGACCCATCCCTACTCATATTGGTGTTGGTCTGAAATGGAAATGGCATAGAAATGGAAAGAAGAAAAAAAAAGTCAACAAACCTACACAAAGAACACTGTGTACAAAATGCTCTTGGACAAAACACGTTTGATCGCAGACTGCTGAGAGTTCGGATAATGGTTTGTTTTGCCTTTTTTTTTTTTTCCAATCACCTGCTGAACTTGACGCTCGGATTATGCCTGCCGTTAAAGCGGGGTACACAGAATCTGACTTTTAACACCTGACATCACTGACTGACACAATGAGAAAAAAAAATGTCATGTGCTTAGAACACTGTTAGCATATAGTGTACTCAAGAGGAGCAACACAGCAGACCACATGCAGAATGATGGTTGTAGTACCAAGACCAACCTGTGAAAGGCAGCACAGTGCCACAGGGCATCCAAATTGCCAGAAAATAAAAAGAAGAGTAATAGTATTATCAGCAGCAGGAGTAGAGGAAAGGTAAAAAGGCTAACTGTTAGCATATGTCAATTACGGTGTCCGTGGCTCGGCCCAACTCGGCGTGAATCGCATGCATAAGGCTTTTAGATCGTAAATACCAAACTTGTTTAAGATTTACGATTATTGGATGTGTCCTTTCTCCGAACAGAACTGGCAGGATTAGCCACTTTTAACACAGAGCACATTCTGGATTGGGATAATCTTTCAGAGACATCCAACAATTGGGCCTTTGCTGATTTTGCTGAAGGCAAAACATTGAAATTATAATCAATTTTTAAGTATGTGTTTGCTCCGCTTTAGCCATCTAGATTAGGGAGGAATAATCACTAACACCCACACCCACACACCACACCACACCACACCACAGGATAAATCACTCAGAACAATCTTTCAGAGACATCTGGGATTCTGGCCTTTGATCTCAAAGGTGGGAAAAGGCTGAAATTTGGTCCGGTTGTCAGTATGTGTGCACCCCGCTTTAACAAAATCTCTTTCTTGTATCATTGGAAAGTGCTTAGCCATCAGCAGAGCAAAAAAAAAGGAAACTGGTGGCTGTCGCAGTGTTACATTCATAAGCAATAGCGTCAACAACTTCAAAGACAAGACACAAACGAACATGAATGCCGAACAAGTGAGCCGGGAATTTTACAACATCCAACAATTGCCTTCATTTAGTTTCCTCTCGGCAATCCGCTGGGAATATCTCAGGAGCTAATTAGGGACTGAAATGAAGGGCGAACCAGACATCGATGTTGTTTCCACTGACCTCAACATGGCCGGACTTAAATGTTCCGTCCATATTCTTGACTGCTACAAGATTCCAAGTAGAGGGGCGCACCTCCCGTAAGACGGCTAAATTAAGATAGAAGCTTGTTGTCACAGTCAATCAAGGGTTAAGGCTTGGAGTTGAATTGAGGAGGCTTCAAAAAAGGTTTTAGGGGGTTAGCGGTGGTCAGGTTGTTAAAGTGGCACTAAATTTTAGTGCTTAGGGCCGATCTCACTGGCCTGGAGATTAATTGGTGACCTGACGGCAACTCGAGTCAGCGTTAGTTGCAGAGACATCTCCACGATGTCTCCTGAAGACTAGCCGGTTCAACAGGGAGTCATGGTAAATATAAACATGTTCGATTTTTTTCTGAGACCTTGTGGACAGTCTTCTCAAGTGCCCAGAAGATCTCGGAGACGTCGCGGGGACTAATTCTGTCCGCAACTGGGGAGACGTCTCTGCGAGGTCCCCGAGACCCGCTGGCGACCAAGGAAACATCGATTAGGTGTCTTTGCCACTTCATGACGATGACTACGCGACAATGTTTGACCCGCTCAACCACATGACTGAGCCGGGCGCTGGCCTGCTATAATAATCGAGAATAATCAAACCTTCACTCGGGTGCAGGATCTCTACACGATGTTGCCTTAACGATTCAGTGATGTTGGTCTCTGCGAGATGTCGCCCTGGTGAGAGCGCAAGCGATATTTTGGTCTCCTGAGTCGCCGGGACGTATTTGACACGGTGACATCGTCGCCAGTGAGCGAGGCTTTTTAGGGTTCATGTTATGGATTCAGGATTTTGGCAGTGAAGGTTCATGATCAAAGGATTCATTGATAAAGTGTTTAGGCCAAGTGGTTTAAGAGTACTTGTGGTCAAGGTTTAGGCAATCTGGGGATTAAGGGGGTAGCGGTTACAAGGATTGGTGACAAGGATTAAAATGTAATAGATATGGATTAACGTTAATAACGTGGAAGTGAATGGGGTTAAGGTTGAAGGGTGTTGGTGCTGGTTATGATGGTGCTTAGGGGTTTAGGTTTCCTGTACAGGTCAAGGAGTTGAGTGCTTTAGGATTTAAGACTGTTTGTGATCAAGGTTCAGATGTTTGAGGGTCAACAAAGGGGTGTTTATTCATCGCAATCAAGTGACCGACACTGTGCTAAAGCTAAAGCAAACAATATTGCCGTCTTGCTAAGTTCAACAGGTGTAAAAAACAAAAGAAAGATTGTAAAAACGTCGCAGGTCTCCCAAGCTCCTCGCCGGCGGTTATCCAAGCCTGGGCTCTTTTTTTCTTGTCCCGGTAGCTGGCTGTGTCATATAGCTTGGGAATGTCCACAAACCGCAACGATAATCTTTTCCTCCATTTTGCAGTCTCCACACAAACCCCGCCGAGTGTACAGGACGCCTTGTGTGACGTAGTACTCGCTGAAGCTGATTGGCTGCCGTGAGGCGAAGAGGGGAAAAAAGTTCATCTGTTTTAACCGCGACGAATGGACGGATTTTCAGTGCTTCGCTCCGCGTCCCACCGCTCCGAACGCATCATCAGCGCCGCCCCGCACGCGCAATCTACATTGACTTCAATTGAATCTCGCCCCCAGAAACGCCCTCAACGGATTTGGTGTGAATGCAGTTTAAGACTATTTGGGGTTACAGTGTTTTGTCAGTGCACAGTTTTAAACCATTTCTAGTTATGTTTTGTAGATGACCGGTTAACCCCAACGTTTAAACCAGCAGGGACATCAGCGACCATGGCAACTGCACATCCATTTAGCAAATTAAAAAAAAAAAAACACAATTTGAAAAGTGGACATTGACAGATGTTAAAAATGTCACCGCTACTGAAAGTCAAGCTGAGCAGATTGATTTTCATGGGCTGAATTGGGGACAAGGCCGTTATGCTTTGAACCATCGACCGGGCGTTCACGTCAGTCACAAACTTTCAAGCGCATCGACCGCTTGAGTGTTTTGCTCGAAACGACGGGGGCCCCTAACATTAACGACTTGCAATTAAAACATGAGATAGTCGTTTTGCCCGAGCGAAAAACATGTATTTCCTCTCAGTCCAGTCATTGGTATGCCATCAACGTGCTCAGTTCCAAAGCGCTTCACCCTCGGCCAGGAGAAGGGAGTAATTAGGCAATCAAAAGCTTGAGACAGTATTGACGAGGCTGTGTTGAGTCTATCATTCTGGCGGAAGGCCTTCGTGCCGGACAGCCAAGTCTGTAGCTGCAGTCACAACTTGCTGGCGCATCAACAAACCCCTTTAAAAAGATGCCCAGAATTAAAGGATCGGGACCCATCTAATCACAGAGGATAAAGTCCTCACTGCTTTTTTTTTTTTTTTAGTTTCTTTCTGCCATATCTTCTATCTCCCGGGGAAGGGAGCCGGATAACGAGGGACATTCATTCCTGCCTCCCGCTAGACTGTAATAGAAGGGTGCTGTGCTGCCCGCCACGGGTTCTGCTCACTTGGAATCCTCGCACTTTTTAAATACACACGCACATACACACATATTGGTAAGAATGAACTACAGACCAGACTCTTGCAACTGTTTGCACAATGTTGACTTGCATCCTTTCAATAGCCACAAAGGGAGGGACACAAAACTCTTAAACACAATTAGCCGCGGTCAGGTTTTCTCGTTGTCGTAATCCACCACAATTGTCACAGAAGGCTTTTGATTGAACTCCCACAATGGTAACAAATGGTAACAAAACAAGACAAAAAAATGAATAAAACATGTAATAATCCTCGGGAAGTCTTTCGGTTCGATTTAAAACAGCATACAGGTACAACATGTCCTCCAGCTAGCGGGATTGCGAGCTTCCAGGAAGTGTCTGCTGAAGAAATAAGATGAAAAAAAAAAAGCCTCACTCACATAGAGAAGGGAAAGAATCAAAAGCACGGTCTGGCCATGAGCACTTCCATCAGTTTTTGTCCAATCGGGAGTGTTCAAAAGCGCATGCGAGGAAGGCTTCAAAGTCACCCGAACGATGGGTTCAAGTTTCCGTGTTTTTGTATCCGCTTGTTTGTTTTTTTTTAAATTCCTTTATCTACCCGTCCTTTTTTCCCCCCCTGTTTCAGGATCAAGTAGTACCTTGGCTCCACTCTTAGGCCTGGTCCCCCAGTAAGTCCGCTTTGTTCAGGTTCTGTTGAAGAGGAATGGGCCGGGTGGTGTGGTGCGGGGGACTGTGCAGCCGCCTGGGGCTGGGACCCCCTCCGCCCTCGCTGTCCGTGTTGGACGAGGACGGCGGAGGAGGCGGGGGCAGCCGTGGCAGGGGCGCCGACGACGGCGGTATCCTCGTGATGGTCGAACCCAAACTGCTGTCCGATCTCAGGCTCTGGATGCGGCGGCACTCCTGGCAGATCCTCACGTGGGTGCAACTGCGGCTGGGCAGCATCACCGGGGTGGGCGCTGGCGGAGGTGGGGTGGCGTTAGCTCCAAGGGGATCTTCGAGGAGCCGCTGGGGACCCGGGCCCAGATCGGGCGGCCCCGCGCCTCCTCCACCTCCGGCCCCGCCGGTGAGAGGGCCGGCTCCACTGTAGAGTTTGCCATTGCTCAGGCGCATCTCTCGGACCAGGCGCAAGGGCCGCGGGGCGCCCAGGGCGATGCGGTTGGGGTGGCGCAGTGCCGCTGAGGAGCTGCTGAGCGGGCGGCGGCGGCGCAGGCGGGCGCTCTTCTTACAGGAGACGGCGTTTCGGAATTCGGTGATCATCTCCTGACAGACAGACACCTAAAAGGACACCCAGGAAGGAGGGCGAGGAGTAGGAAGGGAGGGCGGGGAAGTAAAGACGAGAGGGAGGGAAAAGAAAGACAAAGAGTAGGCAAGCGGCGGAACGAGACACCACATGGATGGGAAAAGCAACAAAAAAACGGTGGAAGCGAGGCCCAAAGGAATGGACACAATGCAAAAAAAAGGGTAGCGGCGGAGGTGGAAAGACAGGAATGAGGGGGAAATGGATTTCGGGATGGGAAGAGTTTCCAAAAAGCAGAGAGAGTTATTACAATCCAGAGACACGGCAACACCCAATGTCGTTAAGTTCAGCGGTCCCCAACCTTTTTTGCACCACAAACCGGTTTCATAAAAGCAGTATTTTGACAGGCCATCACAGAAACGAGTCAAACTAGAGGGAAACCACTTTGATTGCGGGGCATACGTTCCAGGTGAAAAGCCACGATCGAGAGATTGTATTTAAAAAACAAACAAACATTTTTGTAGTTTTACAAACATAGTAAAACACTTCATAAACACATTGTGAATGTATTTGAACACACAAAAAAACTCGAAGCATAAAATGTATAGAACATACTGTCCGTATGGTTGTGTCTGGTTACATGCACGTGACTTTAAGAGGCGGGCCCTGGTGGAGTGCCATGTGACGTTGGCGAGTCTGCGTGTGGGTGTCTGGGAGAGAGCTGTGGCTGACAGCAGCTCCTATGTGAGAGGGCTTATTGTGCTTTACTGTTGTACCGGTGTTCAATCAACAGCTGAAAAGTGCATCACCGACTCTGGTTGGATTTCAGTTAACGAATATAAACTTACAACGATGAAGGTTTCCCCTTTTCTCCTTGAAAATAACTGAATAATCTATGTGAGTTTACCACATTTTCATCATGTGCAACCAACGTACATTTTGGACGATTTGTGGTGTACAAGATGATGACATTTCATGGTTTATTATGTAGCTTTTGGGTCGTTCCATGGGAAATGACCCAGTGGGTTTAAAGAAGCAGATTTTAATTTCAATGATTTGTTGAGTTCCCTTTCCAACAATACATGTTTTGTAAGGATCAACCCAGTAGTTCCTGAGATACAAGTGTTCAAAGGAAGGTGGCCACACCCCTTTTTGCAGAAAATATTAAAATTCGGCGGGTTGAAGCTCCCAAACCCCTGCGCCGATTGACCGAAAATTTGAGATTTTGTGTTGTGCCATCACTATCAACAAGTACACCAAGTTTCATTAGAGCCAAAATCTGCTTGGTTAAAATATGCAACTTTGTTTAGGTGATTTGGCAAGGAATGGCCGTTTTGTTCTTGTCATGAAATCAAATACATATCTTGTCGTTGATGAATATTTACCAACTGTGGTGGTTTTCTTAGTAAAGAAAGCAGACAGGAATTGGTTGATTGGTTGAGAGTCAAAAGACCTGGTGGTGGCAAGCTGGTCCCATTTTAAGGTAATGGGCGATAGGACTCTAATCTTGTTTTGGTCACTGTCATCCCGCGTCACAAAGATCGGAACTGGAAGCAAGGCATACACTTTTTTTAAACACATTCACTGGCAGATATTTCAGACACTCTTTTACTGAAAAAAATTGAAAAAAAAAAATCAAAATAAATTCCGCGATTGAAGGTCTGAACTGTGAAAAGACAAATAAATACGTCAACGGCAGTGAATGAGTTAAGGCTGTTTTGAAGGCTTCATTGCTGATTTGCATGCCTGGCGCCGCATATTATGCAAAACAGGCTTGGTGCGTTGGAATCGTCTAAGTGACGGTTTGAGACTGAAAACTTGGACCGTTTTCATATCGTATCACTAGATCGAGTATGACGTGTGTACACAGGCTCAGGTCGAGGAGCCTGATTTTCAAAAATAAAACTTCTTTCAGGGTCTGCCGATTAAAAAATGTCTTTTGGTTCAGTCTCTTTGCGCGACCCGGTACCAAATGGCCCCCCACAGAATGGTACCGGTCCATGGTTGAGTGGTTGGGGACCGCTGGTTTAGTTTATGGACACTTCATCATGGCAACATGGACGTTCAGGCAGGCCAGCAACACACACGCTTCTCATCCAAACGACTAGACTACAAACAGCATTCAAAAGAAAAGGTCATGGCTCACATAAACAGAAACAGTACTCTTTGTCAGAGAACGCAGACTGATGGACAGATGATGGACAGAGAAAGAGAGAGAGAGAGAGAGAGAGAGTGAGTGAGGGAAGGACAGCAACAGTGAGATGGGGGAGAAGAAGAAGAAGAGGAAGAAGTAATCCAAAAGATGGAAGACGAAGAATACCAGCGTAACATGAGGCGGGGCTCCTCAAACTTTTGGGGTGCGGGGACACCTTACAGAGGACACATTTTTCCAAGGACTACCTCATAATCCTAACAGCATTTGAACAACAATCATGCACTCCCCTTAATAATCAAATTAATTCAAAAGTTGCCAATTTTTGAGAAAAAAAAAAAAGTTTTAGTGTCACAATGGAAAAAAAAAAAAAGTCATATTTTGTTGATATGTCACAATCATATCAGAGATTTTAATAGGCCCAAAGATGAGGTCTTATTGGTTTAGAACGTTTGTTTTATGAGCGTGCTGGTCCGCGCGTGCACCGAAGGTGCACACTTTTTTAAAACGATATGACATAACATTTGATGTCAAATCATTTTGCAAACCCTAGAGCATCGGCTCACGAAACCCTGGGGGTCCACGGACGCCAGTTTTGGAACCCTCTACGCGAAGCGTGTAAAAGGAGATACATTGTGACATTAAATGTCAGATCACAACGCTGCATTATGCAAGCAAATATTGACATTTCACAATATTGCTTCTCCATACCGGTGCATTTAGTACACAAACTCTACATCACTGACATTTACGCTCAACACTCAGAGGTGCACACTGACCTTATAAGCAGGCAAGACATGCAAAATGGATGTAAAGTGTCATTGGTAGTGGAGGAGCTGCTGCTGTTAGCAGTTTACCGACTCATCAAAAATCAAACCCGACTACACTGAAAGAAATAAAAGCTGACAACAGGGCATGATAGGAAGATTCTGATCAATTTAGCCTTTATGTTGCTATTTGGTATATATCTTGTCAATTGGTAGCACGTTAGCAGTGGATCAAGTCTCATTAGCCTTTTGAAATAGCACTCTGCTTCAGGGGGATGGTGTCCAGTCAAATTAGCATTTTGGAATAGTGCCTTACTGGTATTACTCGGCATGAAAAAAACAATCTTACCAATCTGCCCAACTAATGATGTGTTAAAGTTGCTATCTGGATATATGTTAGCGTTTTGTCCAGTTTAGCTTTCTGAAAAACAGGTAGTACACATGGCAACCGGGCATGACGGTCAGTTTGTAAGGTTGCATCTTGCTATACATGAGCATTCCAACTCATTATCACATTATTAATATTTTAATGTAAGCATTAGTAATATCTGAAATAAAACCAGACTGCAGTACATGATGTAAAATTCGTATCAATGCGCCTTAGTGTTTTGTGTACTCAAGTTGCTAAATGATAAGGCCTTTTCACACTGCACTTAGCAACGCGCATGGTCCGCCGCCCATTTATTATCTATGTGCTGCCAGGGTGTGAGCACGGAACTCCAAGGATGGGCGCATTTCCTGATACACAACGTGCCCAGGAGTTGAAAAATGTTCAATCCGACAGCGGCGTCGCGGTGATGTCAGAAGGTGCATCCAATAGGAGAGAGGGATTTCAGTGTGCTAACAGCAAGACCAACCGGTGAGAAAAGCCTCCCTTTTACTTCCTGTTTGGTTGCTATGTTAGCACTTCCAAATGTGGGCAAGGTTGCACCAGGGCGCAGTTGTCCTTGCGCGCTGCCCCGCGGCGAACCCCAAGTGCATTGTGACAATGCCTTCGCTCATCTGCCTCAGCATTTTCTATACTCAGGCTGCTTATCTTGTCCTATGCTAGCATACCAGCTGGTAGGATGTTAGCCTTCTATCTCGGCAGGTTTTAGTACCTTATCCTTATATACCTCTGGGTTGTGCGACTTGAATATCTTCTCGGAACGTAACAGACATGAAACCCAAATAAAGTGGTACAGCACGCACAAATGGAGACAAAACCAGAAGACAATCGAACCAATCTCACCTACAAGCACACGCACACACAAGAAAAAAACGGAAAAAGGGTTGGCGGGGCGCCATGGGAACCTACTGGGGTGTGTCTGTGGGTTCGGCGAGGGCAGGTATGGGGGCATACCTCATCTGTCTCTGCCGAGCGGCGCGTCGACCATACAAACTCCATAATGGCCACAAACACAGCAATGATCAGGCCACAGATGAGCACCACAAAGATGCCCCCGATGTTCTCCATACCCAGACCTGACACACACACACAGAGGAGCCACAATTCAAGGATTCAATAAAAGAACAAAGATGTAATTTTATAAGAATTAACTTGACTATGACATTCATTATTCAACATATCGCTGTCGTGGCGGCTGATTGAACACTAGATTCTTTTTTTCTCAACCTTTATTGAGCCAAGGCACATATTTCACATCGGAAAAATCTCCCGGCACACCGCCTGGCAAATCGATTCACAAAAAGTGGATACACAGGTTGATTATGTCCCTTCTGTCATCTACACTAGATTGTGGTGGAAGAGCATGTGTTTGTTCTACCTGTTGCTATACGTGGTCGGCATAGATAAATAAACAAAAAAAAGAATAATTTCCTGCTGCATAACAGATGATCTCTCACGGCACACTGGTTGAAATTCACTCCTCTAGTTTGTCCCAAAGTGTGATTGTTGAATGGTTATTATGGCCATTTTCAACACTTTAGATTGTTCAATAACTTGTTAAAATAACACCCAGACATGGATTGACCAATATAATAGTATAGATTGTGAAAAAAAAATATGAAATTGATCTAATTGTTTTTGGTTTTTGCCCGATATCGGCGTTATATGGCATATGATTATAATGACTCCAGCCGAAGTGCACAGGGTGATCAAGAGTGGACTGACCTTTAGCCCGGTGGTCCTCCTCTTTCGGACACTGTCCTCCCTCCCACCACCTTCTTTTCAGGATCTCCAGCCGGTTGTTCTCCTGGAGCTGGAGGATGGCCAGTGTGATCTCATCTCGAAATGGTGAACCTGGAGGAGGACGAGGAGCCAAGTGATGAGTGAAGAGAAGAGGAAGGATGCGTGTTTGTCGTTGTCATACGATGAAAATAAAAGGAGGATTGATGGCAGATTAAGAGGATGATTACAGACGAACTAAAGCAGCTGACACAGAAGCTGGGCTTACAACTGAATTGCATATCAAAAGGCTGGGGGCGTTTACGATACGAATCTTGGGGGAGGTGTCTATTAGAGGGAGCTGTTCATATACATATACATATATACATATACACACATACATATACACACATATATATATATATATATATATATATATATATATATATATATATATATATATATATATATATATATATATACATATATATATACACATATACATATACACATATACATATACACATATACATATACACATACACATATACACATATACATATACACATACACATATATATATATATATATATATATATATATATATACAAGATCACTTTTCTCTTCTGCGATACCACAGCGCCGCCTAACTGACTGGGCAACACTCAAGAGCAGGCCTTAAACACAAGATCAATAGAGGCTGGACCGAAGAGCAGACAGGACCCCCAGGTGCAGGCTGTGCAAAGAAGCCTCAGAGACGGTGCAGCATATCTCAGCAGTGTGTAAGATGCTGGCGGGCAAGGTATATATACATGGAGCGGCATAAACCAGGTAGCAGGACTAGTGAACCGGAACATGAAAATCTGTCCCAAATATGGACTACAGGTGCCAGAATCAAGATGGCAGACACGTCCAAAGGTGGTTGATCACAACCAGGTCAAGATCTTGTGTGTGAGCTATATGTTTATATGTTGGGTTGGGTCAGTCAATCAGTCATCACTGACCAACCGGGATCCAAACTGTGGACTAGATGATGGCAGTACCTCAGTTCTGGATAAGTGAGTGCAAGCAATATGAATATCCAGTATATCAATCAAAATGAAAATATTTGGCAAAATGACCACATCTGCAGGACCCACAATGTCAGTATAAACAAGGATCCAGAGGATGTAATCACTCCTATACAAATCACCAAAATATCAATCCCCAGATTTTATCTCAGCCATAAAACTTTAAATTACTCTCCTGTAAAAAGACAAAAATGGAGTTAACCCACTCCAGTTCTTCGTGACTCAATTATGTTCAAACACTAGATGGAAAAATAAATTGGCGGCGCGGTGTTAATTAAAAACGCGAGCGCCTATTCGGTATATTGGAACACTTGAAGATTCTTTTTGTTGATTAAGATTCGTGCGTGCAGATAAATGGATCTGGAGCGCACAGGCGATAAGCTGACCTACTTTGCTCACTACGCTGTAACAAGTGCAGCACGAATGAGGAAGCCGGTGTAGCACGTACCCAGCGGCATGCCGATGCCGTATCCCTTGGTATCCAGCAGGCCTCCGATCTGCGTCAGGTTGCAGTTGAGGCCGCGGTGGTACTCGTTCATGGTGCTCTCCATCAGGAAGGCGTACTTGGAATTGACCACGCGGGCGATGCCCTCCTCAGTGCTCTTGACGAACACGCTGGGCTGCTTGGAGTTCATGTAGTTCCACATGCGCTGGTACGTCTGGTAGCGAGAGTTCTGCGGGGGGAACCGGGGTGGGTTGGAAAGGGTGGGGACACACCGGGGGTGGGGTGGTTGATAGGAGCAAATGGGATCATGGGCACCCAAGGGGGGTAGAGAGAGGAGACAGTGGATACAGAAAGTGAACAAGGTCCCTCTTGGAATTGTAGCTTTTATGATGTATAAATAAATAATTGAATAAATGAATGAATGGACAAATAAATAAATAAATAAAATACTTTTAAAAGTGTTCTTAAAAGAATGAAAGAAAGAAATGAAAATAAATAAATATATACCAATGGTGGAAAAAAGTTCTAAAACAATTTTTTCTTGGTTTCATTTTTCCTTTAATATCACCCCAAATTTAAGCCGATCCCTGCTACACCCTGAACTGGTTGCCAGCCAATCGCAGGAGACAAACAAACATACACACCCACAATCACACCTAGGAGCAATTTAGAGTGATCAATCAGCATACCATGCATGTTTTTTGGAATGTGGGAGGAAACCCGAGTACCCGTAGAAAACCCACGCAGGGGAGAACATGCAAACTCCACGCAGGAGGACCGGGGCCGGAATTAAACCCACGACCTATGAACTGTGAGGCGGACATGCTAACCAGTCCACCACATATGTATGCAGAAAATAAATTGATGCTTTACTTCCATATATAGGCAGTGTCCTTTTAATGTGTGTTTGCTTTCTGATTATTTGCCGAATTCCTGAACATTTGCGCAGTTTCTGCGACAGATTAAGGCATTATCGGTTCACGTCGTTGAAATATAACTGTGACAACAAAAGCATTGTGAATCTTGAAAAGGACTAAAAGACACGCGGGCTAAGATAGGGAAAGACATCAAGCGATAAGAAAAGAGGGAAAAAGATGCACAGTGGATAAACGGGGAGGATAGAATGCAAGCCTGTGTGTGCAGATGAAAATCCAGTGTGAATAATGACACGGTGACATCAGTGCCAACTAGACGGGAGGAGCAAGAAAAAGCGAGGTGACTCGAGGGAACACATTATGCGGCGGTGGCGTCGAGCCGATGCATCATCAGTCGCGCTACGGGTGGGCGGGGCTCGAGGAGAGCGCACGCGAGCGGTGGCTCAGCATTTAGGAAAAACACGGCAAGAGGATTAAGTGTCTGGAATGCGCCATTACATATTTTATCAGGGTGCATTGTGGGCTGTGAGGAAGAGCAAATGCTGTGTATTATGTAGCAGCGGCAAACACCATTAGTTATACGCTTGTGTTTGCAATAATAGGCTGGCGTGTCGTAAAAAAAAAAAAAAGAAAGAGAGTAAAGCTCAAAATGCTGAGAATGGCTTAGATTTCCATCGGCGCAAACGCATTGGGAACACCGCATGTTCTTTCCTGAATCACAACCTGAAGGATAAATTGAGCAAATGTTTTAATGCTGCGATGTTATTGGACTCCATGCAACACAGATGTCAAGCAGCTTTATATTTTCCAAACCAATAGGTGGACAAGAACTGATCAAATGTGTTATATGTTAATGTGTCTTGCGAAGTTACTGGTCTCCATTTTGGCAACTCCAAATCAAAACATGCAAGAAAAACTTGCTTATCCTGTGAAGCCGTTGCACACTATGGAACACAGACGTGAAGCAAGTCTTCATTCCAAAATAAAACAAAAATTGCTCTGCTGTGATTCCTGTCTGTCAGTGGACTCCATGTAACACAGATGTGAAGCAGTTGCTTTTACCAAATCAAAACAAAATTGATGGAGTCCATGCAACAGAGATATGAAGCAGTCGACGATTCCAAATCGAAACACACGGGTCATTTGACCGGTTATGTTATACCTCTGAAGATGATGTAATACAGGTGAAAAACAGTTCAGTGTGTTACAGCTTTTACGATGGATGACTTCATGCAAAAAAGAATAGAGAACTGTTTCATATCTGCATTACATGGAATGCGCCAAGTTCACAGGATTAACTCATTTGATATTTTTTTCTTTCACGGTTTGTAATTTGGAATAGGATGAATGATTAATCAGTGTTTTTTAAATATTTGTTTTTATAAATAGAGAACTGCATCTGCATTGCATGGTGTGCACTAAGGTCACAATAATAACATAATAAAAGATCTTTATTTGCTTTCATGTTTTGATTTTGAATAAAGAACCGCTTCACCTCTGTGTTGTTTTGAGCCGACCAATTCCAAAGCAATAACACATTGGAACAACCACTTCAAATATGTGTTGCAGGATGTCAACCAACTTCACAGAAACAACACATTTGATTAAAAAAAAAAATCTTTCATGTTTTCTTTTGGAATAGAATGAGCAGAGTTCCCATTGTAATGGTGTGTATGTAACTTCTTCACATCCGTGTTGCATGTCATCCCAAAAAACTACTGTAATGATTCTGACCCCCCCTTTTTTTTTTTTTTAAACACTCTCTATTATTCTCAATGCAACTATGATCAATAATACCATGGGAATACAAACGCTCACAAACGTGACCATACCCTCGCAAATAAACAAATACGCTCACCTACTCACATTCCCATACGTAAACACACCTACACGGAAAAACACAACATGCGCACACACGCGCACACTCGAGTTGCGCAAACACAGATGCCAACACAGATGCCCCGAGGCGCTCTTGTAAGCAAACAAAGGCAGTCATCCCGCCACCTAAATGCATGCCACAGCAATGGAGATAAAGTGGCAGATGTGAGGATAAACATTAAGACAAATGTATCACGGTGCATTACACCAAGCGTCAAGAGAGTACAAACAAAACAAAACAAAACAAAAAAAAAAAAACAACACACATACCATGAAGAAAGTCATTGTGCTGCCCCCGTGGATGGTCCCATATTCGATGTTGGTCTGGTCGGCCAAGTCGTCGGGGGACTCGATGGGGACTTCCATCCTCTGCACGGTCAGGAAGGCGGCCAGGTTGGCCGTGTAGGACGAGATGATGATGAGGGTGAACGCCCACCTGGACCACGGCGGGAGGAACGGCTATCAGGTTGTACAAAATGGCTGATTTGTGCCCTTTGAAGCCTCTTGGGACACAATTGTGCATCTGTCACTACGGTGGGCAGCTATTAGAAAGCCGTTTGTTTTTCAAAATGCATGAGTCTTTATTTTCAGTTTGGGCATCAATCATTAGAGTGGACAGCTATTCACTATACGCTTAGTTTCCTGTCAAAGTTGCAATTAGAATTTTTTGGGGAACTGTAATGAAATGTTTTTTCATCTTGGTACTTTTCGACAATGATTGGCTACCTTGTTGTGAGTTGTATGGCATCAATTCCCAGTGAAGTTACCGAACAGTGTTCCTCCAATCTTTGTCTAAAATATCAGTTTCAGCTCCTAGCAATGATTAGCTCAGCACATAACTCCCAGTCCTTCTACAGCCTCAGGAATGCCCTCGGATGAGGTTTCCTGTGAGCGTGCATCTAACTGTTAGACTTGAATCTTGCGGCAAGGGAAGAGGAGTGAGCCACACGTCAGCTGAAAGACTAAATCTATACGATCTGCTCTCACAATCTAATCCCGGTCCTCGAATTTGTTTGGAGGATTTGTGGATTAATAATTCATGTTACGGGAAGAGGAACAATCTTTTAATATCCCACAAAGGGGAAATTAGATTTTACACTCCGTTTGTAATTTACATGTAATCAAAATGCACACGTTTAATCTTAGAGCTAATGATATGCACCCTAGTCTATGCCAGAATGTGCAGCCTTGTCTGCGTGAGTTTGGTAGTTTTGGTCTGTCTTGAATTTCCTTGTCCCTATCAAAAGCACCCACGACTACTAACCTGTTTTAGAGCTATCTAGTTAGTTATTTAGTTATTCAAATCAGATATCTAGTTACTCGTCAGTCAGTCAGTTAGTTAATGTCTACCTTGGAACTTACTTGAAACCTACAAAAAGCATCCACAACCCCGAGCTAGCTAGCTAACTAACCACTTATGGCACCAGGATTAACAAGTATTGTTTCTATCTATTCAGTCAGTCAGTCACTTAGCTTCGCTTCATCTTGAACTTCCTTCCCGCCAAACAAACACATCTATGACACCTAACTAGCAAACTAACTCTAGTTATTAACTTAAAAGCCAGTAAATCTCTCAGATACCAGTAAAGGTACTTAAAGGCAAAGCTAATATTGCTATTACTAACTAACCAACTTGCTCGCGAGCCAGTTGGTTAAAACTCATTTTATCATGCTTTTTGCTCAACTGGCTTGTGAGCAAGTTAGTTAGTTAGCTGGCTACATTGAGACTGCAGGCAAATGTGACTCAAATCAGATTTTTTTTGCCAAAATGTTAACTGTCTCTGATTTTATTATGGAAGTCTGAACAGCTCAATTCAGATTTTTCCAAATCCATCCTGGGCCATATGTATCTAAATCGGATACATATCCGATTCTTTGCAACGCAACCTCAGTCTGAACGGCAAGGTGGCACTTGGGAGGGAGACAGGCAATTTTCCATGAATCTGCAAAGTTGTTTTGAGTAACAGTTTTGACTTTATAATTGACTTTAATTTAATCACACAAGCATAAAGTGGACATTTGTGATGATGGTAATAATTCAGCCATGCAGTTCGTTTATTACGCGCGTCAATTATGTGACGTCATTTTTATCTTTCTTAGCTTACATTTTCGCGCAGATCCGGATAAATGCTGCCAGTGAATATTGTCTTTCAATTCAATTCAATTTTAGTTTTATAAATGTCTCAAAGGGCTTCACAGGAACTAATACCAAAAGCCTCAAAACACCATAACAACAAAGCAGCAAACTCATAATCTATGTATAGCAGATAACAAAACCCTAATGAAACATGCATAGAACATTAATATTAAATTAGGCTACACAAGCTGACAGAAACTGCATGAAGTTCGTTTCATTTGACAACATCCTATGGTCTAAACCCTCGCTGTTAGCTTCTGTTTGCATGGTGCCAAGCGGGGCCACTCACCACACTCCACTGACGCATCTGGTGGACAAGGCCCTCGGCATTATTTCGGATCCCTGCTGCATGAAGCCGCCGACGGGGAACCACAAGCTGTTGCCCAATGTGTACTGGTTCTCAAGCATGTCCCGGCGCTCTCGCAGACACGGGTGAGGGTTGTACCACTCGTAAGGGCTCAGCCTGGTAGCGAGAACACAAATCACTACAGGGGTCCGGCGTTTGATCGATCGATGCAACGAGGCCAAATGCGCCAGCAAGTGACCCATGCTAATGTAATGCAGTGAGCGACCTTGCAGCCAGGAAGAGCACACAGCTCACAGCCAGGTAGGCGAGCAGCATGAAGAGCCAGACGGCCGGCGAGAAAGGGTCCAGGAAGGAGAAGTAACCCGGCTTGCGACCCTGAAGAGGAAATTGATCAGCGTGGTACAGACAGACGGGGAGGTACAAAAAGAGGTCACGTCTCAGCAGTTTGAGAGAAAACTCGCAGCATGCAACACAGCGGGAGCGCTACCCTGTTCTACGCCTCCATCCATACTTGTTCCGTTTCGCAATGTTTACCGCTCATAAGCTCATTAGCAATGTAAAGATGGTAAGTTAGAGCGGTACACAGCATGTGACTGTTTAAGACTAATTACACTAGCAATAGCGCAAGACTCAAATTAGGTTTTTCATTTGATATGATAAATTATATGAAATGATAAAAAAAAAAAAAGATCATATGTACTGGCACACTGAAAAGACAAAAACAAAACCCTAAAAGAATAAAGTCAGAGAAAGACAAAAAAAATCCCCCCCAAAGAGTATTAATTATGAGAAAAAAGTCCAAATATTACCAAACTCACAAAATTGCAGGCATTAGTGACAGGTACAAGTCCTGCGTGGCGTAACTGCACGGAGGCGGGTTTGACTCCATGTAGGTAATTTAACATACAAGGGAGGGCTGCGCCACTGTGGCAGTGGTCACAACCAACTTCAATTATGTTAATCAAAACGGCTGCTTTAATTCCCTTTCAATGCACCACATTAGAGTTTTTGACATAGCAGAAGCCAATCTACCCCGTGAAGGCACTGGAACACTGCCTCTCCAACCCTGAATGTGTGCTACCCCAATAGATGTGCCGCCCAGAGGGATGATTTGAAAAATACATTAATTCAATTCTAAAATCGGCAAACGCGCAGCGAGCCTTGCACTGATATGAAAACCAGGATCTGCTAGCATTTGCGCCACAAAAATAGAGCCTGGAATGTTACAAGAGAAATCGAATACATCATTTACAAGACAAAAGTGTACTTTTACTAGAATAGAAAATAGAATCGAAAAAAATGCAATTTACAATTCATATCCTCGTAACATTGTGACTTTTTTCCCATGTCTTTACATTCTATTGTGACACTACTACTCTTTTGTTATTGCCAAAACTTCAGCATAATCATTTAAATTCACGAGGAACACAAGCATATGTTGGAAATTTCACAACTTCAAATTGCCTGAAGAGACACCTGTTTGGGATCCGTATAAAACTGTGAGCTGTGTTCTGATTTCTCCGTTCTCAGCAATGATGTCTTTTATTCTCTCACGGCCTGTAATCTTTCAAAAGGCTTAAAAGCATGGCGCACACACACAAAAAAAAAAAAATCCAAGATGAGATGTGCCCCGAAAAACATCCTTACTAGATGAACCCTGTACAGGATGCTGATCCCCAAGGTCATGAAAGGCTTGGAGAAGTCGATCACTTTCTCTCGCTCCGACGTGATGGTGAAACCCGCCACGGCCAGGTCGGCTTTCTGCGGGGACGGATGAAAATAGATCAAATATGGAGGATGGAGAGCGGCATACGGAGGAGAAGAAAAGAGGAAAAAAAAAAAAAATCAAAGCAACACAAGTGTTCAGGTGGATGCGAAAAATAGAACCGCACGCACTCGATGGCAACGGCATAGCGGCCACAAGTGGTCCAATGCACTTGAAGAGACATTTGGAGAAAAGTAAAAAAAAAAAAGATACAAATGTGCTTCCCTTTCCCGCATTCTATCCATCAATTAAATGAGGCTAATTGCGAGGAAGCACAGGCTTGGCAGGGCTTTCCACCTGTGTACCCCCCACCCCCCCGACGCAGGCCTGCTCCCCCTGCATCCTCCATTAGAAGCTAATTGATGAACATGGGCTGCTAATTACAGCCGACTGATCAGGCAATAGTGGTGCCGGTTGGTGATAGAGAGTGGAGAGCCAGCGGGGGCACCAGCGTGGCAGACCCCACAAGGGGACAGCAGTTTGGTAATTGAAGTGTACCGTACTGTAATTAAGCTGACCGAGGTTGGCTGTCATATGCTTCCAAGGCGTGAACGGGGGGTTTCGGGGGTGGGCAGAGGGTGGTTATATATTTTTAAAAAGACAACATGGACAATTTTGGCCAATGTAAGCATTGACTTTGATGGAACTATTAAGTCAGCGTGTGTCCCAGATAAGCCCCCCCCCCATCTCAGGAAATGAGAAGAAACGGCAGAGTTGGGCCACAGCTTGCACGTGTGGATGTGTGTGTTCAACTCCTTATGCATACAGTGAAATGAAGAAGCTATGCTGTGAAACACACACGTGGCACTGGGCCATTTTGGTTTAAAGATCTGTTGCAAATTGAATTCAGAGGTTTGCGTCAATGCATTTGACACGTTTGAAGGTAATTGCTGAAAAAGTGTAGAGACAAACAATCATGCAGTACTCAGTTGTGGAGATATAAGGTTTAACTGTTTTTCAAAATTTCAGCTTTCCCGAAAGTAATGCCCAGTGGCGCTGAACAAAATCCTCCTAGGGACTTTCAACCAATCGCTACCAGATTAGAAACGGGTGAACTAGACAGATTGGGGATGCGAAATGCACAGTTGCAATCGTAGGGTGTGGACCGAGCTTGGAAGCTCCGATGTTGACCAAAAGTGCTAAGGAAGAAGAAAGTCCCACTATATGAGGAGATTCATCCATCAGGTTCCATAACCTGCCACTGCGCAATCTAGTTATTATATTACACTTACTCCAAAATATTGGTCGACATCCCAGCAACAGACAGCCACATTTGTTTGTTAGGCAGTTTGCTGCAATTCTCCACTCACTGCACTGCATAACAACGAAGCTGTTCTGAAAATTTATAGCTAGTTCCATGGCTTTATTTATAGCTCCACTGTGGCCGGGCATTGTAAAAAATGTTTCCAAATCCAAACAGAGGGTGCTATACAAGGACTCACCCTGTTTATAAGCTCTCCAACCATGCCCGTCCAGGAGCCGTTGGGCTCGGGGGCGCCGTACAGCCCGTCGTCCACCAGCTTGATCTTGAAGGAGAACTTCAGGATGTCCGCCAGCTCCCTCAACATGTCCACGCAGAAGCCCTCGTACTGGTCGTTGCCCTGGAAGTCCTGGTAGTTGTCCTTGCGCATCACATACGGGTTTTCCTGAACGGAAGAGACAAATAGACAATGTGAGGGGGGTTGCATCCAACTATTTAGAATTTACACACGAGAACGTAAAGAATGAAACAGTACGCACATCATGATTCAATGCTGCAGTCCAATTCATTGTGCTGCTCCTTGTGGTGTGTCTGAATTGGCCATTGGGAGGCAGTGTAATACAATCATGCAGACAAACAAGAATAATACGACTTCTACTCCTACACTAAGTGAGTCTGTAAACTGCTATAACAGAATTTTTTTCACAGTGGATAAAGAATTATATGCCTGTGAGTATTGCTAGAGTAGCTGTCTAAACGTGTTGCTCCAATATTTCAAATAAGTTCAAATATGCGTTGCTTCAGTGCATCCGTTAGCATGTCAGTGGCGTTTTGCATTATTTGTTAGCATTAAAGACGGTAGTCAACCCAAACATTTTTTTTTTTCAAGAATATTTGCTATGCAGGCCCACTAGTTGAAACCAGGCATTCTGATGAATATTGCGGTTGTGGAATATCAGTTAAGCAGCAAATCCACCCGTTTTTAGCCATCTCAGGGGGCGACCATTTTGTCACTGTCGACTGAGCATCACAGTTGCTCAGGGATCAGATAACGATGGCTCAGCTTCAGAAAACAGGTCAGCCGTGATTGGTCCTTACCTGAGCCCTCAGCATTTGTAACCTAAATTTTCAGTAGACAGAAGTGACAAAATGGCCGCCCCGTGAGATGGCTAATAACGGGTGAATTTTGCTATATTCCATAAACGCAATATTAATCAGAATCGACTAGTGGGCCTGCATAGAACATGTTGTTGACTAAAATGTTTGGATTGACTTCCACTTTAAGATAAGCGGGCTTTCCTTAGGCTGTGTGGTTGTTTTAAATATACCATGTGTATTTTATGTATGTGTTCTGTTGAGGATTTAGGGGTTCTCTTAAACACGATCAATAGCAAAAACGTACAAAAAAAATAGCCCTCAACATTAGTATCACTGATAAGAATAAGACCTGGTGGACATATTTCAACTCAATTCAACTCAAATGTATCATTAGAGGACACATGAGAAAGTATCATGATCCCATTCCCAGAATTCAAATGGAAGTCAGCCATTTTGATCTGAAGCTGCCATTTAGGCCGAATTTCAAGGCTTTGACAACCACCCCCAAGGGAGTCTGGCCAAATGAGATCATAAGCAGGCATCCGAAACAGATGAACGACGATAAATTGCCAAGCTTTTTGTCCAAGCCTGATCATTTGAATGGAGTATGGAGTCAAAGTTTGAAGAATATCTATTTTCAAAGATCTGCCGTGAAAACGGGACGCCTGCTTGACTTCAGCTGTCCCATTAGAATATGCAAGCGTACCCAATGTGACCCGTTATAGCTCCTGTAATCGCGTAACATCTTAAACGCCCTCACAAGTGTACTTCCAGTAAACGTTAACACTTGTGCTGTGTCTGACAGGCCTCCTACACTTATGCAACTTGTCAGCGTGGATGTAGAAGAAAGTCAAATCAATGTTAGTTTGTGTATATTTGACACCATGACTAAAATAAGATGGAGTTTATCTAAAGGGGAAATACGCAACTTCCGCATAGTTGGCACACAAATGCTCTTTGTTGTGTGGCGTCTGCGTCTCATCACGTCAAGCTCCTCTGGGCTTGTTTTTTCTTTCCCTTCTTGTTTTGAATGACTGCAGGTTCCTTGGCAGCTTCTTTCCCTGTTCGACTTCCACTTGGGAACGGTTTTGTGTAATCCTCCAGAGAGACAGAAACAAGAGCTTGTGGAAGCTCCCACATCGCATTACGGTCTCTTCCAAAGACAAAAATCACAAGTTTTTTGTATATTTGACCCAAATAAAAGTTACTTTCTAGGTTTGGGATGCTGCAATCTACTATTAGACTAGGCGGAATGATCAAGTCACACACAACCACAGTTCACAGTATACTGAAATGCCAATCGCTGCTAAAGGTTGTTTTTCCCTCCTAATGTCATGAATTCATTCTCTTATTTACTCAGCACACTATTCTTCTACTTTTTATGAGGTCATTGTTTAATTTATTCTTGGAAAAAAAAAATTATTAAGTGGCACATCCTTTACTAAACATCGAGACCTTTACACATGTTCAAAAAAAAACAATTCCAGGAAGCAACAATTCTTGGAAGCCTGAAGACGATCAAAACAATGAGGGAAGTTATTCTCCTAAAAGGAAATTCACTGTGTAAAATGCGTTAGTATAACTGGGCCTAAGTGATGTTAACCTCTGCTGGGGGTTCACCTCAGTTCCTACTAACATAGTGTCTCAAATTATCTTTCCCCATTGAAATGAACGGAATTGCCATTAATCCGTACCAGCCTCCAGAAAAACAAAAACATTTGTATGGCTTTTTAAAATATATTTTTTTTAAATCCACCCACACCCTCTCAAAACTATGACGATTAACACTGCAACTTAATCCTTGTTATGTTACGTTAGCTTTTTTTGTAACAAATTACGACTCTCGACATCTTGACTTTTTGTGTTTGTGTGCGTGAGACCTTTTCTTGGAATATTTTCCGAACCCAGAACCTCCTGTGAGGCAGACGTACTAACCACCACCAATTCACTGTGCTGCCATATTGTTCTGTCTGATTCCAAAAATGCATTTGTAAGGCTTAGAAACAGCTGTTCCTATGATGCAGTAGTCAGCACGGCAAACTACAAGCACACTAATAGAAATGACCAAATTAATACTACTTGCAATTATTCCATTTGTGAAGGCAGCAGTTTTGACACTGCTCATATTGTCCTCCAGTGACCCCGACAAATATTTTTAAGCTATAGGGCCAATGAATCTGATGATGTGGTGGTGAGTATTTGCAAGATACATCTGGTGCTTGTTGGGCCGCCGCATAACACATTTGCATCTCTCTCCCAAGAGATCCTCCCAGCCTGACTCGACTCCAATAGCCAATTAGCCTTTTGTTTTGTTTTGGTGTTTTTTTTTTTTTTTTTAAAGGAAAGAAAATGGCAAGGCTGATGCATTCTGGCTGCAGTTGCAAGCTAGAACATAAAATCATTTGCATTCCAAACAGGTAGAAGTAGTAAAAAAGCTTTTCCACAGTGGGAGGACAAGCTGCATGAGTACACAAACAGCAAACCAAGGACAAACAGCTAGCATCAACAGTCTACTTAAATGATTTTAAGTGTGTGTGTGTGTGTGCTTTTTTAAAGTGTAGTATTTTCAACACGCAGTCTACTTGGCACTCAGAATCGGGGGCAAGAGGTACCCCTGGGAACGCAAGGAATTCATCTGAACGAGCGCTGCCGGAGTAACTTTAGCGCAGACCGTAAAGGACGCACACTGCAGTGGCAAACGTCACTGAGGTAGCTGTACGCTGTCAAAATCGCGACTCCCCGGCGAGAGCTGTTAAAAGTGCGGTTACAGTGATCACAGTGCTTTGTAAGCACCTTACAAAACACCCTATCAAAGCACTCTGCCACGCATCACAAGTGCAAGTCAAAGCTTTCCAGGGAGCATTTGATTTAATGCCGCAACAGCAAGACATTTTTTTTTTTAAAGTTTTAATCCACGTCCACTTCAAACTATGGTAGACTATTTGTCTTTTAGACAACATGTTATTCCTAAGTAACATACTGTACAATGGCACAACTGAGCATATGCCCGTATAAAATGTTCCAAATCTCCATGGCTCGTTTGTTGGAACTACTTTGATCGACTTGCGACCACTCCAGGAGTTAAATGCCATCCCACAGCTCGGTTTGGCTAGGCTGGTGTATGGCCAGTGTGTTACGACCGTGTAGGGTTCTTACCCCAACATTTTCAGACCCTCTTTTACCCTAACGTTTGAAAGAATTCGAAAAAAGTTGAATTGGGATTGAACGGCTGAACTGTGAAAAGACAAGTAAATTCGTCAATGGCAGTGAATGAGTTCATGTTTGTTTTTTTATTGAAACACTGGACAATAAAATTGACAATATGTTCTTTCTTCCATGTCAGTGATAAGATTGTATTCATCCAGTCCTCTAAGATGACAAGACTCAACCCCGACAGAGTTGTGTCAGAGACTTCCTCCATATTTTTGGTAGTAGTCCAAATGATGCCCTGACTTCAACTCAAATGAACATTTATGGGACTGGCTTTTGTGTGTGGTAGGTGGTAAAGTGAGCAATCCAAACACGTTGGTCAACTTGCAACGACTGCTGGAGTGGAACGTCATCCCACAGCACTGTGTGACCAAGCTATTGTGGCTGCGGATGCTTCTTTCACACGCTACTGAGGCTCCTGACTGTTAATTGCAAAACGGTTTCTTTCAGCCAAGAACAGCAAACAAAAGTCGATAGCTACTGCAGAATAAGTTGGCAAAGGCAGTGAAGATTTGGCACGTTTGCAATTGTGCTGCTCATCGCACAAAAAATACTTTGCTTACGAATTTGGCCATCATTTCGGAAGCAAATAACTGGCTTTCCAATAGTATGGAATATACTGGCAAGAAAAGCTGTTACAACAGACAGTAAAGCTACCGAAAACACATTTCCACAATTTTACATGGGGACACCTGCTTGTACAAGGAGAGCTAGTAAGATACATCTAGTTTATGAAAGCACACATGTGGTTGTGTGTGTGCATATGTGTGTGTGCTGTTAACTTCATATCCGTTCTACTTGACACTAGGTGGGTGTCTTGCTAGGTGGGCGCACTAAGGTGTTGAATGTACCGTCACTATTCTATTCCTGTAAACATTTCTCAGTATTTTAAACTGTCAGAACTGGCATTTATTAGGCTTTTGTTCCAGACAAAGTGAATGGGGAGGTGAGTTCTGGTAGCAAATGGACATACACTACTTCTAACACACATGATAATCAACAATAAGAGCACATATGCGATTTTAAATGAACTGTGACAAATTACAACCAGAATTGATTAGATAGATTGGATTAGATATATTACAGTAAATTGACTCGTAAATAAAACAAAGTAGTTGGATCTCTGGAGTGTTTGCTCAAACATCAATGATATTAAACAACAAAGTCAATCTTTTGTTAGCCACTTAGTTACGTAAATGTGTCTGTGAGCGAGCCCAACCAAATTTTGCGGGATTCTGCCTCCCTGAGTAAAAACACAATCAATGTTTTTACTTGCACCCCAAGTTGTAATGGTAACGAAAGCTGCACTCGGCATTAGCCCTGCTGCAACGTGCGGGGCAGGGTGAGCAGTGGCTCACTTGCATGAGATGGGACCAGCCCCTCAAAACAGGCTGATTTTAGCGAGGCTAGTATTCTAGTTTGTTCCACGCATCCACAAAATAATCACAACAATGGAAATAATGTATTATTGCTATGTCAATACTGTCACTCCTAAAACACCAGCTCAAGCGATAAGTGAAAAGCAGGATCCAAGGACGCAAAAGATATACACCCAGACTCACACACAAACGCACACTGTGTTGCTGCCCCCTGAAGGAAAGTGTGACCTTACCAGAATGGTGGTGACAATGAGGGTCTTGTTGGCGAGCGTCTCCGACACGTTAATATCCAGGCTGGTGGAGTTCATCGCCAGGGTGTTGTTGGAGTACCAGATCCCAATCTAATCAGAAGAGACGAGAGAGAGAAAATGTCCTTCGTGCTTCATGAGCAAAACAATGCTCGCCCTGGAGAAATATGATTCAATTGTAGAAGGTTACATCCACCATTTCAATGTGACACAAGAAAATCATAGAAAATAAAGGGAGAGAGGACAATGAGATTCAAGGTGCAGCATTGTTCCTGTAAAGCTGGCTGGCATTTGAATCACATGGACATTTTGGATATAAAAATTGCTGAGGTCAGAAGTAAGCAAGCAAGTACAAATACTTGGTTACTGTACATGCGTTGATTTCTTTTTAGGAATTTGCATTTTGCTGGAGTATTTATTTTTCTGACCACTTTTTATTTTTACTTCCACATTTTAAAAAACGACTGTACTTCCAACTCCTTTGTCAAAAATTTCCAATCTCTTGCCAGCTTATAACGCAGAAAAGAAAACAGACAGCAATTATTTTAAGGAACACGAACCAGGGATTATGAACAAGAATGTCAACATATTTGGAGAATTCCAGCAATCCCATCAGTGGGCTAATTTAATTGCTTGACAAGAATGATTTGAGGCGAATGTATTGTCTTGTGCTCTTAAAAACCACCAGCTTTTGACATTCACATTTGTTTCTATTACTATGTTGATTTAGCTTTTTTTTTTTCCCGAGCCTACGGTCAAGTTGGACTTTAAAAAAAAATAAAATGTAAAAACAAAAGTAAATCCTCATTACTCGCTCCTCCATCTTTTTCTGCATGTCAAGAACTTACTTACAGACAACACCCAGGATCTCCAAAGCAGCCACGCCAGTGGACCATACGAACATACCAAAAGGTTGAATTGTGGTGTGAATCTAGTAGGAAACATCAATAGTAGCCTACACTGACTCTATTGGGCTATTAAACAGAGAACCTTTGCAATGCTAACCACTTATAAACAGTACGTACCTTAATTGAACCCAACGGGGGCCTCCGCCAAACATGCAGCTACACGGCATTGTTTCATTATAAACAAATCAATTCATGGGCAGAAATGTATTTTTCTTCATGAGCATCTTTCTGTGTATTTCACTTTTATGTGACACTGAAGTCACTTAAGTACATAAGTGTGCCATTACATACTAACTGGCTCTACCGGTGTGCAATGGCGGCAAACAAAAGCTATTGTTTTTGCGATATATCAACCGGTCGCACAACGACTCCTTGCAAAAAAAAAAAAAAAAAAAAAAAAAAAAAAAATTGACTTTTTCTCTGTTCATCCCACTCTGCCATTTTATCCAGCCGCGGAGCTGGAAAGTTAATTATAACAAGTGAGACGCCAAATTAAAGAACAGCGCCGTTTTATCAGCTGGCATTTGGCGCTAAACGCGGGGGCGCCTCGTAAATGAGCGGCCCCATCGAGGGGGAGAGAGAGCAAGCGGCCTCATCCAGTCAATGAAGCGCGCATCCATGTGTGCGCTCGGGCTTCATTTAATCCCGCCTTTGAAAGGACATGGATGGTCAGTTTCGCGGCACAGTGGCTTGACAAATATATTTTGGGCTCCCGACCAGTTGATCAAACATTCATAAAAACAAGCTCTTTTATTGAAGGTCATGGGGATTATCCATTAAAAAAAACATACACAAACAAAATACATAAACATTCACACAAGTAGGGGAGTGGATGATAATGATTATTCTGATTTATGAGCCAGCCCTGAATGCAGCTCCAGCTCATCCTCAGCTCCCTAAAGTCATTAGTGAAATGAAGAAACTGCAGGGAATTGTTACAAAAGAGTTGCATGATAAAAATCCCCTCAATGTAATGAAATAGCTTTCGCAATGGCCTTTTGTCCAGAAAGAAGTGAGACAGTTCAAAGGCAAACCTAAAATTGCTTCCTTTCTTCACCGTTATTATTCTTAAGCCAAATATATCGCCAAAATTTAAAGGGACAATCATCTCGGTGAAGATCAATGTCAGGTAGGAGCTGTAGAGCGCTCCTTGGAATTTTCTGAAAATCCAGCCCGTGGAGCCAGTTTCACTTAGCGACAAGAAATTTAATAGACATGTCCATCGTGAGTAGACTCACAAAACAGTCTCAGGAAAGTAAATAAATAAATACACATTTTAGAAATGTAGCATTAAACAGTTTTTAAAAGATATATGCATTGTTATTCTAACTTTAGATGTCAAAAAAGATTTGTGGCACCCCATGTTTTTGTTTTTTTTGTTCGGTGGTAGAAATGGCTCCTTGAGTATTTAAGGTTGCCGACCCCTGCACGTTTACATGCTGGATGCATTTTTCTATAAAGTCTACATAAAGTAACTCCTGTAGCATTTTGGAAAGTACACAGGTGACCTGCAAATCCCCGCCAAAGAGCCGGCGGGGCACAGTGACCTGACGGCGGCGTGACAAAAAAAAATAAAAAGCAGCAGACTGCTGACCTCCTTGTGGCCTCCTCGGTGTTTCTCCAGGATCCGCAGGGTGTAGTTGGTCCTCTGACCTTTGCTGTTGAACTCCACGTGCCCCGTCAGGCCGTCGTACTCCACCTGGCAGAGACAAGACCATGGCAGAGGAAAAGAAACGAAAACCAAGAAAATGTTCTTTCAGCCAGTGGTGATTCCGCATTAAGGGAAAACGGTGCTGTTTTTGCTTGTTTTTTAAATGTTATATTTAATACAGAGCAGTGATTTAATTGCAAAATAAATGGAAAACAAACATGGGAGGGCGCAACATTTTACCCCTTGATTTTTTTCATTGATGTATAAATGCTTGCACTGCCTGAATTCTGCCCAGCAAAAAGGGGCAAACTGTTTTTTTGGGCAATTTTAGAAGGATGTCCCTTACGTTTGCAAATTAAAAAAAAAAACTTACATTTACTATATCCATCCATCCATTATCCAAACCGCTTTTCCTCACAAGGGTCACGGGCGTGCTGGAGCCTATCCCAGCTGTCTTCGGGCAGTAGGCGGGGGACACCCTGAATTGGTTGCCAGCCAATCGCAGAGCACACAGAGACAAACATCCATACTCACAATCACACCGATGGGCAATAAAGAGTGGCCAATTAACCTACCATGCATATTTTTGGAATGTGAGAGGAAACTGGAGTACCCGGAGAAAACCGACGCAGGCACGGGGAGAACATGCAAACTCCACACAGGAAGGCGAGGGCCAGATTCAAACCCACGACCTCTGCACTGTGAGGTGGATGTGCTAACCAGTGGACCACCATGCCGCTGGTAACGCAACCAGGAAAACATATTTTGCGGCATTTAAAAAAAAAAAATTTAAAAATGGAATTAAATTGTAGCAAAGTAGAAATATAAATTAACATGGTTTATGGCATTTTTTTCCCCCAAACCTCACTTGTTTTCATTGCTTCACAAATGAAAGTTGCTGTACAAATTCTGGCCAGCAACAGGAGGCCTTATGTGACTCGACCGTGAATTTTATTTTTAGAAGAAATATTTTCCTCTACAATATCTTGCTGTGTTCACTAGACAGATCAAATTGTACTTCAATTGTTATACTGTACTGCAAATAAAAAACTCAAATAGTTGTTTCACTGGTATGTGGCCTTACTTTCTCCATACAAAAACACCTCAAATGGCTGCAAATGCAGACATCGCCGTGACTATCAGGGTTTGAATTCACTCGTGTAAACAAGGCAATGTGTTTATAATAGCATCTTAATACAAGCATCAATATTTGGCTCCAGTACATCAATAGCTTATCAAGGGAAGAATTATCATGATGGAGTATCGATATTTTGTCCCGTCCTTTGAGAGTGAAAAAGCAAAGAGTGAACAGACAGCGATGGATCTGGGACATGGATGGGCAGCTTCACAGCAACGAGGAGAAACTGCCAGATTAGATAGAGCGGCGCACCTCCCGCGTATGAACGTCAATGCCCGGGAATTGTATGAGGAACGTTGAGGATGGAGCTCACCGTGATGTTGACTAACATGGACAGATGTCTGGCCGGTGGGGAGGAGGCAATGAGGGATGGCGCCCCAGCCGCTTTGACAACACGCCGTCGATCTCTCATACACACACACACACACACACACAGACACACACACACACACACACGAGGCCGAGGCCACATGCAACATGAGATGAGGATGATAACGAAGCTGCCATTCATTCTCATTAATCAGCCAGCAAGAGACAAGTGGTCAGAAATCATCATCATCATGACAGCATGCAACATGTTAATGGGAAATGTACAAAAAAAAAAAATGGATACAGTTTTACTGTTTTCCATCTGGAACACTCCCGGCAATCATGGCAGACCATTATTTTTTGCCCTCGCCCAAAAAAAAACAACATGCATCTTTTAAATGGACACACTCAATATTGTGGAACAACCACGAGTCAGTCTACAGGAATGCAACTCATCGAAGACATGGTGAGATTCCACACTGTAAGTCATATGAGGGACTCTTCACGTGCTGCTTTTTGGTTAGCCACAGTGTTAAAAGTTAATGCTGCGATGTCCGCGTGTGAACGGAGGTAATCGGGGGTGTGAGACCTTGGACTTGGCAGTCAAGTATGATTTTTATTCACTTTATACATACATCTGCATCTTTGAATGAAGCTTTGTAGGAAGTGTGCGGTAAGGTTGGAAACCACTGACATAGGCAGAGGCAGTCTTTCAGGAAAGATTGGCAACCGGTGAAATAAACAGTACAGGTCATTTTGGGGAAGGGTTGAAAACAACGGAATAGACAGACGGACAGTCATTTTGGGATAGGCTGGGACATAGTGAAAGGGAAGGATTGGGTCATTGTAGAAAAGTATGGGAACCACTGAAAGAGAGAGACAAGGTGATTTGGGGAAAGGTTGGGAACCGAACCTCTGCAATAAATGGACTGGGTCGTTTTGGGAAAGGTTGGGAACCACTAATGTAGACCGATGGGGTCATTTTAAGAAGCTTAGCAACCAATGAAATAAACAGACTGGGTCATTTTGGATAATTTGGGGAATTAGTGAACTAGAATGGGAAGGTTTTTTTAGGAAAGGTTGGGTAAAATGGACAGATTGGCTAATTTTGGGTACGGGAACTCTCGAAATAGACTGACTGGGTTATTTTGGGAAGGGTTGGAAGCAAGTGAAATAGACAAAGGGGCTCTTTAGGAGAGGGCTTGAAAAGAAATTAAGCAGACAGATGAGGTGATTTGGCGAAAGGTTGGGATGTGGTGAAATAGACAGACTGGGTCATTCTGGCGAAGGTTGGGAACTACTGATATTGACCAATGGGTTAATTTGAAGAAGGTTAGCAACCAATGAAATAGACTGGGTCATACTGGAGAATTTTGGGAATCAGTGAACTGGAATGGGCCATTTTAGGAAAGGTTGGGCAAAATTGAAAAAAGTGAAATTGTCCGATTGGGTCACGTTGGGAAAGGTGTGGAAGCAATGCAATAGACGGGGGTCCTTTTCTGCGGTGGACTGTTCCATTCACTCTACTGTGACTAAAACTGTCAAGTACAAATAATCGGTTTAGTCGTATACGTGTTTTGCTGCTACCTCAAAGATTTTTCAAGTTCTATGATGTGCAGTGCATTGATTTTCACATCAAATCCTACTAAATCCCCAGGAACATTTTCTCTTTGGCGCCATCCACATGAAGCAACTCCCACACGTGCATAATATGAGAATGCATGTTCACACAGCGCACCCGTGTGCGTACCATGCGCAGGTAGTTCATAAGACTGGTCCCGTGTTGCCAGATCTGAGGCGAGGTACAGCTGAGCGGCTTCACTCCTATTTCCTGGCTGCGGTTGAGTTCCCTCACCGCCCCCACCACCACGTGCACCGCATCAAACATCAGCGCTGACGACAGCTGCAGAAGCAAGAGTGGGAGTACGGGAAAACGGGAAAGCGGGAAGGGGGGGGGGTCGTAGGTTGGAGAGCGGGGGGGGGGGGATTGGAGTGAAGTCGTCAGGGGAGAAAACGGATGGATGAGAGGAATACAGATTGTTAGATCAATAGGCATTACACACAAGTCAAAGATGTTACGTGGCATGTTTGCATCATCATGAAACACAATGTCTTTATCGGCTGTTAATTAGCTTGGGTTAGACTGTTTTTCCAGGTGTGTGCAGCGGGAGAGGCGGTGCGCCAACTCTGTCAGAATGTTGAAGATGATGCATGGGTGTGCAAAAACTTAGAATAATACGAAACTAGTATGAATTGAATATGAATGCTTAGTGCTGAAGGGAGCTTAAAGGGGAAGTCAACCCAAACATATTTTTTTCAAGAGTATGTTCTATGCAGGCCGACTAGTTGAAACAAGGCGATATGATTAAAAGGAAATAAGCATTAAGCAGCAAAATCCACCCGTTTTTAGCCATCCCATTTTGTCACTTCTGTCGACTGAAAATGACATCGCAGACTCTCGGGGCTCAGATAACGACCAATCACGGCTCACCTGTTTTCCGAAGCTGAGCTATGATTGGTCGTTATCTAAACCCTGAGGGTGTGTGACGGCGCTAATGTAGATCTGACAGGGTGCAAAGACCTGGAGTTGAGAAAAAAAAAAAAAAAAAAAATCAATTTTTGTACAAATTCACTGACCGCTGGGCCGGGGTAGGACAGGTGGCAGCCCTCGTTCCACGACAGGTTGAGGCTGCGGATGAACTCCAGGTAGAAGGGATGAGTAGTGTTGAACATGGAGAAGCCCACCACGTTGGACTGCTCGTCCACGATGTCGTCCAGCCTCATGAGAGGGAAGTCCTATGAGAAGCCAGTGACAGTTTCAAGTGACGGTGGTGACTGCGCACCATGTGGCGGTGGAGGAGTAAAATATAGTGTAGAGTCAAGTGTGATGAGGAAGGGAGCGAGTGACAGCATCTAATCTTAGAAGAAGCTTGACAACAAGGAGAGGAGCAGAGTAGCAACTGAATGAGACAACAACTCCAGTTGCTTACTCATACCGTGTTATTATATTCTCAAACAGACACTATCTTTGTTATTTGAACAGGCTTTTTGACAGTAGCCGTTCTGATATTAGCTGGGCCAGCGGTAGGGAACTCCGGTCCTCGAGGGCCAGTCTCCTGCCTGTTTTAGATGTGTCCCTCCTACAACACACTTGATTCAAACGATCAGCTCAACAGCAAGCTCCGCAGGAGCCTGATAACGATCCTGATGATTTGAGTCAAGTGTGTTGGAGGACAGAAACATCTAAAACATGTAGGATAGCGGCCCTCAAGGACCGGAGTTTTAGCGGTAAGGAATTACACTTTGTCACTAGGTTAATTTTAATACTTAAGTACAGCAGAGGTCAGATACTTTTGAAGCGGAAATCAACCCAAACACTTTTTTTTTCCCAAGAATATGTCCCCAGCAGGCCCACTAGTTGAAACACGGCATTCTGATTGATATTGTGTTTGTGGAATAAGAGTTAATTCACCCGTTTTTAGCCATTCCGGGGGCGGCCATTTTGTCACTTCTGTCAACTGAAAATGACATCACAGTCGCTCATGGCTCAGGTAACGACCAATCCCGGCTCACCTGTTTTCTGGAGCTGAGCCGTGATTGGTCGTTACCTGAGCCCTGAGCAGTTGTGATGTCATTTTCAGTCGACAGAAGTGACAAAATGGTCCACGATGTCATCCAGCCTCATGAGAGGGAAGTCCTACGGGAAGCCAGTGACAGTTTCAAGTGACGGTGGTGACAGCGCACCATGTGGCGGTGGAGGAGTAAAATATAGTGCAGAGTCAAGTGTAATGAGTGAGATGGCTGGATTTTGCTGCTCAACTCATACTCCACAAACACAATATCAATCAGAATGCCGTGTTTCAACTAGTGGGCCTGCTGGGAACATATTCTTGAAAAAAAAAAGTGTTTGGGTTGATTTCCGCTCTAAGACTTTTACTCAATTAATCGTAAGCATGGTGACTTTAACTTTTACCAAAGTTATTTTCTGTGATGACACTTGCACTTTTATCCAAGTATCGCTTTCAGGTGCTTTATGCAAGACTGGTTAGATGCCATCAAGTGCACATCCTGAAATTCATGTTCATTGTTTGAGTTACTGTGATATTCACGGAACAGTCCGCCCCCCCAGAATCACCACCTAACTGTTAAAATATAACTTTAAAAAATTGCCTGTACATGAGCGGTTTAGAGGGTTTAGCGACCCTGGAACCCAATTGAAACATCAACAAAAATGGAGGTTGACCAGCATCTGTAACAGATCTGCCTTTTGAAGTTTTCGTTATAGACTTCACGGTGTACGATTGTCATAGCTCTGCATCGTCATAGCTTTGCATCTTAATAGTGACTTTTGCACAGCGCCGCATGTAAACATCTAAATAGCATGTGAGGCACGTACGGAGGGCGGACGGGGTAGGGAATGAAAAGAGGCGGCGAAGTGAAGGCTGCATGAAGCGACACATTAATCGAAATGCTGAAAAGGGGGGGAGGCGTCAGCGCGGCTTTGCTCGTCCTCTGCACACTTTTCCCCAAAGCGTGCTTCGCACCGCTTTATCTTTTTTTTGTGCATTCGTAAAGGGTCTGAGAAGAAGAATAGCATTTATTGTCCTTGCAGTGCACAACAAAATTGGAATGGAAACATAAGCAAGGATGAGGTGCAAAAGAAAATAAGGTGTGTTTTGTACAATTGTTTCAAAAATGTAAACAATAAATATTGAATGAACTGAAATTATATGGTACGGTCCAGAGCAATCAGTAGTGCTCTTGTAATCTTATACTCTCGCGAGCAATGCTAATATATTTGCGCCATTATGGTAATATTGCAGTTGTGTAATTGTACATGTCAAAATTGCACTTGGGGTATTGCACTCGTAATATGATTAGAGGTAATATGAATTACATGAATAATGCGCTAGGGAGTTATTGCACTTGACTTTAAAGTCTCTGTAAAGTGAAAATAAGTCTTCTAATTTTGACACACCACAGAGAAAAGTTAACATTTCAGCTACATTTGAAAGATGTAAAAAAAAAAAAAAAAAAAAAAAAAGCCAAGTATATTAAATGAAGCTTCAGAATAGACTAAATCCAGCCGTTCACTATGCGCTGAGGGCACTTAAACCACGGCCCGCTCACCAGGCAACTGCCAATCAAACAACTCTACCACGACCTGGAAAAATTATGGTTCGTAGTCTAGCATTTTTCTTATGCCTGTACATAACTGCATGATTGATCTGCGAAAGTATTCAGTTGAAAGCTTCCGGTGGCTGGACTGTATTCCACCGATTCATCGCAGGGGGTTTCCACGCGGCTACAACCAGTCGCTCTAAAGCAGTCAGACCAGCGCAAAGTCTCAGTCTACAAAATGTCTGTCCAGCTATACTTTTTAAAATAAACTGTTCGCCGATGCCTTACTATTCTTCTTTCTTTGTGTAACATGCGCACACTTGCGTGGCGCTCTAAAGCTGCGCAACATCCTGGTCTACTTGCTACCTGTCAAGTCAGATATTTATTTCTTTTTCCCCAATCCTCCATCTTTCTCTGCATGGCATGCAGACAACGTCATTGTCATTGTAGAGAACGGGACACCTTAAAGCAGACAAGACAGGCGTATTTTTTGAGTGCAAGGATAACTTTATTAGCTAACTGCGCTTCACAGTTGGGCCGGATAACTGCTGATGCAAATAAAGGTGCTCTAGTCCTTCTCGTTGGGGGAGAGGGCGACCCATGCCGGACTACAAAATAGTCATGGGCCCTGTTTTAGCAAATCAAAAAAACTGAAACACATCTCTAAATTCACTTTACAGCGTCTTTAATTCTTAGTTTTTTTTTGTCAGGAGTTATTTTTAGGCTGTGACAGGCTTCAGCTCACCCAGTAGCGAGCCGAATGAGGACAAGCGCTATGGAAAATAGACATAAAAAGAAGAGTCTCTACTCTTACCATGGTGGTGAGGATGTACTTGTAGAACGGTGATGTCATCCCCAGCTCAGACGCCTGCGGCACAAAAGGAGAAAAAAAGACAATGACAAAGTGACAGGTGGGTGCAAAGAGGGGACTTCGGGGCAAGAGGAAGTGATGTTGGCGGACAAGGCAGGAGAGGATGTGGAGTAGGGAGTGTACGTTAATCATTATTTTGCATCACGGGAAAAATACGGCCCCGCCCGAGGGCGCAATGGCTCTCCTGTGTACCCCGAGTGAGTCCTCATGGAGCTCCGGAACAATTCCCGCTCGGATTATTCTCGGAGTATTGTGTGTCCACGCGAGGATGCCCCGTTGTCGCTATTGTCCCTCACGTGTGCCCCGCAGGGGGGCCTGCCAAGGTAAAAATAGACCTCCGTCGGCTTACTGGGGCAAGCATGTAGCCCGTGGAAGTTTGCAAGGAATTAAAAAGTTTGACCATTCTGTGGATAAAAAACTCACTTGAGGATGTGGCATTCCCACTGAGGAGACAAACACATACCCACACACGTACACGCACACACAAAAGAGGAAATAAAACCACTCCCGCAGTATTGTTGTGTAAGACAGATAAGCTTTAAACACTGTACAGATACTTACAGAACCTTTTATGACATCCCATTCAAAATGTGTTGAAAACTGTCAATAAAATGTTCTGAATAAACACAAAAGACTTCAATAAGATCAAGTGCTTACACAACATACAAAAGTATTGGGACACCTACAGGGAGCTGAAATCGAATGAAAGCTGCAAGTGGGTGATGGGGCACTTTTCAACTGTCCAAAACAGGTGTCAGGAAGCACACTCACACAGAAGCTGCTGTGAGACACAGCCTACACACAGACACTCACACCAAGATTCTCTGATGTCACAGTACCCCCCCCCCCCCCACACACACACACCTCTTAAAGGCACACCTATGTACAGAACAAGGGCACTATAATATAGCTTCAGTATTTTCTACACATTTTAGGGTCGTCATTTTTTTTCACATGTTCAGATATGTTTACAATGACTTTAAAAAGTGTTTTGAAATGAGTTTAAAAGAGTGGTGCACCTATTCAGTGTGTGTTAAAATGTTTATACAATCTCTGTGCAGCACACTTTTTTTTTTTATTTATGGAGGCAAAGCACTACATTAGCTCAGAGCTCCTCAACTAACATCAATATAGTCCCTTGGTACCAAGATGCCACAAGATGGTGGCAAATCATTACATGAAGCTCCTCAACTCATTTCAATATAGTTCCTTGGAATCAAGATCCCACAAGATGGCACCAAATCAATACTTTTATCGCTTTGTCCTGAGCGCAATACGTTTTTAGTGTGTCCTCCCCCCTCCCCGAGTTTTTATTTACAAGTGTAAAACCAAGCCTGTCCAAAAGTCTGCAATGAAAAGCGTCAATAATGTACAGTCTGCGCGCGAGCGTGTGCGTACTCTCTGACCTTCTTGAGGATGAGGTAGGAGAGGGAGGCGTTGGCGTCGATGATGATGGTGGCGACTTTGTCGTCACGGATCTCCTTCAGCAGCGGGGTCGGGTCCAGGTTGTCATCCAGCATCCTGACTGACAGCGTCTCGCGGGAGATGAGGAAGCGCCGCACCAGTTCCTCCAATCTCAGCAGGCCTGAGGCAGAGCGACACGGCGTGTCAGGCTGCATATCAATGTCTCTATCAGCGCACGCCAGGCAGACTGGTGGCTGCCTCGCAGGGACCGTTCAAATGGTGAAATATCACTGGGCTAAGGGCTTATGTGTGTTCAAACCTCCGCTCAGTAAAAATAATTGTTTGTTGGTGTCAGCACCGGAAACAGATTTGTGAGCTACTGAGAAAAGTACCGGTAGTCAATATTTTATTCCTCTTGAAGGATTTATTTGAGACGAGGATTTAGTTTTCATTGTTTTATTTTGGTTGTTTCTTGTTGCCAAGTGTAACCGTAGGGATCTGGAGTCGCCATGGCAACGGCAGAGATGCCAGGAATTATAAAGTGGAAGGGAAAAAAAAAAGGCTAGTTTAATGCGACACATTACTGAACTATTGACTTTAATATGTGTTTAAAAAAAACAACAGTTTTGTAACCACAGGACTCTTAATTAAAAATAAAATTAAAAGTCGGGTCGCTTGTATCTCAAGGCACCACTGTATTAGAATATGCGTCCTACACACCGGGAAGTACGCGCAGAGAATCAAACCCAGATCTCCCGACTGCAAGGCAGAAGCGCAAACCACAACGGCTGCGCGCGGCTTAGTTTCATGTACAACATTCTTATGAGAGAGTGTAATGCATCAGTACAAGTCCTTTTGACTCAAGCCAGCGCAAATGAGCCTTTCACTTTAACATTCTCTTTACAGAGAACATGGTATATGATGGCAACAGTTTCCAGTTCCATTATTTCCAATGGGAGAAAAAAAAATACTGCAGTTAATCTTGAAGGAGGCCTTTAGGCCTAGTGCAATTCACTGTTTGTGTCACAGCGCAATTACAGTCTCCGTTCCTCTGAGCACCGCTATGATTATTATTTTTGAAAGGCAAATGTGCAAATGAAAGGCGAGTATAAGAAAGGAGGAGAAAGACGGAAATTCATGCACTTGAGCTGATTCTCCCTCTTCACGCAAACTTCTTGGTTTGGGTAATGAGCATAACCATTGGCAGTCGAGGCTCACTTGACACTGCGCGTGGAGTGAGCCTTGACTGGAACGTCGACTGCCGCCGCCTAATTGTAACGCTATAGTAAAGCACCCCCCCCAGCTATGTAAATAAGCGGCAGTGGGGATGGCGGGGGCGTCATCATGCATCTGGATGGAGAGGTAGCGGATAGGCCCTTCAGCGGGAGAAAGCCTCTGTAAGGTAGAGGGGTAATCACTGAAGCAGGCCAAAACTTTAATTAGTTTGAGCATGGAGGGGAGAAAAATCAATGCACTTTACAGCTTCCTCTCTTCCTTCACTCTGCTTGTGTCACATATTTTTCTCAGCTGTCTTTCAGCCTCTTTTCTCCCTTCTGTTCTTTCTTTTTTTTTTTTTTTGCATTCAACACCTCACTCTCTCGCCGTCCTCCACCTCATCCATCCGCTGACGACTTCTTAATGGAATTAGTCTCACGGTGGCGCGTCGTTAGCCGGCCACGGAGAGAGAAAAGATGCGTCGGAAATGACCCGAAAATTGTCAACGGCTCTCGCTCGCGTTTGACGAAGCAAGCGGGGATTAATTTATGTTGGTGGTAAAAAGGAGCACAATGGCTCAAATGACTGTAATGGTTACTGGGATGGCTAAGAAGGATGATGAAATGATAACCATAACAATAGAACAAAAAATGGGCATCAGTGTTGGCCAAGAGGAAAATGTCAAATTCAGAGACCAGGTCATGAAAACCACCAACAGCAAATGGGAAAATGTAATCATAACCATAGAACAGGAAATGCGTAAAGGAAAATGAGATTATTACCATAGGACAGGCGATTGGTAAAGGAAATTATGATGGCGACCGTAAAATAGGAAATGGGAACAGGAAATGTGACAACCATGGAACAGGAAATGGCAAAAAAAAAATGTGATAACCATAAAAATGGTGAAAGGTAAAAATGTGATGCTACCATAGAAGAGGAAATGGTGATGAAAAAAGTGAAATGTGATAACCACAGATCATGAAATGGTGCAGGAAATGTGATGGAAAACATAGAAGACAAAATGGTGAGGACAAAAATATGATGATTCCCCATGGGGAAATTTGATGATAACCATGGAACAGGAATGTCAAAAAAACAAAAATGTGACAATAACCATAGATCAAGGAATGCAACCAAGTAACAGCAAAGAGGGGAAATGTGATGCTAACCAGACAACAGGAATTGGGAAAATGGTAACAATATGATGATAACCATGAAACAAGAAATGGCAAAAAAAAAAAAAAGAAAGCAAAATGTGATGGTAACCATAGAACATGAAACCTTAAAATGACACAACAAGTCATCAGCGCAATGTCAACGTCGCTCTTGTTCTCATTTGAAGACGCTCACTCTTGTTTGTCAGAGCGAGGACGATTAATGGTCCTCGTCAGCGTTAATAACCGCCTCCTGCCAAAAAAGGGGCCCCGCCCCTCCTAGCTCAAATAACTCACATGTCAGCCTAACAAACGGCCAAAGACACTCTCATTCAAAGTGCCACCCCGCAGTAGACCTAAACAACACATGCACACACACACGGAAAACAAAATGGATGATAGCCATGTCGCCATAAAGGGAAACTTGGGCATCCCTCGCCAGCCAATCACAGGGCAGACGTGCACAAGCAACCAATTACACTCACAATCGAACCCAGAACGTGACTGCAAGGCAGGTGTGTTAACCACTAGGCCACCCTATGTCTCGTGTCCATTTTCTACGATCCACGTCCTCATTAGGGCAACCTAGATTCTGACCACAACAGGATGAAAACAAGTGGTTGTCTGGATTGCGCCTGCGCACAGTTGCACACACGTGTGTGCGTGTATGTGTGAGTCCTAACACAGAGCAAAGAGAGCAAGGAACCAAACAAACAAACAAATAGTGCAGCACGCAACAGGACAATGAAAGCGCACGCACGCCCACGCGGCATTTGCACTAGTGTGGAGCAAGCTGGCTAACACCACCCTTCGCGTTCATGTTTTTGGAATGTGAGAGGAAGGCGGGATACTCAGCAAAAACTCACATAGGCACAGGGAGGACATTCAAACAGAGACTCAAACCCTGAACCTTAGAACTGAGAGGCCGACGTGTTAACTGCTACACGTCCGTGCTGCCCTCGTTCTATTTCATGTGACTTATAACAAGTGGTTCAACCTGTGTTTACGCTACCATTCGGCAGGGCTGTAGTCAAGTCCACCTTTATCGAGTCCAAGTCAAGTCTGAGTCACAAAGGTCCGAGTCCAAGTCAAATCAGAGTCCAAAAGGTCCGAGCCCAAGTCCAGATGAGACCAAGAGTAAACCTTAAGAGAGCGAAATATTATTTTCATGACCAGAAAATTTGAGAAATATCATTATGAGCAACACTCCTTCCTTTGTTAACCATGTGTGCAGATAAACAACAAAAACGCTAACCTGTTTTTGTGGTGCCTCTCTAAGTGTTAAACAAAGTTCGACGTGGTGCCGTATGTGTGACCAATCACATGGCTATTTTGATAATCTGAAAAAAATCATTTCAAGTTTCTTTGGAAGGAGGACGTTAATTGTCAGGAGTAAAAAGATAGTTGGACTCGGGTGAGTTGAAAAGAATATTTTGCCAGTCCAATGGCTGAGTTTGAGAGAAGTCCGAGTCAAATGCCAAGGAGTCTGAGTCAAGACTGTGACAACCGAAAAAAAAAAAAACTTTCGGAAGTCAATGAAGCGACGAATCCGATAAGGAACCCGAAAAAGTCACGGGGTGGCCCCGTGGCTCGCTCAATCCCGAGGATAATGATCGGCTCTGTGTGACGCTTTTGTTTGCACTTGCACGAGACCTCCAAAGACTTCTGTGGGCGCCCCCGCACCACAGCATGTGACATCCATCCTTGAATTCCTCTGCCTCCCAATAAGCCACTGCATAATCAATCAATAATGTGCTCTTTCAAAAAGGAAAATAAGGGGGCATAATGAATTCCCTGATGTTGTCTGAGAGCCTCGACATTTTTTCCTTCCAAAAAACTGCAAAGCATTCCAATATCATTGTTATTATTAGATGAGTGCAGCCTGACAAGCCTCCCATGAGGATGTGCGCGCGAATATAATAAATAAAAGAGGGGGGAAAAAAAAGCCTGCAGCGTGAGCGTAACTTTATGATCGCTGTCCAAACCGTAAAAAGCAGTCGAAAACACACGCGTTTTAAAAATCAATCACACGCTGCATTGACAACACAACTGTACGACAGTACGGCAGCCAAAGTGTAACCTGCTAGTCCTTTAAAGACGAAACAAAACACGAATCTGAGTCCCGCTCTGCCCCTCTATTGTATGGTGTTCCACAGGGTTCTATTTTGGGGCCATTGCTGTACTCACATTCGGCCTTGGCACAGACCAGGCTGGCCGAGGGGTAGCTGAACGAGCGTAGGATGGCCCCGATGGCCAGGCTCAGGTCCTCGTTGCTGGGGTACAAGGTGACAGAGGCAAAGCGGAGGTACGGCAGGCGGGGTGTCTCTTCCGGACCGATTTTCACATGCGGGATCTGCAAGGAGGAAGAGGAGGAGGAGCTTAGAGGAGCTTAGAGTAATGAAGACCAATTCAAGAGCCCGTGCAATGAAAAGAAAGACAGACTTTCTGGTCAAGTTTCAGGTTGAACGTAAAATGAACAAAAACCTTAACAGGCTAACTTAACTTTTTAATGCATGTGTCCAACTGTTCAGTGTTTCGGTTCATTTTGCAACAACTTTCTCTTTTCTAACAAGTAGCTAAATGGCAACGCTCACAACAGGTCTTTCAACCATGTATCAAGCAATGGTGCAATCCAGGTTCATGAATTTACACCGTCATCATGACATCAAGATGACACAGTCACCGGTACCTTGAAAAAGGATGTTGTTAGAGAGAGAGAGAGACTGGCAGTTAAAACTGGCCTGCTTTACATGGAGTTTTGTATTCTGATTTGAATTGGATTAGAAGTCCAAACTCAATGAAAATGTTCCATATTAACACCTTAATCAAAATTAAACAGGCCAAAACTGGAATGGAATGGAATTTCATTTGGTTTCACAGAGGTGAATTATTATTCTTGTTGCCAAAGCAATCAGAAGCAATTTGTTGACATGTGAATGGTGAATCACAATGTTGTCAGGCTGCGCTCTATCTACGCCTGCTGTCTTGACCTGAATGTGCGCAGTGGCATTGTCTTTTTTGTAGCATTTACAGCATTTAAATTCATATTGAGTTCTTAAAATCATGTAAGCACATTTAGAAACATAATACATTAAAAGAGAGCGAGAGCAATGGATATACCAAAAGTGTACTGATCCCTCTGTGTTTACATTAAACAAATCCAGTGTTTGCCAAACTAACAAAGGTAACATCTCACAAAAGGCATCAACAATCTTGCCCCAAGATGTACATTATAAAATGAACCGACAGCAGTCACTTTGTCGGTGAAAAAAAGCAGGATTGAAGTGGATTTGACATTTAATCTAAAGAATAAATAGAGTAAACCATTTTTAATCTTTAGTCAAATTTAGTGTCAAACTAAATGATGTGTCACCGTCTAGTGGTCGACAGTGGAATTACACTGAAAAATAAATGGGAGGTAGAACAGAATAGTTATGAACTGTGCAAAACGAAATCTGCGAAATAGCGGAACTGCAGACCTGCAATGGTGGCGGGTTTATTGTAGTGACACATAGGAATAGATCACGTCACATGTAAACAGCTCAATGGAAGAGTCACAAAAAGGCATAGAGGTGGACCTCCCTGGAAATTTTCATGGACCAAAACACCTATTGTGAATTTCCGCTCCTTGTTAAAGAACAGAAAGTTGTGCAGCCCATGAAACAATAGGGCATTCAAAAGTTTAGACAAGTTCACCTGTAAATGTGCATTTTACGCTCATTCCAAAATGTCACCCCAAAGACCAATATTCCGAAGTTTTTCAGAGTACTGTAGAATGTGGTGACAAACTCACTCACCTCCTTCTCACCGCATATGTGACTAACAGTGGACCCGGAGGCAGGGCTGGATGCAGGGCCTATCACCGAAACAACACCTTTGGGTAGAATCTGACACACTGAGAGGGAAAAAATAAAGGGGGGGGGGGGGGGGGGAGGCATAAGATACATACACAGATGCAGCATTCAGGCGGAGTTTGAGTTTTTTAGATCATCCGCTTGATCCCATTGTAGCAGTTAAATCCGACTGGCTCTAATCTGATTTATTTCAGAGGAGGATCGCCCCCGAGGACAACAGTAGCCAGCCAAAGTGTTGCCTGCTGTTGCTGATGCTTGAAATGATTTGCACATTTGTAACTCGAACAACACAACAACAACAACAACAAAAAAAACACTGACTGAGCAAACCACTAATCAGATCCAACACAAGAGCTACATCAAAAAGCCTCTTTTACAGAGAGGTATCTAATTAACAATGTAACTATTAGTGTTTTCATTCATTTGGAAACATGCGAGGAGCAACATTAGAGAAACCTCTCAGTAGGAAGGAGCCAAAGTGAAACAATCAATTTCTCATTTCTTCAAATAGTGCCCCTGCCTTTAATATTGTATATGCTTTGGTCCAACGAATAATCCTTTGTAATATAGTGATTTTGTAAAATGCATTTAGAAAATGTATTATGTTATCATAAAAATGTATTTCTCTAAATAAATGCCTTCCTAAAGCCCCTTCCCGTCATTTAGCTACTGTATTGTTAGAAGGGATCAAAATTTGTCAAATTTCCTCGAATAATGGTTTCAATCAACATCTTGCCTCAGGTAATATTTTTTCATAATATGTTTGAAAGTGTCATTCAGTCATGGAAAACAATATTTAAATATGCAATACTATTACACAAATTGATTTGTACAAAGTAAATGCCTTCCACTTAATATTTGCCATTTACCTTATTTAGCTCTGTGATAGGGGTAAAATATTAACACCTGCCAGAATAATAACTCTGGAGGATTAGGCCTCTTTGGGGGGCGTGAAATTTCTCAAAAAAACATTTTAATAGACATCTTGCCTCCATACTGTATATAGTTTGTAAGTATCATTTACTCATGGAAAAGTATTTTTTATCATAGCGCCCATTAAAAAAAGATTTGTAGTAAACAAATGCCTCCCTTTTAATAAATACCTTTACCCATTATAGCTTCAGTATGATGACGCTCAAGTTAAAGCATTATGTCAGATATCAGATGTTAAGTCAAAATAAATGTATTTCCTCAAATAACTGCCTCCACCCTAATAGATACCATGATTCAATTATTCGTTTTTTTCTTCTCAAGTGGATGATGCACCAAAATACATTTTTTATTAGGAAAATACTTTTGTACAAATAAACATCTTACCACTAATGGACAAATAGTACTCTCTCTGAGTGAGTAAACAAACGCCCTTGGTTACTCATAGGAAAAGGAAAGACAATATTTGAGTGAGGTACAACACTGTGCCCCTAACACACCTCTGTAGTTGGGTAAACAAGCTCCCTTGGCCAGTCATGGGAAAAGGGAGGTATTCTATTTGTCCTAAGTGGATGATAAAATAAAATACAATAAAATAAAATAAAATAAGACCTTATCCTTCAGAAATGCCCGGTACTCTGCTGAAAAAAATCATTGGAAAAATTAAGTCTCTATTAGAAGCAGGCATTGACTTGTCTTGTGATGACCCACTACAATTTCTTAAGTTTTAATACATTTGCATATTGAAATATTTCCCTCCTAAAAGAGCTCTGGTACTTTTAGCAGTTGAATAAAATCAACTCCTTTGGATACAAAATAAGGACCTGACATGTCTGGCGTTAAATGAAGTCTTTAACGTCTCCTTCCACGTCCGCGGTCTGCCGGCTTCCTGGCATGACAAGTGGAAGAATTGGCAATGAAAAAAGTATATTGACCAGCATGCGCAATGCCCATTAATCAATAGCAGTAACACACTCGCTCAAACGTCCACCCGACGAACACAATTAAAAGAAACGCCGACATGCGGAAAAAGACCAACAAGTGCTGTTGGCTGCTGGCCTTAAAAAAAGCAGATGGTGGGTACAAAACGCAATTCAGCATCCGCTACAGTTAAAAACACCCTTCCTATCCAAAACAGATTATCTTCTTATTTGGAGATCACTTTCTGACCAGCGTCGTCTAACCTCGGGCGGGTAGAGGGAGTAAAGAGAGAGAGAGAGAAAGAAAAAAAAAAAATCAATCCCAGACAAATTGTTCAGTCCGGCTTCTTGAGAATAAGAGTCAGGGAGGGTGAAAAAACAACAATAAGATCCCAGTGCACACGTTTGAATTTGATCACTGAGACCAACCTCTGGGTCAACAAGTGCTCTTACCTCATAAAATGAGACAAAGAACGCTGTGAGGGCAGTCAAACCAATGGGAGGGGTGTAAACATGACACGCCACAGAAAAGAGTGCTAGCAATCCTGCCAAATTTGAATAATTAAAAAATGAAAAATAAAGTAAATAAAATGAGGCTTTAAAGTGCTTCATTGCTTGTCATAAAATGTGATTGTCTCAGTCACAATGATAAGCAAACACAGTAAACTAATACCACAAAAACAATTACATTTTTTCCCCTGTTGCACTAACATGTACAGTGCAAGGTGAAAAAAGTATGTGAACCCTGCGCTAATGACTTCTTCAAGAGCTTATCAGACTCAGGAGTCAGCCAGCCAAGAGTGCAATCAATGTGATGAGTTTGGAGGTGTAGGTTAAAGGACGGTGCTGGTTGCTAAACGAGCGGCTTGGGCTTTTTCCTCAGTGGTTAGTGCACTTGATTCTCAACTCGGGGAATGGTGGTCATTTGGGTTTTAGCCTCAGGTGGGACCACACTGGGCAGTTTATAGGGCAGTTTTAACCAACACCTCCAATCTCAAGGCATTGCTCTAGGTTGGCTGACTCCTGACTCCTGTTAGCTCTTGAAGAATTCATTAGCCGAGGGGTTCACATACTTTTACCGCCCTGCACTATGACTATTTCCATATTTTGTTCTGTAAAAACATGAAAACAATTGCTTTTGTGGCATTAGTTTCCGAAAATGGTTTGTTTTGACTTATGAAGATCAAATTACATTTGGACCAATTTCTGTACAAATCCAGGTAAAGATTAAGATTCTCCTACATCTATATGCATGCGTATTTATCATGTGGCGATGCAATCAATGCATTTTTTATGCATGTTTTTGAGAGTGTGTGTCTGTATTAAAGGGCTATTTTAAGCTTTCCAAAATCAACTAGAGGTAGGTTTGATTATATATTACCTTTGGCACAAATCTAATTTGTTAGAAAGTTCAGTGGCGATTTTTTTAAGCGGAAGAAGCAAGTTCGCTAAAACCCAGCCAGACGGGAAGAGGCGACCGCAGCCTTTTCATGACGTCTTGAAGCTGCGCACACCACTCACGAAACAGTAAATAGTAATAAAGATATATTGTGTAGAGCCTTACGTCCTCGATCCAGAGTCAAGTGGCACTCTTCGTACAGCATTGATGTACTATTCATCCATGCACATGGATATGTCTGTAAGAAGTGCGTTTATTTTTCATACAACAAAATACGTCTGACATATCGTGATTGACAACTAAGCTAACAGTGCATTAATGCTAATATGTCATCATTTAGCTAGCGGTTTGATTTACTTAGAGCTCTGGCCTCTCCAACAAGTTTTGTTATGGTAATTGTGCCCGTTTTAAGGTTTAATATCCACTTTTGCACTGGCCAAGGTTCACCAGGCAAAGAAATGCCGATCAGACAAACAGCTGCTGAATGGCCTGTCGCCGGGGAATCCAAGGTGGCTGCTCACAGTGCCACTTTGCCGTAGACATTTATCAGGTGTCCCGCTCCGCTGTCTGCTCAGAGAAAGTGGCCGTGTGTTTACTTAGCATAAAATTCGAAAGAGCAAAGCTGGAGGCCGCTCACAATGGTCTGTCATCGGACACACGTGTGCGAGCGAGCGCACGGAGGTGGAAACATTTCAGAACAGCGGAGGTCCACTCATAGTGCGTCTCTTGGATATCCGCGTCGGGCATCCTGCTGGCTGTTCGAGAAAGTGGCAGTGTGTTTGTGTGTTTAGTCTGCAGGGGCAGCACGCACCTGAAAGCACCACTTTGGGGGTGTTTGTGCTGAGGAATTAGCATTTTAACATGGGAAGAAGCTAAAAAAAACAAAACAATTTTGATTCAGCATGATATGGCCCTTTAAGTAGTGTCGCAAGTGAACGCACTCGTCGGCGGGTTTTACTGTGCTCAGAAAAGGGCCGATCGGAAGGTCGTGGAAACATACTCTACTGTATGTGTGTGTGCGTGTTCTGTGAGTGCGCCATGTGTGCACTTCAGACAGCTGTAGCTGTAAGATGACAAGCTCTCTGATCCAAAGACCCCACCAAAAAATGGCTTTGAGCAAACAAGATTGTCAGAGTCTCCTGCCCATCGGTCAAGGACACACACACACACAAAATCGCATATCGTACACAAGCCTTCTCATGCTCGACTCGACATTTTGCCGGTGGCTGTTAACAGGGTCAGAGACCTCCAGTCCCAGAATCGGAACAAGGGAGTCTCAGGCCTGCACTGATTCCTTGGTTTTCATCCGCTGTATGAAGACATTTTTATTGGGCGCATTGGTGGACACAAGCAGCTGTTCCTGGAGGCCACTGGTCCACTGCTCTTAATGAGACCGGCTTGGCGGGTCATTGGCGCTCTCCACTGAACATGTAAACTCATTAGCATAAGCTCATAAAAGAAAACTAGGGCGCTTTTAACGCTCCCAGTGTCATTTTCAGCCTTTTTTTGTTAAAGAAAAAGAGGCTGCAGTAAAAAAAAAAAAAAAAAAAAAAAAAAAAAAGCTAGTATAATAAGGACGATGCTTTTTGGACCATTTTGCAAAGCCATTGCTGCCTTATCGGCTTCAGGTCACAATGATGCAGAATGACTGAGCTAGCCGGGTTCATAGGTCAAATCATGATACACTCCTTCACGGCGTTCGTTCCGGTCTAAAAAAATGTATTGTTGTTTCTCAAAGCAAGAAATGTACTGATTTAAAATAATGGCTATATAGTGTAGATGTGATTGGAGGTGAAATCGCTGTGTCCCATTGTGGCGCTTGAGCAGCCAAAAATCATATTCTCAATTTTTCCAATCTCTTTATGGATCACTGTTTTAGCTCAAGGTAATTGCAGTGATTATTGTTCTGTAGCAAAGCAGAAATGTTGCAGATTTCACATACAGACACAAGATGATGTCAAGTGGAACGTGCTCTTTTGCAGCGCTCCAGCAGCCACACATTTGATTCTCAGCGCTCGGCCAGGGCCCAACTTTCTAAAATTCATTATTCTCCTTTACCAAAGCAGGAAATGTACTGATTTTAAAAAATGGCACAAGATGATGTAGATTAACTCAAATGTCAAACTCTGCCCCTTTACGGTGCTCGAGCACCCACAAATTCTATTCTAGGCGCTTTGCCAGGGCCCAACTTTCATCCATCCATTTTCTGAACCTTTCAAAATTAATGTAAACATAACTGATTTGAAATAAGATGATGCTGGTATGGTCAAATGTCAAACTAGTCCATGGCTCTATGGAACTCGAGCCTCACAAAAATAATCCTTTTAAGGATGTTACCAGCCCATTTTGTCCATTTTTAGTGTTTCTTTATGTGAATGAGAGCTTCACTCACTCGTGTCAGTGGTGTCATACTGGGAGTCTTTCTGGAGCTCGTAGATGTCCACCTCCACTCGAGCTCGGGCCGGGACCTCCATCAGGCTGTTGATGTTTTCCCTGGCCAGCGACAGTGCCAGACGCTCGCCGCGCCCACACACAGACTGGTCATCCAAAATGGCCGCTAAAGCCAGGAAGAGAGGGAGGGAGGGAGGGAGAGAGAGATTGAGAGAGAGATTGAGAGACTTGTTTCACAGTCCTGTCTGTCTAGATCACTCTGAGTGGCCCCTTGAATATTTTTTTTTAACAATCCCCCCCAAAAAAGAGCTAATAAATATTCAACATATGTTTTCCATGAATAACGGGGGGATATAATCCCGTAAAAACTGGCAAAATGCAAAAATATGATCAAATATTGAAGAAATTAAAAAAAAGATAATGCAGGGGTTGACTGTCATTTTAAGTTGTAATATCACAAATTACCACTAGATGGCAGAGATTTGTTAGTTGTGCTTACTCTGGCCTAATATTTTTTTTGCAGATGGAATGATATGTAGAACAAACATAGTACCTCATTAATATTAAAATTTTGAGTGAGTTGATTTTTGTTTACAAAATGAGTTCTTGCACTTAATGTTGGTTTCTTGTTCAGCAGTTTTGTGCTGTCCTTGAATGGTCATTTTAACAATGGTCATTTTAACAAGACTGAAAAACATTTGTTGTTGGTTTAGGATCGTGGATCTTTTATAGATGCATTGAAAAATGTATTGTGTAATGTAATCAATTCAGAGCACTTATTTTGTTCGTATTTAAAAATACATTTGTTTGCCTTACAACTGGTGGTCCTATGTAGCCCCTAGTAGCACTGATGAAAAACTGTGACCCCACTCCAGCATTTAAGTTGTCCATCCCCGATCGAGACTCGATTTGTATTTTGGACTGTTTCCAGTATTGCCTCCTGCTTGAGCTTTGTTTTTTGTTTTTTTAGTCGCCTCTTTTCTTTTGCGTTGCCTCAGGCACTGATCCGTTCCCCCGACCCGATTGAAGAATGATACTGATCGCCTGAAATAGCACCGAGGACCTGAAGTAACTCTCCTCTCTGCTTCTGTTTGCGCTGACATTTTGCAAGGCTGCTTACAAAAGAGCAGTTGAAACACAGGCAGGTATGTTATTAACGCTGATTCCGATATCGAACCTGTCACGTTATCTCTCACCAATCCCTCGATACCATCGCAAAAGTGACTGTGACTCTTGTTGGAGGAACCTGGTTAAACCTTATTTAAGGGGGAAGTCAACCCAAACATATTTTTTTCAAGAATATGTTCTATGCATGCTGTTGCTAGTTAGGGAGGACCCCTAAAGATGCTGAGTGGACCAGTTTGCTCGTCAAATCAATTGTTTTTTTTATTTTACGGCGCTCGAGTAGCCACAAATTTCATTTTCAGAACTTTGCCACGGCCCAATTTTTAACTTTCCAACTGTCTTTATTGTTATCCAAACAGGAAGCTAAGTGCTTTTAAATGAAGACACAAGATGATGTATTGGAGAGCAAGTTGAAAGTGAAATCATTACTCTGTCTTTTATGGTGCTCGAGCAGCCGCAAATTTCATTCTCAGCGCTCTGGCAGGGCCCAATTTTCAACTCTCCAAATGTCTATATTTCTATCAAAACACAAACCGTATTGGTTTTAAATAAAGACAAGATGATGTATAAGAGATCAAGTCAAAAGTGAGATAACTGCATAACCTTTTACGATACGTGAGCAGCCACAAATTTCATTCTCAGCAGCCTGGCAGGACCCAGTTTTCAATGTTACAAATTCTATTGCTGCGTTTTATCAAAGCGTGAAGCTGACCGATTTTACATAACGACAAGACGATTTGGTCTATGTTGAAATCCCGACATGGCTCTGTTAACAGCGCTGAAGCAGCCATTTTTTTCTCAAAACATTTATGGATTACTTTATCGCGAGGTACAGTAAATCGAGCAATTGTTGTCTTTGCAGGAGCCCTACTGATTTTAAATAATGACAAAAGATGATGTATCGTAGACTCTAGAGTCAAAGGTGAAATAATTACAAGCTCCTTGTCAATGCGAGCAGCAGCATATTTTATTCTAATTGCTCTGCCGGGGCCCAATTTTCAACGTGCTGAAATCCAATAAACCTGTTAATCAAAACAAGAATTTTACTGATTAAAAAAAAAACAAAAAAAACAAAGAAAGATAATGCTACATGGGGGAAGGTTAGGGCTTGAAAGATTTTCAAGTCAAATCATATTCAATTAATCAATGACATCATTGATATGTTTCCGGGCTAGTAGAGTGGTCTTTAACAAATTTTGCGCCATTAAGACATTTTGAAAGGACTGGTGTAAAAACAAATGATTAAAAAAACACTCATCCTTAGACTGGATATTGTTACCAGGCTCCAGAAAAAGATTTTCACTGTTTCACAAGTTTTGTTTTTTCTTACAGTTGTTGCCTGCTTATTATTGGACATAACATTTTGGCGATGAAGATAGAGCTTCAGTACGTGCCGCTGCCCTTGTTTCTCGCCGCAACGTCTGTGGTTTCGCTGCTATGAATTATGAATCTTTTGAAGGGGGAGTCAAGTAAAAATGTTCTATGTGCCCCCGACTGAAATTGACTTCAAAGTGCCCTCGGTCTTGCGTTAGAAAACGTCACCAGACCCACAAAACGGGTGAACCGTGACCTTCACAATGCGAGCCTGAAGATACTTTGACGTCAATTACAATTCAACAGCAGAGCACAGTATGAATGTCAAAATGGCAGCACCGTGAGATGGATGACAACTGGGGGCATTCATCTGCTTCATTCTTATTCCACCAACTCAATATTAATCAGAATACCATGTTTAGGGTAAAGGGGATGCATAACACCTATTATTGCAAAGGACATTTTTCACTTCAGTTCCCTTTCTAGTGCTGATCGGAGTAGTCGAAGTTAGCAAAGCTAACCGTGAATCTCATTCGTCACCAGCCTCCTTTGGTACTCTCAGAGCTGAAGACTGTGTGGCCAGGACATTTTGCTGGTCTACAGAGTGTTATAGGCAGTTTGTGGACTTCCAGGTGTAAAAATCAATTCCCGGTAGTTGAAGCCCCTGTACATGTTGAATCCTCTGATGTTCAACAGGTTGGTTGTCGGCCATTATTTTTCAGAAAAACGCGTTATGAGTCAGACAAAATATCCAGAGCTTTGCTTTTTCTTGGGCTTTTCACTGACTCTCTGATACTCAGTAATGTCAAAGAGACTGACTATTGAACCGACTGTGCCATATACACACATCTGTCCTAGCGGCTCAGTACAAGAAGGCTAAGTCAACAATAATTACAGAGAACTGAATAGGTGTTCTCTGACTTGGAAAAATGGATTCACCCCAACTTCCCTGAGAGGTTGACACGCAGCAATGGAGACACCCATCATGAGGACATCAACTGAAAGATTATTGGTGGAAACTCACCCATGCGAACGGCGGAGAGTACGGGGGTCTGACAGAGCGAGCGTGGCGGCATGTTGGCTAGCAGCAGGAAGGACAAGAAGTGTATTGACAGCAGCAGTGCTGGCAGAGCCGGCATCTTCTACTTCTCCTCATGGAGAATGGTCTGCTGGCTGCCTGTACCACCACCTGCAGGAACGGAGGATAAATTGCATGTTCATGGACGGATAGCCCCATAGTTTGATGTTTGCAGTTTTCAATTGAGGAAATCAAGGAAAATCTGGATTAAATTAGGAAAACAACATCAACCTGTATTATACATCAAATGTTCATCATGTCTGGGGGGAGTTCAAACCTGTATTATTGAATCAGTCCGAACATCTAAAAGTCCTATGAAGTCGAACGAACATAAAAAGACACATTTGCCACCACCTATCATATACACACCGAATATCCAACATCAATACGACACTCTAATCATTTCAGAGGCAAATGGAGAAAACATTAAAAAGGCATACAATTTTGCTTTGCATACTTTGAATTGGAGTTGGGGTGCATCGAAAAGTGAAAGACAGTACAGTCAACCGCTAGTAATTGTGATACGGTCCAGACACCCGCAATAGCTTAAAATCCATAACATCCATATATCCATGTAAAAGGGTTTTTTTTTTTTATACAGTGCTCCCCCTCCAAAACACAAACACATTTAAAAGTTATTCAAATACACTTATTAAACACATTACAAATGCATTTAAATGCAAAAAACAAATTGCAATCAGAAAATGCATAGAAGTTACTGCATGCAATTGTAGTATCTGTGCATGTGTCTTTAAGGGGCGGGGCTCTTTGCAAGTGCGTTTCCTTTCCTTTGTCATTACAGCAAATATATTGTAAAAACGCATTAAAAGCAGTTACTTAAACAAAAAAAATGAATAAAAAGCTAAATCTAATTTGAAACAATCTAAAACAAATCTAAAACAATTGCATTAGTTCTAGTTCAGTTTTTAATAAAAATGGGTTAAAAAATGGCATTTTCAATGTTTTCCAATGGGACAATGTGTATGTGGATTAAATTAAGGAACAATCCCAAAACATTCATCAAATTTAACCTATATTCCATCAAACTGCCAAAACTACCCCCGCAAACAAAATGAATACCGCAAAATGTCTCTAGGTCTTCTGACTTAAAGGGTTAAATATTCAGGGTTTTTTTTGTACAGCTCATACCACTAGTTTGTAGTCAACCACTAGATGGCAGCACACTATTTTGTTTGACAATGTACATTTGAAAAAAGAAGAATGAAAACAGAAAGTATTTCTGCTCAGCCTAGTTTTTATTGAAGATTATTGAATGTGAAATCCTCTTCAATCCTGTTTTTTTACGCCTACAGAAAGTGACGGATTTTATTTTTATTATTTTTAATATTTTACATTTTTTAATGTGATTATTGCTGTATAGTGTGTGATGATGAGCTTGTTGGGTTGGGGGGAAAAATATGTGATTTGTTTGTGCCTCGCTCTCACTATACTTCACTTTCATTGTAGCGCTCTGATGGCGTGATTTACTGTGGTGCCTGCCTGGCAGTGAAATATGCTACGCGCGTTCCCTCGCCAGGTCTCCTGCCGAGAGTCGCTCTTTTGGAAGTGACAGACCTCAGCCTTGAAGAGATCTCCAGAGGCAGTTCAAAGACAACACTGCAAACAAGTGCACACCAACGCAAGAAGCTCTTTGAGACAGCTTCCTCACTCTTCCTATGTACCAACAAGCGTTTTCAGCAGCCCTACCGGAACTTCCTAAGTTCATCTGTAAAACAATTAATTACAACACAAGCGCTGCTAAGCAGGCAGGCCTGGCCCCGACTGACGACATGGTGAGAAAGGATACCGGGATGCAGACGGAGGAGCAGGTGGAGGTGGAAGTGCAGACGGACAAGCTGAAAGAGTTGCATCACCACCACCATTTAAACCCAGCAGAGCGGCACGGGGGCAGTGCAGGACCCTACTGAATGCATGTGGGGAAGGGAGGGGGTGAATGAAAGAACCTCACCAGTGCCTGTAGTTTGGGGGTGTCCCTTTTTGTTTGCCGCATGTTCTAAAAAATGAAATTGAACACTGCATCGGAATATTCTCATATTATTATATGGGTGAAGCATGCGTGAGCAAACATAGCGCTAATACTAATAGCTGTGCACCATACTGTGCAGATGGCCGCGGTGGCCTCATTACGCTTTGCCCTGCTCAAAGTGAATGGAAGACGGGCCCGAGCGTGTCCGCCATCTGTACACGCACGACACGTTGTCGAAAAATGGCCACGCCGTGGGAGTCATTGTTTTGAGTCAATGCAGTGTGTGTGTGTGTGTGTGTGTGTGTGTGTGTAAACATACACGCGTAATGATTGTGAAGCAAAGTGGAATGTTGTCACATATGTGGGGCGAAACAACAGGAGTTACACAACTGATGATTAGTTTGACCACACAGTGAGATTGTTGTTTGTGTCTGTGTGTGTGTGTGTGTGCGTGCGGGTGTGCGTGTGTGTGCGTGTGGGGTGTGTGTGCGTGCGTGCATGGACGGACCAGTAATTCCCATCAGTTAACAATGCTAAATAAAGTAGATAAACTTTCATATTAATTCATGGTTTATTTGCCTTTTTTTTATAGCATAGTTGTTAGTTAAGATTGTATAGCATAATAAATATTAATTTATTGCTATGTTTAAAAAAAAATACATGGGAAAATGACCTTGAAAAAAATATCGTCACATGTTAAATTGCAATCGCAATAAACACTATTATTATGATATATTATACTTTAAAGCAACACTGTGCCGTGTCAGTTTTTGTTGATTATGGCGGTGCCATGTGGACAAAAGCAGTAGAGTTTTGACAAAAGTCAACCACCTTTCCCATTTCACGCATGTTGTGCCGTGAAATCCTGAGCTCTCGCTGGCCTGCAAGTTGTACTGAATTATATTTCTATTTCCGGTGGCTGTGTGAAAGATGAATAGCGATGAGCTATTGAATCTAATTTTGTTCAAACAATACTTTTGTATTTTGGTTTGTTTTGGGGCTTCTGCCATGACACCAGTAATAGTGCGTAGACGTTCGAATCGACCTCCGTCCTTATAGCGAAAGGAGGAAGTGAGTATGCCATAAAGCAATTCAGGACATTTTTTTTTTTTTTTGTGCCAGGGTTGCTCCCGTCCTCCTCAAAGTTGCTTAGTGCCAGTAAAAACGGTACAGAACAAAGTTCGATTCAACTACTTGTAAGTCAATGTTTCATCAAAAGAGTTGTGAAAAAAAACTTATTAAGGTTGAATTCTTGCCCAGTGCTGCTTTAAAATCGTTCTCCCTTAGTGGTCCCCGAGAAATGAAGAGGGAATAAACCTCTGTGCCTCCTGTGAAGAGAAGATTTAGTTTGTTTATTTATGATCGTGATATTATTATTACATAATTTATGTTTTGTGTACGGCACTTTGGTCCACCTGTGGTGAAAAAGCTAAATAAATTTGAGTTGACGATGTAAAACCTGTGCTTTAACTTCAAAAATGTTATGAAACAGTTAATTGCACCAGCAGGCCACACCATGTTCACTGCATGCACTTGCTGCATGTCAGCGTGATGACAAATCGATCGTGGGCTCATGGGCGCCCAAGTGGCGCACCCTCAGGTGCACTCAATCAAAACGTTGCGGGGAACCTATCATGAAGTGGAGCTTGCATTTGAACCAGGCCTTCTGATTGGCTATTACTGAGAGGCAGATCTGAGTGAGGTAGGTCTCTACGCCTTTATCAATAAACAGGGATGGAAGCGTGGCCCTGTTATTGAGAGCTATTGACGGCATTAGACGGGGAAAATAACAGCATCTGTACTCCCAGGAGGAGGCGGGAGTGAGGGAGGGGGGCATAGAATTGAGGAGGATGAGTGAGGAAAGTGAAGCCAGGGGAATTGACTGAGGATGGCGAGGGAATAGAAGAAGCAAAATTGAATGCGCCGGGTGAGGAGATTGGAAAGTGTTAGTGTGGAATGAGAGAGAGGATTCAGTTGGAGAAAACGCACATTTACAGACAGTGGGTGCCGCCATGTTTATATAATTTCCACTTACGCCGCTGCCCAGAGATGTGATCAAGCGAGACGGCAGGATGCATTGTTGTAATTTAAGCTCCTGGCAAGCGGCAGCTCCTCCTCAACCTACAGCTACAAGTTGCCGTATTGATTCATCCAAACGCTCCTCCTCTGGTATTCATCGCCAAAGATCTGCAACACGTCCGCATCGCTTCCTTTTCAGGAGCCTCACAAGCCAATAACAAGGTAACCTAACATTCAATCACATGGGTGGAAGTACAATATGTTCTGACACTGATATCCATCTATTTTCTAAAGGGCTACAGTGGTTTTGATCCTACATGTCAGGCCAGACTTTTTTTTGTTAGTCTTGGTTGCCCTGAGTCCCATTCTGCCACACTGTTGTATGGTGTTCCACAGAGTTCAACTTTGGGGCCTCTGTTGTTTTTGTATTGAACTTACTGCCCATGCATTCCATCTTAAGAAAACATGAAACCGTATTTCCTTCCACTGCTACGCTGATGACAGTCAGAGCTTTAAGGCAACTTTTGTCCTGTCTGGAGGAAATCAAACCTGGATGGCACTTCTTCAATTTCAATGAAAAGAAAACACAAGTTATGGTGTTTGGTTGTAGTGGTCTTTTGAACATCCCACCCTGTTTTTCTTTTTCTTTTTTTTTTTGTTTAGGCAGCTTGTTAACCCATTAAGGACGGGAGAGCATAACCGCGTTTCTACCACTAGAGGCGGGAGCGCTGTTGCGTCTTTCTACCCTTAGATCCAGGAGAGCGTATACGTCATTTTCTATTTATTATTTAATTTTCGGTCTCTTAACCAACGAAATGCATCAGAATAGACATGTGACGGTGTCGTGAGTCGTCGGAGGATATCCGGACTTTTTTCGAGCAGTACTGGCGGACGCCGTCAATTGCGGGAGCTCTGAAATGAATAACGGCAGTGATAGACAAGGCGATTGTGGACTTTGAACCAGTAGAACCAGTCGAACGTGATATATGGTTAAGATATATGTTTGTAGATAATGACAATATCGACATCTTTGTAAGAGAAAAGAGGATGGACCACTCGATTTTTTACGATTTAAAACTAGTGCTTCTCTTGCACTGACACTTTATTTTTACCTCTTCAATTGAAACCGTAAAGATGAATAAACTCGAGTCTGTGTGAAATGTCCAAGCTCTCAAATTCTTTTGGAATTATGTTTCTGTCTGCTACAGGGGCTGAGATATTAATTATTTTGTAGGTGTTGAATTTCTGGGAAAACTTCAGGTTTTCAAGGATAATTCCAAACACAACCTTAGGTTTTGGGGAGCTGTTGAGCCAGGCGCTTTAGGCCTGAATGGGTTAAAGCAAAGCCTTTTCTTTCACAACAGGAGACAACCATTAGTTAAATGATTTTTCTGGAGTATGTGGTCCAACCCTAACCCTAAGATGCTAGTAAGATCCGAGGTAGCCTCAATTCAATTACAAAATCCACCTTTAAAGTAGTCTAAAATGATGACACAAAAGCTACACAGGAACAAAATTGTCCCATTAAAAACATTGAAAATGCATTTGAAAAACTACAGCTACAACACATGTCTTCATCAGGGTCAAATGTGAGATGGAACCTATCCCAGCTGACTTCGGGCGATGCCTGTGTGTCAATATTAGTTGAATTTGCGATACAAAATGTTAGGTCTGAGCTGAGATTTGAACCCACAACCTTAGAGGAAGACATGCTAACAACAACAACAGCCTGACTCCCATAATCAGCCGTAATCGAGGCAAATATAAAACTACTGTATGCATCTGTGTGTGTCCACACACCCACGTCATCACTTCCACTTGGAAACATGGCACTTCTTTTATCTTGTTCTTATTCTAATGTATTCAAGACATCCACATTAGACTTGAGGTGATTTTGGTGAGTTGGTGCAGATAAAAGTAGATTAGTAATGAGTCTATATCTCATATATTACATCTTGTGTCAAGCCTCTCAGCCAAAGAGGAAATTATATTGTGGCAGACTGCGACACTGACAAATACTCTTTTATTGTACTTTTCATGAATGCAGGAGGGAGGGGGAAATTGGATGGATGCATGCAAGATAGATGGATGCATGGGTTGATGGATGCATGTATGTCTGGGCAAACAGACAGATGGGTGAACGATTGAATGGAAGGGTGAATGGATGACAGAATAAAAGTATGTTTCGAAGACTGTCTGATGATGACTGATGGATGGATGAGTACAAGGATAGAAGAAAGAATGGAGAAATGGCTGGGTGAAAAGGTTGCCGATCAAGGGGGAATAAATGGATGGGCGGATGAGTAGACATGAAAAGAAAGAATGGACAAGTGGGCGAACAATTGCTTAAAAAACTACGGTGACCCATGACAATATGGCGAAACACTACGGCCAGCTAATGTATGGATGAAGGAAACACTGATTGATGGATGAATCAATCAATCAAATGGATGGATGATCGAATTGATTTGGAAATATATGGAGGAAATTGATTAACAGATTAAATGTGATGTTATGGTCTAAAGAGCGCTCATGTTAAAGTCAAAGTCAAGTTTTTCGTAATGAGTGATCCTCAGACACGTTGCCCACTTTTCTTGAGCAAAGTGGGAAAGAAATGGAGCAATTAAGGCACTGTGATGCCCTCCTGTGTGAGCAAGGAGAGCCACAGTCTTTGATGCAGTTACCACAGTTTATTGAAGTGGACAAACAGTCAAACACAAAAACTAAATGGAAATGCTTACTAGGAGCTACAAGAAGCCAAAACTCACTCGCGGACAAACCGGCCAAGGTTTTTCATCCCTCACAAGGCCACACCCCTTAAAGACACACATACGTCACTACACTTGCTGTAACTCAGCTTGTCCTACTGTACAGTCATCAGTTGCCTCAGCCAGCTGGGGGCATGATAATGCAGACATACGGGTAAATATTGAGACAGTCACTATTCAGAACGTTGTAGTAATATTAGTCATTCTTTACAGAGGATAAAGAATATATACCTGTGATTATTGTTATATTTTTATGTGCTGCTTTACTGTTTGTGGGAGGCCAAAGAATAGCTCATAGTTAAAAAAAAATGTGTAAAATGTAAATGTAAAGAATGTGTGTGTGTGTGTGTGTGTGTGTGTGTGTGTGTGTGTGGGTGTGGGTGTGTGTGTGTGCGTGTGTGTCAGCTGTCAGTCAGCAGGGAGTTGCAAGCCCCCAGAGTGCAACCAGCACCTCCCACCACCCTGCATCCCCTTGTTCTACAGAGGAGCACGCGCAGGCTTTTCATGGCGCAAGTCACCCTGCACTCTGCCGAAAAACACACAAAAGGCAAAAGCACACAAATATTCCCACTTCCTGCTTGTCTGTGAATGCAGCGGAGAATAAAAGAGAAATCAGGCGGGCATTCATCTTGCTGCGTGTGCGTGTGTGTGTGTGTGTGTGTGTGTGGACTTGGCCGCCTGCATATTGCGTCTGCGGTGTCTCTTATGAAAGAGAGAAGCATAAAATCAGAGATCCTAATTATTTAGGGAGAGAAAGACGAAGGAGAAGAGGTGGGAGTGTGGTGGGCGAAGGACGGTGGAGGAAAGAGGAGGGTGAGGAGGATGGAGGACAAGTTGGTGAGTGAGAGGGGGCCAGCGTTTGGAGGAAATCAGAAAGGCTATCTGGCCTTGTACCCGCAGGAGATGAGCAGAGGATGAATGAAGACTAAGGCGGAGACGGACTGGACGAGGGAAGCGGGGACGGGGGAGCGAAAAGACAAAAACAAGTCGGATGGAAGAGGGCAGCTTGAGGCGAGGAGGAGGAGGAAGGGTGTCGGGGAGGAATCCTGGCGAATCATTTGTTTTCCCGTTTCTCCCTTATTGTGTGACACAACAAAAAGTGACAGTCGTCATAATGGCGGGATGAATCATTCCCGTAATTGAATCTGGGAGTGGAACGGCTTCAGCGGCAGGCTGCGGGATTTCAAGAGAAGCCGGAGCGCCGCTCATTATGTGAGGACGGCGTGTGTGGCGCACAGCTAGTAGACATTGCTGACTGCATTTGGGTGGCTTGATGACAACATGGCTGACTTTGGCTGGTTTTTGTGCGTATGTTTGTGATTGATTACAAAGAACCTTCAAAGTCCACCACACGGTATTCCGTGACATTGGTCATCACATTTTTTTCCATTTAGGATCAATTGATAGATGTCATTGAATGTGTGGTGGTTGGAATTAGGGTTAGGGTTTCTTTCCATCGACTCGGGGTGTAGTCTGGTGGAATAGATTCCAGCTCACCGGTCACCCTGAATAGGATAAGCAGTTTGATGAATGATGGAAGGATTGGAGGAATAGTTAAATGGTGGAATGAATGATGGAAGACTACAGGTATGGATAGTAGGTGTGAGACAAAAAAAATGAAATCAAAAAATTAAAATCGGTTTTGATTTTAAAATATGCAAGTGTAATCGAATCAAACTATTCCACTTTAAAACACTGCGATACGAATCGAATCGTCTTTTATTGGAGGGCTTTCATTAAAGAAAAATGCCATATTTTCAGAAACGTAATCAGTTAATTCACATTGTAAAAAGACAAGAAGAAACTCATTGAATCATGTCCTCTCAAACTCAGCCGCATCTCGTAGTCATAATCCCACTGAATTGAACCAAGCTGTTCCACTTCAAAATAAACTGTCCTTGAATCATATCGCACCCCATGCATCGAGGTACGTATCGAATCGTCTTGCATTTGAGAGATGCACACTCCTAATGGATAGACGTGGATGAATGGATGGATGAACACAGATGATGGAAGGAGCAATCGATAGCTATAATCAATGGGTGGATGAGTGGAGGGATGGCAGACGGAGAAGTGGATGAAAGGATGCATGAGTGGATGAATAGATAGATAAATCGTGGACTGTATTTAAGAGTTGATGGTGGAATACAATTGGATCGAGAATGGTGGAATGCAAGGTTGGGTGGAGAGATGGTGGATGGATGGATGATGGAAGGACAGATGTACAGATAGGCAGGTGGATGGTCATCGGATGAAAATATCGGTAGAAAGGACGTATGGATTGACTGGTGGGTGGACAAACGAGTGGCAGATGGAAGGGTTGTGAGGATGAAGGGGTCAATGATGGCTGTTGGAAGGATGGATATGCCGTATAGGTAGATGAAGAGAAGTGGATGGATAATGGAGGGATGGCTGGTGAAGAATTGATGAGAGCTCAATAGACGAATGGAAGGACTGCCAATGAGAATAGAGAACGGTTGGAGAGAAGATGGATGGATGGATAAAAAAATTGCCCAGCTACACCTCCGATATAGGGATCAAATGTAATAGAATGAATCAGTTTGGAGTCCACTGTCTACAACAGCCAAAGAGCGTTGAGCAGCCTGGACGTACAGTGGACATGTATATTGCTTTCCTGTTCTCCAACTATCATCAAATTTTCCAGTTCTGTCATGTTGTTGCCGTGAATTTCCATGCCCTAATCCTCCATCTCCCCTTTTGACACTCACTTTTCTAATCTCGCCATCACTGCATGTCTCTTGGCTCTGACATTTCCCGACTCTTTGTTCCTTTTTATCCCTTTTTGTCTAACTCTGCGGCAGATTTGTATCCCCAATCTCCGCCCCCGACGGTCATGCCCGGCGTTTGGAAGCCTTTTTGTCCCAGACTTGAAGGGGAGCGAGAACATTTGGAGCAGACGTTGATTTATTCATTTGATGTGGATCTCTACCTGGAAGCTGGTCTGCGCAACATGACTTGAATTACATTTCGTTGAAGCGATGTTTACTTGAGCGCGGTGGAGGTAAAATGCCATCTTAGCCAGGGCGCATAGAATAAATCACCATAACGTAAAAATGCAAAAACAGATTCAAATGGAGGGCGGACGCGGTAATAGCATGAACGCCGATGTTGATTATACCGTCCCATGCAAATCGGATGAAATCTGGGCAGGGACGACGTCTGCCAACGTAGCTCTCGTCTGATATTTTATCATCCGACGCAGCAGCTGGGGGGCGGGGGGTGTATTTGAAATGATAACATGTTGAATGGAAAAAGCTCTTACATCACAAGACAGCCGAACAGAAACTCTCGACTGCATTAAAAAGAGACATGGTTAACATTTCCTGCCACCATCTTTTCATCTTGACTCATGTGTGCTTCCGGAGACTCCAAGGCAAAACAATGCTAACTGTTGGATGGGAAAAGTACATGAAGGTCTTTTAAGATAACTTCAGTAAGCATACAAAATGAAAGGAGGGCACATTCTTGTCCTTCACTACAAGAAGGCAACATACTGAACGGAGAATGCTTTCATTTCCTTCGCTAAATGAAGGGAAAACAATAAAAATGACAAGCCTTAATTTTCTTTTGCTATATGAAGGCAACACAATGAACAGAGATCACAATTTATATATTCGCGCTATGTGAAGACAACTCAATGCTAACAACATGGATCACAGGGTGAATGCTTTCTTTGCCTTGGCAGCATAAAAGGTAACATTGACACAAATGAGTACTCATTAGTTAGATTTAACAGTGTAGAGAAAAGTGATCTTAAATCCCTTACCTTGAAGGAAATAAGCACTGCAAGAATTTTTTTTTTAATTATTTTTCTTCTGCATTTCCATGTGACAACATTTCAGTTGCCAAGAATTTATGTTCAATATACATATATTTTATGTTAACTAGAGTGTCCTCTTGTCTTCCTTGCTTCTGTCCCTCCCTTCAGTATTAAAATTATTGGCTCCCGTGAACCGAACCTAGTATCGCTTTCACTGGCCCAAGGGAAGAACTGTTAGTGCATATAAGGGTGCCTTATAGGCATTAATGACTCCGCTTCCCTGTTACACTAATCCTAAATTTTCCTTTGCTACAAGAAGGCAACACAATGAAACATGACGAAAACGATGAAAGTTCTTCTCCTATATGAAAGGAACACAATGCTAACAACATTCCTCTCCCTTAGCTATATGAAGGCAACACATTGAAGGAAGAACTTTGATTTTCTTTTGCTATATGAAGGAAACACACTGCTAGCCATTTACAACATCGGGAGATTCCTCTCCCTTAGCTATATGAAGGCAACACATTGAAGGAAGAACTTTGATTTTCTTTTGCTATATGAAGGCAACACAATGAAAGGAGATCACTATTTTTATATTCGCGCGTGACGGCAACACAATGCTAACAACATGGATCACAGGGCGAATGCTTTCTTTCCCTTGGCAGCATAAGGACAATGACAGCAAGCATTTGTTTTTCCACTTCTGCTGTCTAGAGGCAACACAATGCTAACAACGTGGATCACATGGAGAACACTTTACCTCCACTGCATGATGGCAGCGCAATAAAAAGATAATTCTTCATTTTCCTTTGCTATGAGAAGGCAACACAATTAAACATGACAATAACAGTGAAAGTTCTTCTACTATATGAAAGCAACATAATGCTAACCATTTACAACATCGGGAGATTCTCTCCCTTAACTATATGAAGGCAACACATTGCTATGTGAAGGCAACACATTGAAGGAAGAACTTCAATTTCCTTCACAAGATGAACGCAGCATGATGAAAGGAGAATGCCTTCGTTTCCAATGCTACGTGAAGGCAACACCTTCGTAATCACGTGAAATATGAGGTATATCCAGTCTATTCCTTTGTTTCATGAAGGCAACACAATGACGCAAGAACTCCAAAGTATCCAACGTGAAGGCAACACATTGAAAGACGACACCATTTCTTCCGCTACATAAAGGCTGTACAATAACAGAAGAAAGACTCTTCATCGTTCGTGACATGAAGACAAACACATGAAAGGAGAATATCATTTCCCACCATTACGTGAAGGCAACATCACTTCTTCCATGGCCACGAGAAATTACATACCTAGCGGGTACGTCCCCCTGCATTTTAAAGGGTATTTTAAGTAAAATAATCACCTATTTTCACAATAGACTACTAGTAATCGGTAGGGGTGGGTGACATGGGCAAAAAAAAAATCTCGATATTTAAAAAAAAAACTCGATAACGATAATTTGACGATATTCTACAAAAAATATTTTAAATCCGCACTTGCCTTACAGACCAATTGTGGATAGACAGCGTTTGTGAACAACATCTCTTTTAAATTTCTAAATACAGCTTCTGCAAAACATAATGATATTTCACGACAATATTTAACAATAAAAAACAAAAAAATATGTGTAGACTTACATTGATTTTGGGGAATATTTATGTCATTTAAATGTCTGCGCTGTTATTCCATAATGATGTGACATTTTGAGCTGCAGTAAGTACTGGTGTATCACTGCCAACTACGAGAGCAATCAGAATGAGAAAAAGGTGTTAACTACAGCAATCAGAATGAGAAAAAAATGTATTTGATATGTGACGTGTGACGAAATGTCACCCAGCGAGATAAAAAAAAAAAAGATGTCGTCATGACAACAGCCATTTCTCATACATTGGCCAAGAAAGTTGAATAACAAAACTGCAATTTACAGAAAAGTGCATTTTCCCACTCATTCATCGCTGTGATATGTAGACTTGTGACTTATTCATGTTTGGGTCTATGCTGGCGTCACACTAATAAACCGTCGTAGTTTGTCCAATATGTCTGGCGAATACAGGCTAGTTAATAATGATGCGGACTAAAAGCTTGTAAATGTTAACCGATCATCCGGGATGTCACGGTTGCCTTGCTCGCTTAAGTACTGAGTGTGTGTGTGCGTTTATATTTGTTGGTTCAACTCGGCGACTGTTTTCTGTGTGTACGTGTTTAACCTTTTGTTTAGCGTACTTGCGCGGTCGCCAAGTTTTCCTCGTAATCCATATGGCTCGTGGTGCAACAGAATTGCTCTTCACGGTGACCCTTTTGTCTGTTATTCCCACCGACGTCAGTCTTGTCAACTCCAAACCATTTACAGACTACGGACAACGTGGACTCGCGCCTCGCTATAAATCCCGCTAGACACTCCTCCATGAAATGAGGAGGAAACAGCTCCGCTGTAGTGCGGACAGAGTCACGTGACCGGGCCCTGCCCGCTGATTCGGCGAATGATTATCACTTCCTCCTCCTCTGCTGTCAATGCACTCTGATTTTTCAGCATTTCCTCAAACTTTGCTGATGTCGGCTGACTCACTTCAAGGCAGTATTAATACTCGTAAAATTACACATGGTGTAGGCAAGATAACGATACATATCGCCCACCTCTAGTAATCAGTAATAATTACATGCCAAGAGTGATTATGTATGATATAAACTTGAATTATTATACGTTCTAACACCACCCAAAGAAGCTTTGACAAGAAAGGCGAGAAGCAGAGGTGGGTAGCAGTGGTAACATGCTACATTTGCTCCATTACATTTACTTAAAGGTAGTTGAGCCCCGGGTAGTTGTGATGTCATTTTCAGCCGACAGAAGTGACAAAATGGCCGCCCCCAGAGATGACTAAAAACAAGTGGATTAACTCTTATTCCACAAATGCAATATTTATCAGAATGCCTTGTTTCAACTAGTGGGCTTGTATAGAACATATTCTTGAAAAAAAAATGTTTGGGTTGACTTGGAGGACTTGGACTTGGAATTGGACTTGTCAGAGTAGTTTTAATGTAATAAACATTTTACTTTTGCTTGAGTATTTTTGTTCAGAAGTACATTTAGCTATATTCCGCTCAGTACTTTTATTTTTCTTTCACACTATCTATTGCTTCCTCGATCATTATTTTGGTTTGTCGGGGCTAGATTTCACATGACTGTTTCACCAATCCTTTGGACCAATCAAAAGGAGTGGTTGGTTCACATGATGGCACACAAAGACTCTGCAGCCTCACACAGAAGCAACGTTTTTTTCATGAAACAATTTCTTGTGGCAGAATTTGCCCCCATTTATTATTTTATAAAATGTTTATTGTTTCAACTTAAAAGAGGGGTGCGGATGTGGGCGTCTGGTTGGCACTTTGCTTTGCTTGAGAAAAAAATTAATCGGAAGTGACTCACATTTACTCAGTACTTGAAGCAGGCAAGGAACCAACTTAGTTGAGCCAAAATGGATGCCCCACACACAAAGCAAATCAGCGTGTCTTGGCATCCCAATACTTTAGCCCATGTTGTGTACCCCCAAGATAAATGATCACTATAGTATCACCCCAAATGATGCTATTACTACCTTGGCAGGTGCTATAAAATGGGCCTTGGGAAAATACTGTGTAACTGTCACAAAACAGTGGGACAAAAGTGGAAGACACTTTGGAATTTAACTTTTCAAAGAAGGAAGGAAGGAAGAAAGGAAAGGTTGACAAAGAAAGAAGGGGTAATTGAAACTGTTGTGAAACCTTAACCCTTGTTTTGAAAACTAACTCTGGCTCGAAACTATGATTTGAAACCTTAACTACAAACCCGAACCCAGACTAGAAGCCCTAACTTCAAACTTGAATGCTGTCTAGAAATCCCCATTTGAAACCTGACTTTGAAAACCGAATCCTTTCTTGAAACCTAACTCCCCAACCCTAAACCTTCTATGCACCCTTAGCCCTTGCCTTCAAACCTGATTTTGGAACTTGACTTTGAAACCTTAAACCTGTCGTAGAATCGTACTTTGAGACCCTAATCCTTCCATGAAAGGCCTGGTACTTGTCTTGAGCCCCCATTTTGAAACCCTAACTGTGACTTGAAACCCTAAACCAGTGTTGAAACCTTGCTTTAAAACCCTACTCCTTCCATGAATCCTTAACACTGACCTTGAAACCCAAGTTTAAAACCTTGAACCCTCTTTATTAAAAATCCTAAATCTTGCTTGAAACCTTAACTGCAAACCCTAACAGTCAAGAAACCCAAACCCTGACTAGAAACCCTAACGCAGGCTATAATCCCCATCTTGAAACCTGAACCTTGCCCTACTTGAAACTACTTTGAAACCCGAATTCTGTCTTAAAATCCAATTTTGCAATTCTAATCCTATCTTGAAACCTTACTTTGAAACTCTACTTTGGAACCCTAACCTAAAACTTCAAAGAGTTGATTTGGGAAACTTTTATGGAAATGAATGCAGATGAGAATGTTTGTCACAGTGTTGCACGTTTTTGAGCATTTACACGATTGATGAACGTAATTGAATGAAATACATGCAAATGTGATCAAACGAAAAATAATTTCAACTGCATGCATACTTTTGTTCCACCACGTATAGGAATCAAACACCAGTCGAGCAGATGTTAACACTATTCGAGCCTTCCTCCCACCCACTTCCTCTTTTCATCTTACCCACGTCTGACCCTCTGACTCTCATCCTTCCTCTATTCCGCTTTGCCTCCTCTTCATCAACCCCCCCCCCCTTCCCCTCCGTCCACCACATCTCCTTGGCGACCCCCTGGGCGCCATTTTGCCTCTCACAGGTGACATGTTCGACAAAGAGAGGCCCCGAGCCGGTCCGTTTCGGGCGCGGTGGCAGCACTGTGACACTGTCGCATCCTACTTTGTCACGTACGAGGACAACAGGAGACATCAAGCGCATGCACGCACGCACGCACGCACGCACACACACAGGAATCTTTAGAAAGCAACGTGTGTCTACCGTTGGACTTTCGTGTGTTTTTTGTCGGTGTAAATTCTAGAAGTAACAATACTGACTTGTTGTAGTCATAACATTTCACAGTATCCAAGACTGGAAACCACAAATGCCGGTGGATCCTGATTTCCATATCAGTGCAAGACTCCAATTTCTGCCGAGCTCGGCGGGTCTTGGAGATGCCTGGCAGAGTGACAACATGTCAGTCTAAACCTTACACCAGCTCAGACCACATCTGGCATCCATGTATTAATTAATTCATTATTCTTGTTTTGTCTTTCTAAACTTGTGTTATTATTTCCTTAGTTATTGAAAAATGTTTACTTCACTATGTGTTGTGGTTGCGTCGCAACGTGTCGACCAGGATTAAGAAAGCCTGTGATAAAGGCCCTGAAGTCATTTGTTGTTGGGGAAAATGTGTTCATGTCTTACTTTTATGTTGATTTTACGTATGGTTTTGGGGCGGTCCAGTTCACATGGCTTGTACATGGAACAGTAGCGTCACTAGTTGGAAGCGGTAAGTGAAACTAAATCAGTGTGTACCGGATTAGTAAAATTACCGATATTTTTGTTGTTGTGTAAAATTACAGACAATTTTGCAATTATTTTAATTTGTCGAATAAGGTCACATTTTTGTTGTTCGTTTGAAAAAAAAAAACTTTTTAGTTTGAATATGACAGTATTATTGAATGCGGCCAGGCCGACTTTGATAAATGGACCATTGAGTCATTGAAAAATAAAATGTGCATTTGTATTTGAATACCCCTGTTCTCATGCTCTTCGACGGTAGTCGACTGGTTAGCACGTCCGCCTCACAGTTCAGAGGTCATGGGTTCGATCCCGGCTCCGGCCTACCTACGTGGAGTTTGCATGTTCTCCCCGTGCCTGCGTGGGTTTTCTCCGGGTACTCCGGTTTTCTCCCACATTCCAAAAACATGCATGGTAGGCTGATTGGACACTCTAAATTGCCCCTAGGTGTGATTGTGAGTGCGGATGTTTGTTTGTCTCTGTGTGCCCTGCGATTGGCTGGCAAACAAATCAGTCTCCCGCCTACTGCCCGAAGACAGCTGGGATAGGCTCCAGCACGCCAGCGACCCTTGTGAGGATAAGCGGTAAAGATAATGGATGGAGGGGTGTGGTGGTGTTCTCATGCTTTGCGTACAAAATAGCTTTTTAGATGTGGTGTATTTTGCCCTTGAAGTCAATGCAGGATTGAGTAAAACCAATCAAAATGCCGATGATGCATTACAGGAAGCGGTTGTTGTTTTTTTTTCCCCCCTCTACGTGGAAGCAGCAGTGGGAGGGGCTCAAGTGGTTTAATCACAATTAGGATGCTCTCCTCGAAGCCAGCACTCGCCCCTTGGCTTCTTTGCAGAGTTGAAACATTTGAATACTGTTTCGAATAAAAAGGTGGCATACATTAAATGTTATGATTACATTGTGTTAGCAAAGAACAGCGAGTGCGGCAAGAAAAGAAAAAAAAGGAAAAAAGAAAGAAATGGTGGCGGGAGGGATGAGAGCCCTGTCGCAGCGGATGTAGAGTATTTTCTCTGGGGGAGGGTGCAAGCCTTGTTACAGGATATTACACGACAGTATTACTTTCTGCTTTCTTTGCACTTGTCTCAACCCCCACCCCCTGGCCCCTCTACCCGCTCATGCCAACCATCCCCCCCCCACCCTGCAAATGTGTCTCCTGCCGCAAAAGTCGGCCATGCGAGAAGAAGATTTTTTTTTTCCTTCTTCTTCTTTTGAACTAGCTCTCCTGAGGTTTCTTCCACTTTCTGTTTTTTTCCGGAGAAAGGGGCTGGCGAGGGTCTTCTTCGAAAGCCTCGTGCCTGTGTTGTGAGACTGCGAAGCCTATTAGGAGCTTCTGTATATGATATAAGCCCACTTTCATGCGCCGGGCTTAGTTTCAGCATTCATATAGCAAGCAGGTGGGTGTTTATTTACTTGACTGCAGATGGGGGCAGCAGCTTTCAAAGGGGAGGCCTCTATTATTGAATGTTACTATAATATTAACAAAGACTGCATATAGAGGGGTTTTTTTGACAAATAAATAACTATTTTGGATAAATGCAGAGAAATGCCAAAAACAGACTGGTTTGAACAAGTACCTTGGGGGTAAGGCCTTTATTTTGGCATTTTAGCATAACATTAAAGCTGCTAAATGTAGAATTCTGTATACTGTATGTATGAATTACATAAGGAATACTAAGGAGAAATGGCATGAATTGGGAGAGACTGGATGAATCAAATGTTTGTTTAATTTTTTGCTTTTTAATGCAGTGTCAAAGACGACTCAATGTAGTTATATTCACGTATGAATAAAAATAACATCAGCAGATCAGCAGAGAAGTGGCAAGAAAGGATGTAGACTGGTGAGAATAAGTATATCTTGGGCTGAGGCCTTTATTTCTTTAATCTTAGTCCAAATGTCGACTAAATGTAGAGTTCTTTTTTTCAACGTATAAATAAAATAAGGTCTATTATGGAGAAATGGCTTGAATGAATGCAGATTGGTCGGATCGAGTACGTTCGGGGTGGGGCCTTTATTCTTGTATTTTAGGATAATCTTACAGAAAGCTTTTCTTTTATGACAAATAAAACTTCACATTAATCAGTACCCAAGAAATATATACAGTAGCTTTCAAACTCTTGGTGACCCCTGTAATAAAGGTTGCCGATTGGGCCAGTCAAGCCTGCCGATATAGTATGTACTGTCGCTGTCCATCGCATATAATGCTCATCCACCCAGGAAAGGAAAATAAACCGCTGGAGTAAACGGCAGGTGTCAGGGAAACTGTCCAAACCGACAATCAATGAGCATCCTTTCACTGCTGGCTCACTTCTATTCCGGCCGGTAATTGCTTTGGATGGGAACAAGATTCCAGTCATGACAAGCAGTCACCATACACAGCAAGATCTACAGTAGACGCAACGTCTCTAACGGATACAATGGCTGCCGAGCTTGGTAACGCGTTTTACTAGGAGGCCGGGTCCGCATCAACAAGTGTGCGGTACCCTGCTGGTTTATAGGGTTCGCCGTGGCCTTCAAAGACAAGTGAGACCTACAGCAGGAGGAGTTTGGGCTTCTCGCAGCCATGGACTGACGCCTACACAAACACAGATTGTGCATCCAATGACTCACACGACATTTGGTCCATCTCTCGTTGTCATGTTTTGGCTGCCATGGCAACAGAGTCGAGGGTGACGGATAGAGGTTGTGGCTGCGGCGCTGCAGGGGAGGCTGTCGGCACAGGTAAACGAGTAATTATATCACAAAAGTGCGGTTTGTGTCCTCAACAGAATCACTCGGTCATCATGAAAACGTAGCAGAACGAAACCCTCAGGTCCTATTACGCAACATTTTCGCACATACAAGCACAATCATAAGGCCCCGAAAATGAGTTTCCTTCATGTTATACTATTTGTTTTAGTTGTACGTACATCCAACACACTTCCCTGCTGATTATCATACTATTATTATGATTTTATTTATTTTTTATTTTTTAAGGGTTTTATTGTCCACGACAAGTTAATTGAGAACATGAGTCCTTTGGATCATGCATCATTCTATTGTCACAATTATATTTAACATTGTGCATGTGTCCCTGAAATTGATGTCCAACCTGTCATTAACTGAGGTGAACTGAGCATGGGGAGTAAATTAAGCTACCCCTTGTTGCTAAGAAATCAGTTTTTAAAATGTGCATGTGACTAAATGTTTTCGGGGAAGCCTTCATTTCATGGAATCTGTGAAGGTGGCCAAAGTGGCATGGCGGTGAGGCCTTCAGAGTAAACCCCCCTCCATCACTGTTACATACCAGACCACCCCTAGCATAAACGAAAGCCGTTATTAGAAATAACTCATTTAAGTACAGTACTTATTAGTCATGTTTTAAGACCATTTACGGCACTTATTTTACGACACATTTTCAAAATAAGATGAAAGAAAAAAAGATAACAGTATATTGAGAGATAGCAAGTCGTTTTTTTCCCAAACTAACACACTTATCTCACAATATACATCAATAACCATGCCCAAAGATTTTAAAATGAACCTTCCGCCATTGCTTGCTGTAGGCATGTACGCTATAATTCCTGTGAGGCCTAAAATTGAGTAAGAAACTGTAACCCCAAAAATGTGTGAAATAAATAAAAGTAATGAATAAAGTAAAACGTCATCTGAAAAGTAAAACCCCAAGTACAGACACCTGAAAAATCTACTGAAGTAACGTAACAAAGTATTTGCACTTTCTTCCTGGCCACCACGGATGCGTACGGCAGCATTTTCAGTCTCATTTCTGTAAACAAAACTTCCAGAGAAGCCAACGGATAAACTTCGCCATCATGACGAGATTGTGTTTGTATTAGTGCTGACTGAGAGCGAGGCTCTCTGCGCTGCGTTCTCATCTCCTCTAATTTGCCCGCGCGGAAAGCAGCATGCTCATTTCGGGTTTGTTTTCAGCTCGCCGCGAGCGAGAGACAAATCCATCCCGACTGCGCCCGCGAAAGACAAATCCATCCCGACTGCGGCGCGAAGTCGGCACAATAAGTAGGACGAGACATTCTCTTGTCGTCAAGCGGAGGCAGTGACGGCGCTGCCTGCTGGTAATTAGCCGAGTATTAATGTCGAGCGCGAGAACGGCCCTTTTAACATCAACTCTTACATGGTGTTGATTGGAAGAGGAAGCTGGTGGCTGATGTTGTCTCACGGTGACGGGGGGGGGAATTCAGGGGTGGCGGGTGGGATTCGCACATGAATGAACGCGCAACAAATAAAGCATTTAAGCCTTTACCGTGTTGGATTAAGTCGACTTTGCCGGATGGAATACTATGGAATTCTTTGACGCATTCTGTCGAGTAGCTTTTTTACACTACAGTAGCACAACTTCAATTACTTTAATTGAAGCGATCAAATGTTAGATTTGCATATAAGCATGTTTTTTTTCTTCTTGCGCTAAGTGCTTGTCCCTTTCCAACTCCTCAGCCGATGCGACAACTTTTTTTTGCTTTTGGAGAATGGCTTCATTTGGCTGCTAAAACCGCTATAAAGCATAAGAAAAAAAAAAACAATTTAGAGAAATCAAGGCAAACGTTGTAATTATCTCGTTTAATTCATTTTTGAATGTTCCCAGCATTATTGGAGGATTGCGCCTCAGGGCGAAAGCGGAATTTTACTTTTGATGCTGATGCAAATATAGCCGAGAACTTCCAAGTAAAATTAGAGATCACTGTGGCTGTGTTGGGAATCACTCCAGAGACACTATGCCGGGGGTTCCAAGTCTGGTCCTCGAGAGCCCCCTAACCAGCCTGTTTTGGATGACTCACTCCTCGAACACAACTGATTTCGTACGCTTCGGCAAAGCTTGCTGATGAGCTGGATAGGGGCAAAACTCCGGTCCTCGAGGGCCACTATCCTGCATGTTTTAGATGTTTCCCTCTTTCAACATTATCATATTTCAAATGATCAGCTCATCAGCAAGAGCCTGATCCTGATCCTTTAATTTCGGTGTGTTGGAGGTGGGAAACATTTAAAACATGCAGGATAGCAGCCTTCGAGTACTCTACTTTTGTTGATAAAACGTGAACTTTCTACCAAGTACTGTCTGGTTTTAACACTTATCTAGTTGATTAAAAAAGGAAATCTAAAACTACATCTTAAAAACCCAACCCCCAAAAATTATGTGCAATAATTTGTTAAATATAGGTACAAGTATACAATATATACATACAAATGATAAAAACATGTGCACTCTTTGGACACAACATTAGGTACACCTGCTACTGCAAGTGTTCAAATAAAGTTGAAGACATTCACTGCTCATTGAAATAATCAAACATATTGACGAGCAGGGAACCTATTGGTGCCTGTCTTGGACCTGAAGGATAATTGATTGGTATTCTATTGCTCTCGGGCGTTCGAACAAACGTGCAGTTCATGACCTTGGTACGCCGCTGTCTTTTCTCCAGCACACTTTATTTTTAGACATGTAGTTTGTCACACTGCTGGAGGACGCCGCGCACTGGGAAATGACTTTTCTGTTTCTGCTAAGGCGAAATGATTTCATCAGTTTTAACTGTGCTTTTCCAATTTAACTGCCTACTCGCCATAACTCTATTACACTATAGCGAACGTTAAATGAAGAAAAAAAAAAGTGCTTCTATAAGACTGTATTTTATTATGCTAATCCCGAGGTGCTGTATATCTCCCACCCGGGCTGCTTTATGGCCCTTGTAGATTGTAATTGTGTATAATGGATTAAAAGTTGAATTCACAGCTATTTATGGGAATTCAATTCACTGGCAATAGTTTGTCCAATGCTGACTGTAGTAATTCAAGTAGCAACGCATTAAACGAGAGCAAATTAGTCTCATAATTACATTTTTTTTTTTCCAAGAGAGAAGGGTGGTAATGATCGATTTCGTCCAAATTTCATCCCCGTCGTTTAGCTGGTGTGAAAATACTGTGAGACGCTGCTAAAATTGGTCGTGTGGAGACGCGGGCTAATGAAGCTGAGAGAAGCTGACTGCAGAGGGCACCAGGAGGGCAGCAAAATGCAGAAATGTGTGTTAGTCAACACTTTGGCATTTACCACAGGATTATTTTTCTTCCTTTGAACACTTTGTGACAAACAAGTCACACTGATTACAAGTTGGGTTTATGAGTACAACATTGGTTGCAATTTCTCAAGATGATTTTTTTTTTGGGGGGGGGGGGGGGGGGGGGTTTAAACAATGTTATTTCTACATAGAGGTGGATAATAGCACTACATTTAACTCTGGTAGATTTGCTTAAGTAACTTTTTGGATAAATTGAACTTGTCATCTCAGTATAAACGCAAAATACGTTTTACTTTTACTGGAGTATTTGTATGGGAAAAATGTGACTCTGCTTTTAATCCTGACTTATATTTTTTATTATTTACAGCAATCCCCCCTCCACCACGGAGGTTACATTCCAGACTCGCCCCGCAACAAAAGAAATTGGTATTTTTTAATCGAGTCATATTATTCAAAAGTAACAAGCCACCTGGTGGAGTAAAGACTTGCTAGAAACCCCATCTAGATAATTACCCAAATTTGGGTTTTCCTACAATTTTATTTTGAAATGAAGACAAACTCTAATTACTATTTAGTTGACAAGATTTATTGGATGATCTCTTTCATTGTAGCTGCAAGTATCCATATCGTTTTTTTAAGTGTTTCAAACGCCATCATCAGTAACCATTTCTACAATTACTGTAAAGGGGTGTGGAGATAAAGTTGTAATCGTACACATTAATGGCAATGAAGAAAACACCTGACGGGACGCATTGTGATGATAATAAATAAGACGTGTCAATACATAGGCGGTTTTATGCTTGAGCGCCCATTGATTTTTGACACCGTCATCCATCATTTATGATGAGATGTTCATCCGTGATGAGACTCGACCCAAGGTCAGCAAGCAGTGGGCGTTGCTTGGCAGCGGCCGTCTCAACGATATCATCAAAAGTGTCGCATGCCACAAACGACAAATCATTTTTGTGCCACTTGGGGCCGGATTTTATCCCCGGGTCAATATTTAATGTCCGATGGGCCGTCATATGCCCTCGTCTGACTGTGTTCATGTTTCATCTGGACAGCGGATCAGCTATTAAAATATCCATCCATCGTTTTTTTGCTCATTTGGGTCACCGTTGGGTTATTTGGAGCTGATCCCGGCTGACTTCAAGGCAAGAGGCGGGTTATACATATGCAGTACATATACTGTATTTCATCTTTGCATTATTGGTCAACTACGACCCAATTCCAGTTCACACATTTGTTAGATCTCAGCTTGACTATTGTAATGTGTTCCTTTCTGTTCTGCATTTGTGACAAAATGCTACCGACTAGGATTAGAAAGTTTGATCATCCGAGCCCTCCCCTGGCCAAGTCACACTAATTCCCAGTCCACCTGAGATGAGTTGAAGGTTTTGCTACTTCCGTGCCTTTGCACCTTCCTATCGTGCTGACTTGGTGGTCTTATGATCGATCCCGAACCTTACGCTCACAGCATGCTGGTCTTCAAAAGAAGTCAGCAGGTTCAACCATATTCTTTAGTCTAGATCTGGAGAGTCCTACCCGTGGGAGAGTCTACACTCTAAAAAGAATTAGGTTAAAAATAACACAATTTTGGGTCGAAAAAGGACAGATCGACTAAATGGATCAATTTGACCCCACATTCTTATGTTGTTGTTTTTTTTCTTTCTGCAAAAACAACCCAGAATGTTGGGTTAATTTGCCCCAAGTAGTGGATCGGTCCATTTTTAACCCCAATTTTTTATTTTGAACCCAACTGTTTTTCAAGTGTACCATTGTAGAAATGGTTTAATAGTGACACGATTCAAGATTCATTTCTACATTCTCGCATTTGGTTGAACTACACCTAGTATGCAACTCATCTCTTGCCCTGCCGTACACCCAGACGTCTGGATTTTGGAGTTTTACTGCCGCTTCACTCACACAGAGATATTCCAATAGGGATTTGAACCCAGAACCCCAGACAGCGAAGCTGATCTTTTTTTTTTTTTTTAATCGTGATGCCTAAAATTCCACATTTTCAGATATTTCAATGAGGACCTACAAGAAATTATAATCGGCCGAAAATTGTGATTTGAGAGGATTATTTTTTTAATTTTGTGGCTGGTTTACTGTATGACAAATGTATATTTATCTATATACGCAGGTGCACCTTTGAAGCTCTGTGTGCACATCTACATAAATGGTGCGTGGCAGTGAGTGGGTCAATTGGGCTTCACTTCCATCTTTTTCTATGCCCGCTCTAGGCTAATAGACACTAGCATATGCTAACAGAAATCATTTGCCGGAACATTTATGCGGCCGCGGTCGTATTTTAATGCAAAATTAGCATTTGTTTTGCTCCATTGTTGGGTAAACGAGTCACCCTGGCTGAACAAACGCATGCATAATGGTCCCGGTTAAGCGCGCGTCACATTAGACCTAGCACGACTTAATCCAGAAAATTAGGAAAACGGGCACATCTTGTATTAGTATCGCTTGTTCACCTTCGCCACCGCATGGGTCAGGTTTACTTTAATTGCTATTTGTAGGGCACAGTCACCTTTTTACAGCCTGCAGACCGGCACATGCGAAACAGAACATACAATGTGATTACATGCAAATTACCATGAAATTATGGATCATATAAGCAAACGAATGCCTGCGAGCAGACTAGGATGTGACACGATGGCATATACAATATGCGCCATTAATAAAACACATTGTGCACATACTGTATGAAATAATTAAATTGTTGCCACACCTCCAGTGAACTCAGTGTGCGTTTTAAACAGCATTACTAATACAAGAAGACCATATGCTGATTACTGTATATTCTAAAATGATTAACTGATGTATTAAATTGGTTATTACCAGAGCTGGGCACTTGACCCTTTTTTGCCCATCCGGCCGCGATCCTCCACCCTTGACCTGGGTACCCTTCCGGCCACGACCCCCCGGCCGTATTCATAAACATTGTCGGCCCCTGCCCCGTTCCGCCAAAAAAAAAAAAAAAAAACGCCTTTATTGTTGTTTGTCTTTATTTAAAGACAATTAGCTGGCTAACTTATTTAAACCCGCTGTGGACACGCTTCAAACGCGTCACTAACGCACGTACCTATCCAGCTGCGTGTACTTACCTCCATTGCGAGCCCTGGGGTTGGTTTTGTCGTATTGTATAATTATTTGGGTCCAGCAAACGACAAGTCTGCAAGCATTCAACAAGTTACTTATTTTCCACACTTCCCCTCCTTCACACTTCCCGGCCTTCAAAATAAAAGCATGCCAGCAAACCACAGCAGTTTTGCTACGGCGTATTTCCGGAAGTAGGAAAGTGCATGATGTGCCATACTTGAGTGCTGCGCGCAGCTAAAATACACTCCCAGACACAAGTTGTTTTGAAAGAAGCCTAAAAAGAAGCCTTTCATCGAGTAGGCTGAGATTAAATTTGGCCGCTTCGCGAGCACGTCACACGCATGAGGGCCGGACTAAAATCCGCTTCCGGCCATGCTTAGTCCAGCCATTTTTAAAAATGTGTCATCCCCCACCCCTCCGCCCCAAAAATGGGCATCCAACCGGTCCGGCCCAGGGACGGACTGCCCAGCTCTGGTTATTACATGAATCTTCATCAAAAAATATCAATTTGTTTACTGAACTGGAGACAGTGGATGTCTGTCTTGAACAATTCACATTTTTGGCGGGACGAACCTATCCACCGTTTTATCGAATTTTTGCCATAGTTAAAAAAAAATTCAATCTAATTTGATCATAATGGTAAATCAAGTGTACTTATAGCGCTTTATCTACACCTATGTTTGTCAAAGTGTTTTACCAAGCCTCACTTTTTTTAAAACATATGTGTACACCGACACACAGATACATCAACCTACAGAAGGGTTTTCTTTTTTAGTTTAAAATAACTTACTTGACCATCCAGGATCCCTCTCCATACACTGGCCAGTGGCAAAACCCAGGAGTCTTTTAGACCAATTTTAAATGCATCCACTTGCATCATACCAGCTGCTAGCTAGCGCTAAGCTAACCTGGGTATTTTCATATTTCATTTCCCTTTAACAGCCAATTCGCTTCTCTATTCACGTCACCAACATTTCGTGCACAGCCCTAGTAAAAAGTCCCGGACATTATTTGAGGAAAGAAGCTTTTTGTAGGTCTCAAAAGTGGTGGTAAATAGCAACCATCTGGATATGTTAATCTAATAGTATGAATGTCAGGCAGTGCAGCCTCCAAGGATTTTCTATGGTTGCAATCATCATAACAATGTCCTCAAACTGCCCAAGAGAGAAAGAAACCAACTTTTCCATAATAATCCATGAGGAAGAAAAAAAAGCAGGCACTGAATGTCACTGGTGATAGAAAAGCGATTGGTTTAATTGAATTAGCATTTTAACTGCTGTGCGTCGCCACTCGTGGCCGGTTATTGAGGAGCTCACTATTTGGCAAGAACAAATGCCAACCACATCAGTCAGTTGCCATCTCAGGAGTTTACTCATTTGTTTTATCGCCTGGCGGGCGGGCGGTGGGACGTGGGACGTGGGATGTGTGTGTGTCCGTGTGTGATTGGGGGGGTTGGGATTCTTTCTTTCCGCGGCTGGTCGACTTCCCCGAGGTGCCAGGGGGCAGTGATTTGAAAGTTGCCCTACATTTGGCTCACTGGCTTTAAAATGCAGCCTGTCAAGCTTCGCTATCTCTCACTCTGCCTGCCCCTCTCACTCTGGCCCTGCCCGGCGGGCCTACGCTTGGTCAGGTGAGTTATTGGCATCTCCTCTCACACACACGCAAACGCACACCCACACACACACATGTGTGTGTGTGTGGGGGTGCGTGTGTGTGTGTGTGTGTGTATATATATATATATATATATATATATATATATATATATATATCAATACGGTGCACACGCATGTGATGGAAGGCAAAAAGGGTTGAAAGGGACAGCAAAAGATGCAATGTTACGGCGGGTAGGGGTCCAGTAAAACACTTGTGGGGTGTAAGTCTTGGCGACGGAGGGACGAAAGGAGACGAGAGATGACAAGCGAAATGTCAAGAGAGCAGAGACAAATAACAGGGAGCGGTAATATATACAGTCGAAGTAAGCGGGCCGATGGAGTGAGTGTGGGAGTGCGGGAGCTGGAGGACTGGATGAGGGGAGGCAGAAAATAGAGTAAGTGCGCCAGGAAGAAGAGAACGAGAGAGAGAAAGAGAGAGAACGGCGAGTGGGTGGCAGAGTGGATAATGCTATATATAATGGCAGAGGTTCGGGAATAGATCAGTGATTTGTTATTACCTAATGGCTCACGTCTGCAAGCGTTACAGCAGCCACCTGCTGACTGAAAGCACACAGACACATATGGCAAAACATATTGGCATGGAGAAGGGGGGGAAAGAGGGAAAAAAAAGAAACACACACAAGGGCCGCCAATCTTCATGCTAAACGCGGCTAACGCGCCACTAAAGGGCTTCGTCGGTCTGGGCCTTGGTGATAACGGCGAGCAAACAACACGCACGCACGCGCGCGCGCGCGCAAGAACAACAACAACAAAAGCCAAACACTTTAAAATGTCTGGCATACATAAAAAGATGGGCAATAATCAAGTCAAAACACATGCACACGTGGACAAGCCGTGTTGGATGCCAGCTTCCCCATAGTTGGGTCCTTGGGTGTTTTTGTCCACTTGTTGACGCGTATTTTAATTCAACAGATGAAGAAGACGTCACTCTGCATGTGTTATTTGGTACGGATCCGATACCAAGTAAATACAGCGCCACGAGTACTGCCACTGTTGATACCAATATATTTGCCGATACCTTTTGATAATCACCCTGTGTCAGTTGTTATGTGACAGTTATTGGTTACACTTTGCCTTAATTAAAGGGCCATTCTGAAATAAAACTATTTATTGACTAATTCAGCAACGTTGGTTTCGATGTTAATCGATCCACGCAGCAGTCAAGCGTTTAAGTGACCTTGAAATCTGATGCTGGAGTGAGTGTTTGACAAGCTACTTCCAAATGTATGATAATTATATTACAACACAGTTTATTATGAGCTACTGTCATTTTATAGTAGTAAGTTGTATTAGAGTATTACAGTTTCTGAATTGGAATGCTTTGCACTGCTGCTGTATTATTTATGGGTATGAATCTCTTGAGCATGTGCCCTTAATCACAGACAAGATGTTTGGTCAAGCTCTGACCATGTGGAGTGGACTTATTTGTGTTTTATGGCTGGTCATTAAGCTTTGCTGTCATGTTCAGCACAAACACAGTGGATTGCATTGAACATGTTAAGTACACATGGTGCATATTTGACAGTAACTGGACAAAAATCTCGTTTGGGGCAGAAAACTGAATGGATGGACCAAAAGTGATGCAGACTTTGGGAACGGAGAGGTTAATAAATTTACCGGAACGGAGAGTGCGGGCGGTGGTATGCATGGTGAGTAGTAAGCAATAACAATAATGAAATGAAAGATCAAGAGTAACCCAATTCTATTATTGTCATGTAATTAAGTGTAGTAGTTTGGCGGGTTTAAATGGCAAAATGTGGTGCTGAAAAGTGAATATCGCCTTGTAATATGGAGGAGGAAAAAAAGATGGAAATTCTACAGGCCAGCCCCAGTCTGCCACGAGACCATCTGCTGTCTGGACCAACTGGTCCCCAACCAGCCACCTTCCATCAGGATTCATATGGACACTATATGCATCGACCGTGTGCATGTCTGTGAGACGCCTGTTGAAATACACACCCAGATCCCAAACAGCCTGGACAAATATTTGCTCTTCACCACAGTTTGCATGCTGCGTGTTCTCCACGGACAAATGTTCCAGCGCCTTTAAATATCGACACATATTTCAAACGTCCCTTGACAAGATTGTTCAACGTGTGCGCAAATATGTCGTTAGCCGAGCCGTCATTGCTCCTCGCTAGACCTCGCTTTTTCCCCGTTTGCTTTTTTCAGGTAAGAATTGAAGACAATTCGTAACCCCAAGTTACCGTGAAATAAGCGTTGAGTCTGTCATTTAGCTTTGCTGCCATGCTCTGCTCACGAGCAATGACGAGATGTCATATTCTTCGTCCATACTTGCACCCGCCATGTCTAGTCTTGAAATTTGGTAGCAATCGGACAAAATCTCAAGTTAGCTTGTCAAATTATTGAAGCAGTATGTGCAAATTAAGTATTGGATTCATTTCACAAACCAATGTGATTTAACTCAGTTTGAGTTTAATCAAACAAAGCGTTGCTTTTTTTACACGATCGCCGGCTTCTCCAAAATTATCGGAGCGATGCATTTCTTTTCTGTAACCCGGTGATGTTTTTTGCCTTTTCCACCAACACATCCAATTCCATCTATTCAAGCTTTGTGTTGCCAAAAACCCTCTTAAATACAAATGTCTCCACCACTTTTACACCTGTTGCCGACAGCTTGCGCAAATTAGTTAGGAGCAATTTATTTGCCACTATTTGGGATCTTAGTAAATCAGACCGTACGTGTTATCATGTCAACCTAATCTGTCAGGGCGCTCAGAATTAGAAGAACTGGCCAAAGTAACTTGTTTTTCTCATGTCACCAAATCAATAATGATTTTTAAATGCTCCAGATGCCTGTAGCACAGTTGTGTGCTGTTATATAGTGTTCGTGTTGTAATGATGGTTTATAGAACTATGGAAGGCAGATTTAATTATAACTGTAGATTAGATTTCATACACAAGTTAAGTCAAATGTGCTTTACACAATTAAAAGCATTTAGAAGCAAAACCGTTAGAGACATTTAAAAGCAAAGTAAAGAAAAAGTAGCCTACTAAGATCGGAGGTGGACCACCTCTTCGGAGGTGCTGCTATGGATATTTTCGCATTGACCAACCAGGCCGGTTTAATTAACCCTATCCTTATAAATCCAAGCCAACTGGGGCCTTCCTGCAGCGCTTCATCTTATTAAATGGACTCGCACACTATTTTAACTAGCATTGAAGAGCATCTTATGTGTTACATGTTGCCCACTTGGCATCCCCTGCAGACTGGTCATTCTGGAAGGGGGAGTCCCTCCATCTGTGGCCCCTTTTCAAGGTTTCTTATTTTTCCCCAAATGTTTGTAAAAAATTTCCTTGCGCTCCTGTGGAGTTACGATCAGGGGATGTCGGGAATATTTGTCAACGATGGGCATGTGAAGCCCTTCGAGGCTCTTTTGTGATCAAGGGTTATATAAATGAATTTTGCTTGACTAGAATTACTAAAATAATGTCCAGTAACAACATTTAAAATAATTTACAAAAAAGGCAATGTAAAGAAATAAAAAGTAGCTTTCTAAAATAAAAAAAAATAAAAAATGTTCAGTAAAATTGTTTTTTAAAATGCATTGAAAGACCCTAATCATAGGTATGGGGGTGGGGAGAAAAGCATAGTTTTTCACCTGTATTTACACAGACTTCACTGTTGGCAGCTTATTCCATTTCCGTGCAGCCTAAGAGCTAAATGCTGCTTCACCATGTTTACTTTGAGCTCTGGGCTCCAATAATTGACCCAAATCTGCAGAGCTCAGACCCATTCTGGGTTTATATATTCAATTAGCATTCCTTTAATGTATTCAGGACTTCAACCATTCAGTGATTTATGGACCAGGAGCAGAATTTTAAAATCTATTCACCAGCTAACTGGTAGCAAGTGGAAAGCAGTGTAAACTACAGCGGTAGTATTAAAAGGTGCATTAAGTTGCATAAATTACTAAAGACCTAGGCAGCAAACACCCGGTTCGCCACTGCTTTTCATCACTCAGTTTTACATCTGTAACAAAATTATGAAGCCATAGTATGCAACAACATCAAAAACTAGAATGAAAATAAAATTCTCTAATGAGCTAAACATGGTCAGATAATTAAGATAAGATACATTCCAAGGGAAGTAATTATTAAAATTTGTGGAACGCAAGCACCTCAGGAAGAGACGCTCCCAGAGAGCTCGGTCCCAACTTTCCTTTGATTCCCAGCAACGGGAAAATCGTAGCCAGAATGTGCCGCATTCTTGTGACCTTGCGCCGTTTCCTCACAGTCTGAGGAAGACGGCGGAGGCCGGCTCGCTGGGAATGTTACAGCCCGGGCAGGAGCTGGAGCTTCTCTCCTCTTCCAAACCGCTGAAGAACGGGGCAATTATATTCCTTCAGCACCCCTTTACTTGAATTGGAGTCGAGCTCTCGACTGGGAGAGCGGCAGGCACGTGGCCCAGGTGATCCCTGCCAGCCATTTTGCCCCCTGCATTTAAGTATTCATCCAACCTGCTGCCAGGAAGCGGAACGAGTGCACGCCAGTGCTAACAGGATCCAGCAAATTATGCTAATGTGTGTATGCGTGTGCGTCGGTGAACAAAACGCATCCGATCAGGCACACAATAAATAGGTGGTGGCGCACGTTTATGGAAGCGTGTGCACCCGTTCATGAATTAGCAAGCACGTCATGGGGCTGTACTGATTAGGGAACACAACTAGGCGATTAAACATTAGAGTGAAATCGTGAAGCAGCATGTGGCTCATTAACGAGGTTATTTGGAAAGCTCCGTTTCCAGCAACTGTCAACAATTGCAGTGTAAGTAAGGGTTTAAAGATGGTGTTAGGGTTGCAAAATATGGCTTCAAGACATGATTTGGCGTTTACAACAAAGGTTGAAAAAAGTTTCAAGGTAAGGGTAGGTTTGAAGCCTGTGTTAGGGATTCAATGTATGGTTTTAATCCACAGAGATTCAAACAAGAGTTAGGATTTCAAAGTACCATTTTAAAAACTGTGTTAGGGTTTAAAAGCAGAATTAGGATGATTCATGAGTGGATTTGGGTTACAAAACAGGGTTAGTATTTCAAACAAGGGGTTCTAGTAAGGCTTCAGTGCAGGTTTCAAATTAGGTTTTCAGTCCAGGGTTAGCATTTCAAACAAGGGTTAGAGATTCAAATGAATATTTGATTTTTAAAGTAGGGCTTCAAGGCAGTGTTAGAGTATCAATCTAGGGTTAGGGACTTAAGCAAAATTTCTGTTAGTGTTTAAAGCCAGGCGTGAGAGTTTCAAAGTAGGGTTTCAAACAGTGAATATGCTTACAAGGTCGAGTTAGGCTACAAACAAGTGTTAGGAGACAGGGTTTTGGTTTCAAATTAGGATTTCAAGATAGGTTTGAGTTTCACAGGGATTCAAACAAGGGTTAGCGTTTCAAGTGTTTATTTGTCTTTTGTTAGTTAGCTAGCAGCTAGCAGCTATTTAGCTGGCAAACTACCTTCTTGTTCAAGGGGATGACCGAAGACATTAGCAATAGACTGGACTCAACCATTTCCATTCTGAGGCAAGGTGGAAATGGTTCGTAAACTCTGCAAATTAACATAAAAAAGATTGTTCCTCCAAAAGCTGCCATGTTGAAGGACGTGAAATGTTAGCATAGTCTATCTGGATTGTACCAATTTGTATTCTAGGGGGCGATTGGTTCTGCCTCCACATTGAACGGGTTCAACAACAATTCAAGAACGTTCAAAATAACACTTGTCATCTTTGTGCTTGGTGGAGGTATCACTAAAGAGATGAAGGGGGAAGAAGATGGAAGTGAGACAGGATTGCGAAGCAACAGGGATGGAATATGATGACGCGAGAGGCCGAGGGAGCAAGTCAGAGCATCAGTGGCCTGGCAGGCAAGATGGCTGCAGGGGAGACCGACCAAATATGGTCATCAGCTCTGTCCTACTTTCTCTAATGGGCTGAAGCGCAGTGCCGATGGTACAGGAAGAGCCATATATGGTCAAAAGGGGGGAAAGTGCATCTCTTTAGCGCTTTTTTTTCTGAAACGAATGAGGTAAGGGAGGCTACACTTTTGTTCTCAGGGTGACACTGAATTACGACTTGCAACAGGTTTAGCTCGAGGTTTTCCGTAGGTGTGAAAGAGCAAAACATAAGTAAACCATGTGGTCGGGTCAACGACCTCGAGTCACAACATCTGAATGCACGGACAGCGAGCAGGCCATGCGAAAGCCTTGTGGCTCTTCAGTGTACAGCCATCCCTCACTGTAACACGGTTCCTTTTTTTCAGATTGTTTTATCCTACTTATATAATGGACGTTACCACAAAATGTTTCGTTGATTATTTATCCACATGGACTGTTACTGCAGACTGATGTAGCAATAAGTGCAAGCCAGAAGGAAAGAGTGTGTAAAAGAGAATTTTCAAAGTTGGCGATCATCGCACGCTTAAAATAAAGTGCAATGTGACTATTGCAAAGTACAACTGGCTTAGGTTACACTACAGTTATGTAAACATCGTCAGGTAATTTAATACACCTTATCACCGTTAATTACAAAGCACTGTAATCCCTCGATGGATGGACACAGCCACTGACACTGTCACTTAAAAAAAAAAAAAAACTCAACAGGCCAGGCCCATCTTGTAATGCATCTTCCCTGGATACCACAATTTACCATTATTTGAATGACCAAATCTTACTTTTTTTCTGTCATTCAGACTACGGTAACATAAAGCCTGATGGATATATAACTAGCAGTATGTGCTCAAATGTCTGCCATGTAGTGTGAGCCACCGGTTGAATGACATGGTTTATAAACGGTTTACTTTCCCTCAAGTGTCTCTCATGTAGACCGACACACAAACAGCATCAAGCGAGGAGGTGACGCGGCAGATGAGCCTGCCTACAGTCCGTAATATCCACAAGCCTGTTAGCTCACGAGCTAGCTTCCAGCTAGCGCCTCTCATCAGAAAAAGCCCCACGGTAACTTGAGGGAATCTACTTCAGCGGCCAGAGACTTTAACCAAAAATATTTTATATGATATGTAGGCATAAGCAAGATGCTGGACGTCATTTTATTTGATTGACATGTAAGATGGCCTGGTTTACGCACATTCAGAGGACAACAGCTTGATTTTTCATGATTTTGAAGCCACGTTCTGGCAATCTCTTTTTTAATCATTCCAACTTGGCAGGGTGGTTAACAATATTCTTCTCTGTGATGTGTCAAATTCACAAAACATTTTTACAGAAATTTTAAATGAGTTGTCTTTCTTTTGAGCACAATAGGCTTACCAGGCAGCCGATGTATAGCTAGAAAAACAGGAACAAGGCAGCTCAGCACATGACAGTTGCTCTTTTATCATAGTGTGTAAGGTAAACATAGATTGAATGTGAGGCCATGGCTGTTGTGCCTCTTCTGACTGCAATTCAACAAGGCTGTTTACTGTGTTACCTCCGCTTCTACATCCCGTAAATGTGTCACTTTAAAAACTTTGCTTCTGTGTGGGGGGCCAGTGAGCACTCGTGTAACTTCCTGGTTCTGTTTGTTTGGTGAAATGGAGTCAATCGTCGATAGTGGTTATGTTGGATTTATGGAACACACATAGTCACGTGAGAGCACCCGAGGCAGGAGTTTGACGAACCAATTTTCATGTAAAATGGGTCTGTTGGATCAATAAAGGTTAGCAAATTCTTTGCTGTTTGAATGTATAACTAAGGGCCTGACATAAAGAGTCAGAAAATGACGCACATTCATTTTGGGAGAACAAACACGACGTTGTCATCCGGGCAAGACTGCAGCACGAAGCAGCGCTGCCACCGATCTAACTCATTTATTCCAGATGTCCTTCACAGGTCCCTGTTGCTATGCAGGTTGCCATGACTGACCATTGGCTCCAACGCACACGCACACACGCGCAACAGATTCCATTCCCGCCTGAATTATGCCATTAAATGAGACGCGGTGCTTCAGAACAAGGGAGCCTCTCTCACTGTTGCTCCTGTGACATGAGCAGCATAACAAGCACGTTCCTGCAGCCGCTCTCCACCACTGTACTGTATTCGTCTACAGCTTGAAACACACAGCGATCAGCGAGATGGATCTAAATGTGACAAAATGCTAGGCCGCCTTTGTACCGGCACACGTATATTGACACATGAAAGAAGGTGTCAAGCTTGTCAGGGGAGGGAAGAGAGTCTTAAAAAGCAGAAGCGCCGTGAGATATACAGGAGACGGTTAGAACGTGTGAGTACGTACAGAGGATATAAAATGCCTACACATGCTGTTCATATGTCAGGATTTTACAAAATAAAAAAAGAGAGACCAAAATGAAACTTTTGAAAACACTTTTAATGTGACCCATAACCTGTACAACTCAATTGGAAATAGCAGAAGTGTACACATAATAAAAGCAAGCATTAACCCATTAAGGACGGGAGCGCATAACCACGTTTCTACCACTAAAGCCGGAGAGTATACCTCATTTTCTTTTTAAATCCAATTCTCGGTCTCTTAGCCAATGACATGCATCAAAATATACATGTGACGGTGCCGTGAGTTGTCGGAGGATATCCGGAATGTTTTCGAGGAGTAATGGAGGCACAGTCGAAACGTTGATATGGACGACAGGCTCGCGGACTTTAAAGCCGTGAAACCATCCAAACGTGATGTATGGTTAAGATATATGTTCACAGACAATGACGATTTCAACGCCTTTGTAAGAGAATACAGCATGGTAATTAACACTCGATTTATTTTAAATAAAAAATAGTGCTTTACTTGTATCTTCGATTGAAACAGTGAAGATTAATAAACTCTGGCCTGTATGAAAGCCACATGTCTAAACTCTCAAATTCTTTTGGAATTATGTGTCTATCTGCTACAGGGGCTGAAATATTAATTATTTTGTAGGTGATAAAAATGTCAGGTTTTTAAGGGTGACTCCAAAGACGACCGTAGGTTTTAAGGCCTAGATAGACCAAAAAGACGTTGGCCAACAGTGACAGACGCTTACCCCCTGTGGCATCCGGCCGGCTGTCGGCACGTCACGCTGGAGGAATACACCGCAACGACAGACAGCGACGCTGCCCATTAAAGTACCTTTTGCGCATGCATAAGATGTAATACCCGTCCATACCATCGGCGGCGGTAGTCACCATTTCTCATGGTTAGAAAAATTCAACTGGAAAGCTGTTGGCCGGCGGCGGATTATAGCAACGTAAACAATGCATTCGGCATTATTCTTCGCTCACGATGAACTCCCACGCGAAGTAAACCATCACGTTCTTGACACGGTATTGTGAAATACTTACATTGTCAACCCTCGCTCTTGTACTTGTAAGAAGATTAAGGCAGCGGAGGCGTGCTCACTGTTTTTCCGCATTTGTCACTTCCCGTTGGTGCTCCGAGCGCTGATTTGCTAGCTAACAGCCAATCAGACAATCAGTACGCCGATTCAACATACGTAAACGACTCCAAGGCGCTTACGGGTTACGACACTACGACGGTGGCCACTACACCAGACAGACGGCGCATTCAGATGCCGCGACGCTTCACGACCTTCGACGTCGGTTTGATCTATCAGGGTCTTTAGAGAGATGTCTCATGAGGGGCTTCAGGCTTTACTGGGTTAAAGGCAAACGGACCGGCGAACGTTCCCTCAGAATTTTTCAGTGGCAAGACGGAAGCCTTATCTTCTCAAAAAAAAAAAAAAAAAAAACCACTCGAAATCTCCCAAATGTGTTATGGTCTGATGAGACCAAGATTTAACTTTGTGGCCACCATTCCAAAATATATGTTTGGTATAAACGCAACTCTGCTTATCACCTCCAATCCCTACAGTTAAGCTTAGCGGTGGCAGTATCATGCTTTGGGGCTGTTTTTCTTCAAATGGAACTGGGGCCTTAGTCAAGGTGGAGGGAATTATGAACAATCTGAAACAGCGGTCAGAGTTAGCATTAAACCTTTAAGCAGAGGTGGACATTCCGTCTGACCGACCGAACCAAAAGCTGTAGCCACTAAAGACAGAAGAAGAAAAAAAAAGTAGAAAAACACGATATAGAAGTGGAAGAAAATGTCCCCTTTAGAAAATATTTACTTTTTGTTGTTGAGTTGTATATGTTAATAGGTCATATTAATGGCGAAATAAGTTCAAAAATGCACCGTGGTCTAATTTCTTGATATCACAAAATCTGGCATTTGAACCGGGCAGTGTAGAAATTTTATATCCACTGAATTCAAAGCCCATGCCATAACCGCCCGCAGACTATAAACGCTGCCGTGCCAGAGGAGCCCTTGTTTTATGGAACATAAATGGAGACATTAGCATCAAAGGAGAATCTTCTAAAACAGGAAAGAGTATAGCATAGCGGGGGAACTGTTATAGAGTCCAGTTTTGACAATTGAACCTGGTATCCTTTGAGAAGCTAAGGGCGATTTTCATCTCTCTCACTGACACAGAGCAACAGAGATATAAAAAAAAAAAAAAAAAAAAAGCTCTGAGCCGGGATTTGGGTTTCCAATTAGCGTTACAAGCCAGTGATAGGGCTTCAAAGTATGATTTGGATGTTGCATTAGCAGCCATTTTATGGCGACAGACAACCCAATGGCTTCAAGAAATGACAATATAGCTTCAAACACAACAAGCCGCAATGTTGGACTGAGTTCCGTTGGCTGCTGCCTCCACTTATCACTGCTGGTTAATATTCAGCTACAATGCAGCCAGACAATTCCACAGTGGCAGCTAAGCTGTGTATTAAAGCGTAGATTGTGCGCCAATGTACTTCACAGCACGTTACCTGTCTAAGCGGGCGCGCTTTCACTTCGAATCCCATAGCGGCGCGAAAATGGAAGTCTTCCTGGAGAAGACGTGTCATGGTGATCAATTCCATTCCGAGGTGGCGCAGGTTTGATATGTTATACCCTGAAGTGTTAAATAATTTGGTGTTGCATAAAAATGAGTAGAATATCAAATAAAAGAAAAGGCGAAGCATTATGTTACAGTCTATTCTGCCAAAACACACTACATCAGGGGTCATCAACACTGGGTACTGATTAATGTGAAGGGCTGCCAGTTTGATACACATTTCTGAATATAAATTTGTTTCAATTACCTTCAAAGCGGAAGACAACCCAAACATATTTTTTTAAAGAATATGTTCTATGCAGGCCCACTAGTTGAAACACAGCATTCTGATTAATATTGTGTTTGTGGAATATGACTTAAGCAATAAAATCCACCCGTTTTTATCCATTTCTGGGGGCAGCCATTTTTTCACTTCTGTCAACTGAAAATGACATCACACACCCTCAGGGCAGAAGTCACAATAATTTAATACCAAAAGTGGCGATCATTTAATACATGAAATAACACTCCTGTAGTTAAATTATACCCTGATTTTACAAAACGTATTTGATTTTTACATAAATGACACACAGTTTTAAAAAGTGAGGGAACATTATATACTGAAACCCCAATTTTAGATTTTGACACCAAAACGAGAGTCTGGAACCGAAAAGCTGTATTTTTCTGAAAGGCAAATGCTATACAGTATTTTGACAAATGCTATATAGTCTGACACAAAAATGCTATATGTGACAGCCACTATAAAGAAACACTTTTTTGGAGTACGCCGAAAAACACCTTCGTTTTGTACTTTTTCCCATCAGATTTCCTAATAAATCTAACTAGACTCTTGTCTGAAAATCCTCAAAAGTATGCGAGTGTTGATACGCTCGAGAAGACAAAAGTGACATTTCAGTCAGAATGCGATAGGGCGGGGAGTGCGCACGTGTGCACGAGCAATGTTAATAAAGGTGTGCAAATGTGTGTTGCTGACGCTTGATGCATGACACCTCGTGGTGACAGTGAGCTCCCAGCGAGGACGCTAGTCATAACAGCAGGAAGGTGGGAGGACATTACCTCCCAGCACGTACACAAACACACACACAC
>NC_141224.1:4242500-4335000 GCF_054856515.1 Filicampus tigris | reverse complement strand
TTGCAATAAGTGTTGTCAATAAATAAAAGCCACAGAAAAAAGCAAAATCCACAAGTGTCCAACTCCCCACTATAGACAAACATGCGTTCATGAACCCGCCGAGTCGCCGTGTGAACTTGCAATCCGTCAGTTGGCCTGTACAGCACCGTGGCCCCGGGACAGTCAAGCTGAAAAAAGGCCGACTAAAAACACACCACGCAATAGAAGAGGCGTCATACTAAAAGTGTGTAATACACCGTGTCACCTCAACGGCGGATGGCCCATTAAGGCTACACAACCTCATCGACTCTGGCATTTTTTTTTTTTTTGTCTCGAGGGATTATTTGAAGCAAACCGCTGCTGTTTGAGAACGGATTGTTGATTTGCAAACGCCTCTCTTAAAATCCCTCCACTGTATGTGCATGTTTTCTATATGTGTGTACATGGTGTTGTGCTGTAGTAAAGCACAGGGGGAGGGCTGGAGATGAGAATGTAAATACAGCCGCCGCCGCCTCCTCCTCCTCCTCCTCTTCTTCCTCTTCCTGCGCGAGGGGGGTGACCTTGCCCAGTGTAATTAAAGTGAAACACCTTGACTTGTCACTATTGCCCGAGACAGCTTAAATCTCCCTAATGTAAATGGAGGCTGCTGCCGTGCTGCCGAGGCATGGCCGTGGAGGAGATACAAGCGTTGGTGATCCATCTCCCCACAGCTCACCCCAAGTACAGTACATCCATTTTCTATCCCTCCCCCCGCCCCCATCATTCACTCGCTTTCTGACGAAACAAATGTAAACGTTTTCTCTTTCCTCAGTCTTTTACAGACTACCCTAACATCTTTAGTCGGTTCATTTGAAGTAAGGGACAGGACGTTTTATGGTACCACAGCCAAACAGCTGAGTGGGTTTTCTGCAGTTACTCCGGCTTCCTCGCACATTTCAAAAAACATGAAAGTGACGTTCATTGAAGATTCAATTGTGGGAGTCTGCATGCGTACTGCGATTGTCTGGTGACCAGTCAAGCGTGTTTACCACCTTTTCCCAATAAGTCATCTAAGATAGGCTGCAGCTCATTTGTGACCCTAATGAGGTCAAACGCAAGAGAGCACGGATGGGCGGATGGAACACCGTATTTTTCGTCACGCCGGAGTACAAGTTGCACCGGTCAAAAAAAATAGATCATGAAGAAGAAGAAAAAAAAACAAACGACCTACGTTGCTCCGGAGTATGAGTCGCATTTTGGGGGGGAATTTTCTTTTACAAAAACCGAGACCAAGAATTGTACAGCTCGGACTCCAAATTTCCCATTCACTAATCGTGGGTGCATTTGCAAATAAAAAATGCGGGGTCTTTAACAGATAAATAATCTTTTAAAGTGTGAAAAAGCGTTAGGCTAGTTGTGGGCCATACCCAATTAAATTCCCATGGCCACGATTGGCCCGCTTCATTCCAGGCTAATTTGCAGGTCGAGAAACCGAGGACAACAGAAGTAGGGCCAAAGGCGCCCTTGCCCAAATGAAAAAAGGCTTGGCTGAATGCCACGTGAAAGAATGCAATGCTCCCTTCCGGTGCCAACTTCACCAGTCGCCTCTGGCCCGCGCCAGGCCTCTTTGCCCGACATGCCCCGCCTGGTCAGTGGGCAGCGTGACAGGAGCCAGACGGCCCGTCAAGTCTCTGCACTTGGCGTCCTGCCCTCTTGCCACTCAGTGATCGGCCAAGTTCTGTCTGGTGTTTTTCTCTGAATGAATTAATTGAAATTTCATTGTGATTTGATTTTGGCTTCTCACAGTCATACACGTTAAAATCCAAAAGTTGTTAGTGAGGTCATCTACTGAACTTGGAATGCACTTCGTTTGTGGAAAAAGGCACAGTCAAAAATGTCTTGGGGTCTGGTGATTTTTTTTTTTTTTTTTGTGGATCTCTGGTTGAAAAGGGCTTCTTTTTCATCCTTGTGACGTCTCTTAACTGGCATTGGCCGATTCTCAATGATAATGAAGTTCCTGTTTCATTCAGTTCTAGTTCCTGGAGTTGAAAGGTGAATAGTTTTACTTCATTGTCCTTTAATTATATTGTGGTTTTGTATTCTTATGACTTATTTAAATGTAACTGGACACCAGGGGCGGAGCCAGAACGCTAATGGCTGGGCCTGGAAAAATGAGGGTGCGCCTGATTATTTCTCTCACTGAGCAGAATCCTCCTATCCTGACACATCCTATATTCAAATAAAGTGACAAATGGAACAATGTCAAGTTCAGATCTTCCGTAGACAACAGCGATTATGTCAATCTGATTATTCAGTAAAATAAAAAAAACACAACGAAACTCAAATTAAAAAAATAATGTAATAATAATTTCCTAAAAATGTAAAAGTATATATTTTTTCAATGAATCTCACTGGGTGGGCAGTCTGTCAATCTGGGCACACCCAGGCCCACCCGTGGCTCCGCCCCTGCTGGACGCACTGAGTGTAGGTTGTCAAGTGAGCATTCGCTATGTTTTTCAGTGGTATTTCCCCCCCCCCCCCCCACATCCCAGACGTTGGTTCTGATGTCATCTCGTTATCTGATTTTGTGGGCTGCCACTTCGCAATGTGCACACAATTGTGGCCAACTACTGTTTTGGTGGGCTCAGTGCAAAGAGCTCAGGCGCTTGTTATGATAAGAAATCGCAGACAAGGCGAAGTCGACAACAAACAAGCCGGCTCCTATCGTGATGGACAGCTTCCACTGCGGGGTTCGATACGGCAACGTTTTCTCCGAGTGATGCGGCAACTGCCTCAGCCGTGGGGGCACCGGGAAAACATGATTGTGCGGGAACCCAACGAGCATGAATGAATGAATCGCCAATGAGCTCAGGTGCCGCTTCCGACATGTGCGTTCACTTCCGGCCTTTTTTCTGATGGCAGAATAGAGAAGGGAAGAGGTAGGAGGGCAGTATGTGGGGGGCGGGGGGGGGGGCTGAGTCTGACAAAAAAAAACCCCAAAAAAACAACAAGTGCGAGATGAAGGCCTTCCTGGGGGCTACAAAAGGAGCTGTGCGCTGGGAAAAATAAGGCAGCGGAGCCCTCCACGGGGCTGATGAGCATGCAGACAAAACTTGGGAAGGAAGAAGGCATGCCTCACAATGGCGAGCGGGCCCCCATGCGCTGCTTCAAAGAAGCCAGTCAGAAATACAGAAAAGAGAATGTGAGATGGACCTGCTGGGAAGTGTAGCAATCACGGTGGTAAGCGGAGGGAGGAAGCCGTCTATGGGCCCTGGCTATTCATTTGAAAAGTAACTGTTCTGCGGCCAGGCGCCGTCAGAATGCATCAGCGTGTGGAATGGATTTCTCAACTGGTTCTCCTTAGGAGACGGGCTAGCATAACTCCATGTGTGGTCTGATGCTAACATCGGTGCTGCGGAGGGGGGGTTTGGGTACACTATTCATCGAGGAAAAATCTCCTTGATCTTAATGAGGAAAACGGGGGAATCCCTCACTAGTTTATATTTCATATTTTCCCACCCTATCGAATTTATCCTGACTGACCAGAAATTAGAGAAGTTGTTGCCTGAGGCTCAGAGCTCAATCTCATTGTATTGAAATGCATTGAAAAAAAAAATCTGCAATTAGCCCAACGATAGTGCAGCTGAAAACACACTGCATCTATTTGAGAATGCTAACTTGATCGGCCAACGGAAAGTCACTCCATCGACTCTTATTATTATTATTGTTATTATTTTGCCAACAATGTCATGATCCGCTCTCTTAATATTGAAATTCATTTAATAAAGACTGCTATTAGACTGGCAATAGTCCAATATTGCTCCTACTGTATTACATTGGATGCAGAATTACCGGTGTGAATTCGCTAACTTGGGAACTTCACTCCATTGACTTTACACGACTTTGTTCTTTCAACACCGTCGATAAATAACTACTGAAAACTAAAGGGTCAGTGTCAGAGTCACCACGGATTTGATATTAGCTACAATATGACAATCCAGTTTTGACTGAGGCTCTGAGCTAAACCTGTGCAAATTGGAAAGGGAAAAAAATCTTATTGAAACTCATTAGACACTCAGATAATGGATGGATGGATAGTGTAGCGATAGTGAAGCTTCGTCTGTTAGAGGGGTTACAGATAAAATAATGCATTAACTTAACCGGCCTCGGGAACCTCATTCCAATCCTTTTCCACCTCCCGGTTCTATCGACGACTAAAAACGAAGGTGTGAACATTAGGGAGTAACTGTCAATTTGATATCGCCGCAATATTTTTCCAAGGGTATCATAATCCAGTATTGCTAAATCTTTGCACATTGAAAAAGTACTGTCAAGAATTATTAGCGGAGTGATAGTGTAACTGAAAACACGATGTCTTTAAGGGCGTATGCGGCCGTATTGATGCACTAACGTAAGCGGCCTGTGGAACTTCACTCCGTGAATTACAAAATGGTGTATTTTCTTATTTCGGAACAAAACGATCAGCTATTTTAGCGGAACCAAGTTAAAATGTATAGCCTGTGCATCTTTGGGATGTGTCAGTGTCGCGGTGAAAGGCTTATCGCAATCTGGCGCTGGGAAATAATGAGTGGCGGGAGTGAAAAGGGTTAGCGCAGTTTTAATAAAAGTTACCTCAGCTCTCCTTCCACCTGGTGACATCCCGGCTGCGATATTCAAAGAGCGGCAGGTTGCGGCAATAACATTTAACTTCACCAATTTCTTATTGCCTGTCAGTCTCTCTAATTTGATCCGGCGTCGGACAGTTGCGGTGTCGGACGGCCGAGTCGCGCCGCATATTGGCCCGCAAGACTGGCAGCTAATAAAAGCCTCGCTTGGTATTTACTCCACCCCCACTTTTTTTTTATTATTTATAATATATCTCAATACTGTTATTATGAATATATATGCATTTAGGAGTCGCCCGTCACTCCGCGTGGCCCCTCGGTTAATAATATGTTATTGATCTCCATATGGGACCGGCTGTATATCGGTTTAATTTCCAGGCCTTATCGCCTCCCTTCTGTGATTTCACATGAACTCTTTCTTTATTTCCTGCTTTTTCCTGTAATGCCTGTAAGGAAGGCATTATTAAGTTGGTATAAGAGTGAAGATAACATGTTTTTACAGCGTGACAGGGTATTTTATATGGTAGAGACTCATTAGGATTCATCTTGGAAAAGTCATGATCAAGGGCAGGTAATAGAGAAAAGTGGAACATAATGGCTCTAGTTCTAATTTAACGGCATTTTTTTTTCTCCGTCGAAAAAAAAAGTGGTTTTAGCAATTCTGTCATCATACAGGCTTTTGTTAACCCGGCCAAATTTGAATGATCAAAAAAAAAATCAAATAAACCAGGTAGCCTATGTAAAATGAGGCTTGTCATGCAACTATTTAACCAATGTAGAACAAAATTCAAATAAAATTTGAAGTACCAACCCTGCATTAGACAAATGACGTGTCGGTTTGATCGCTACTCTTGGTTGCGCTTAAATCGAATATACTTTCACAGTCTTTTCACAGTCCGGCCATTCATTCCTAGGAACGTATTTATCTTTTTTTTCACATTTTTTCAAACGTTAGGGCAAAAGACGGCCTGAAAATGCCTGGCAGTGAATGAGTCAAACGGTAAAATCGAAAAAAAAATTGCGGTGATATGACAACGTTGCGAATTGGTGCAACATCGGCAGGACCTCTCTAATATCATGAAATGAACATGTATGTTTTTCCCCCCATACATCCCGAGTGGAATTGACGGCGTGCACGTAAGTAGCATTTCTGCCGTAGTCGACTTTGTTGTTAATCTAAATGTCATAAATAAGTCATCCTGCTTCCGGACGTAATTTTTTTTCCCCCCTTATACTTTCCTCTCTAAAGAGGACGTGAGGGACTCGCGCCCTCGCTAACTGGCCGGCTAGCGAGACCTCTGGAGGGCTCCTCCCTCAGCCTCTCCATCCCCTCGGCCCCTTCATTCCCAACCCGGCGGAATGATAAAGGGATGGAGGCAAGGAGCGTTGGGGATGAGAACGAGGCGTAAGCAGCTCCGGCTATGTGAAAATATTATGCGCCATCAGCAGGAAAGGGGCCTGAGTCAGCCCGTTTGCCCGGGCCTCGCCGCATGCTAAAACACATAGAGGCAAAGCCCATTAAAAATGGATGCTACGCGATAATCACATTCGCACTTAAAATTTAATGTTGCTACGCGGCGGCTGACAAAGGGAAGGCGGCGTAGGGCACTGTGATTATGACCGTGTCGTCTGTACCGTACGTCCTTATACCTGGCGGGGGCTCCTTCATGTGATCCCTGGAGGGGATTGAAGATGAACGCGCGGCGCTTCATGACAACTAATTGTTGCATTTAAAACCCCTCGACCGTCCAAAAATACATCGTTTCATTGCGGGTAGTTAAGATTCCACTTTTGGATGATTATGATCATGAATTTCATCAAGTTTTTTGCGATTGCCCGTATTTGTTATATACACTGGACAGAGGCTGGATTAGTCAGAAATTGTCAGGTGAAACGCTTTAGTCCTCTTGCGGTAGACGGCAAAAGGTTTGTAATTAAACTGCGCATATACTTCCGTGATGTTTCTGTTTGGTGGTGCGTTGTGGGTTTTTTTTTTTTTTTTTTACAAATTTGCCTCGACTCAAAGGTTGGGAATCACTAACTGAGCATGAGACACTTTCATTTCCTGTCCCTGATTGAATATGTTTCTTGTTGGAACCCGGTACAACCCTGTACATTGAAAAAAAACGGATAGGGAAGAGCCATGCTGCGAATAGCGGAAATAATTGACGCCTTCCCAAAAATCGCAATTAGAATGAGTATTCTCTGTCATTGTCTGTAAAAGGTACATTCACAACTTGGAATTCTTTGTGGTCTGATGGTGCAATCACATAAGCATGGACGGGAACACCTTCTCAGCAGTGTGCTGCAGTCTGTACCTGTTGATGATTTTGGGAGCCGGGATTAAAATGAACGTGATCGTCGGTAATATTTACATTCAGAGTGCGGGCTCCGCTTCATATTTAATCAAGCACTTTAATCAACCTGTAGTCAGCCCACCTCCAGGGGGCCAACGCGTGGTTGAGGCTTCCTTAAACTGCCAGAAATGAACAAGTCAACGCACATTGCAGCCTTACGAGAGCGAGTCGCATCAAGTGAAGAAAGCGCAGCAAAAATTGGCGCTGAGGAGCGAGTACCTTAAAAGGACTCGGCATCCGTTGTCTGGACTTCAGATTCCAAACACGCTGAATAATTGTGATTGATAATCATGATTACAATATTGATCAGGATCGTGATTAGCATTTGGGCCATAATCGTGCTGCCCGAAGCCAAACACAACATTTCCTGTATATATAAACATTTCACTGCATTTGTTCATGTGCGCCACTTGACCTCCTGTCCTTGCAGGCACTCCAACTGTCATTTCCCCCCTCGGTATTCAGGCAAAAAGGTAACTCGAACCTTTTCCGCCCCGCCTCTCTCTCCTACCTTCGAATTCAGAAGGAAAATAAAGCCTTGGCATCTTCTCGGGACAATGACGGGTCCTTGGAAGGAGAGTGCCGAGATGAATGAAAGCTGCCGCGTCGCATTTGTGGAGTGAGCGTGCGATGAAAATTTACGCAATCAAGGGGAAGCGGAGGTCGACTTACTTGGCATTCATCCCCGTCAATATGCGCGGTCATTTTTCAACTGTTTCCCCAAATCGTTGTCTCTGTTTCTAATAAAAAAAGGTTTTAGAGGCCACGAAGTTGCCCGTGATCTGTATTTACGAGTCTCCACATGCCCCAAAAGCTGACGGACCAATCGCAGCGGGGCACAAAACAGCCCGCCCGACATTCCCAAATTCCTCCATATCAACTATGTCAAATCTTGGGCTGCAACTGACAATTATTTTAATAATCGACTAATCTGTTGGTTATTTAGTCAATTCATTGCTCAATCGGATGAAAAACATTTTTTTATTGCCATCCTAATCCTAACCCTATTTAAAAACAGGACATTATTCCAAATTGACTGCAGAAAATGCATAAATAAAGATTCAGTTATTGGTTTAGTCCATAGCATGTCGATAATCGTCCAAAATGTTGATCATTGTTACCCAAAGTAAAAGCAGATGTTTGCAAATGTTTTATTTTCATTGAACACAAAGATAATCGGTCTGCTTTCATCGAGGACTACAGAAATCTGAGAATATTTTACGTTTGAGAAGCTGAAATTCCGAGGATTTGGACCATTTTAAATCAAAAAATACAACCTAACTAGGTCCTGCACTGTCATTTTCACAAAGAAACACAAATCGAAACTTCATTATAGTATCTAACATGCACGCATACTACTTTCTTATCGACAACAAAGTTTTATCGTTAGGATGTGACCGTTTCTCATTAGGAAGAGAAAGTTTCTCGTTAGGATGAGAAATATAATTTTTCTTTTTTTTTTTTCCCCCCATGTCACTTTATGGGCTCCGTAGGTTTTTAGAGATTCTCTTTTTATGTTTGCCCTATAAAAGTTTGTGCAATCCATACAATTTTATAGCTATGACGTTTCAGAAAAAAATACCACCTGTTGCTGAACCTTACCCTTAATTCATAAATTAATTAAATAAAAAAAAAAAACAAAAAAAAAAAACGTACTTTGTTGAAGTTTGTCTGAATATTTTACTCTGTTGCCATATTATCTAATGTTGATGTGTCGGCCATGTCATCAATGTTTCAGATTTGTTTTTTATTTGATTTTTTTTTTTTTTTTTATGGTCATTAAATGCTCAAAGTGAACTTTGGATAACCGGCTTTATCATCTATATAATCAACTTGACGCTTCCATGAAGTCAATATTGACATTATGCGGAAATGTCTTGTTTTGAGGCCACTGGAGCAGTAAAAATGAATAGACAAGTGCCAAACTTGGTTGAAGGCGGCAGCGCTACCTGCGATTGAAGTTGCCCCCTCCCTTATCCGTATCTGGGTCACAATATGTGGAGCAATTTCAACAGATGGGCTGCAGAGAAGTCCCCCGGCGAACAGAAGTTACTTTCTCGTTTTCTTACTGTCACCACGCCTGCAACCCTGTCCTCTGCCGTAAAGCCTTACGTCATCGCGAGCTTAGTTCAGGAAGACTGGTGTGCACGCCACGCGGGTAAAAAGGAGGTATTTGTTCAAAAAGCATCAGGCATCAATATTTGTTACCGGCTCATCATTACTGTTCAGCAATGTTTGATTTTGTCTGTTGAATTCATTGTTTCCTTTTTTTTTTGGGGGGGGGGGGGGGGGGGGGGTCGGTATCTGTGGACTCTGCCTTGATTTGAATCCAGGCTTGTCTTTTAATGTCAGGTCTGCATGTGTTGAAGGCGTTTTGGTGGCTTCATTACCTCATTTACATATTACGCAGAGCAGTGTAGGCTTGGTGCTTGCGAATCACCTGTAGCGACTGCCGATTTTGTCTCTTTACCCTTTTGGCTATCTGCCTTACCAATCAGATGAGCACATTAAGAAAAGCAAATCTGTTTTTTTTTTTTAACGACTTTAAGGCCTTTACCATAGATGACAGAATTTAAATATAGGCGTGCTGTGCACCCTACATAGAAGAAATTATAAATAAAAAAGTTTTATTTTTTTGTTGGAAATTTCTATGGTTAAAAAAAACCCAGCAATGAAATTTGACCCCAAATAAACGAACAAAGTTATTTAAGTTGGAACGAATTTAGAATATATTTTATTTACATTTGTGGCAACAATGTTACCACAACCAAGCAAGCGAGTTGTTTTCACTTATTTCTTTAAGTTTGGGAACAATACAATACAAGGTACAATAAGTTCTGTAAACTCTTCTTCTTTATTAAATGTGGAAAAGCCAATTTTCACAACAAAACTTTCATATCTTGTTGAATTGCCTAAATTTGTTGCCTTGAAATCTTGAGTTAACCCAACTTTTGTTTTTAAATACAATGTGTGACCAATGGTGTGGCACCGTATCTCTTGTCGGCTTTTCCGCTCGAACTTGTCATTTTCTGCCTGTTTTTATCCCACCATTGTCTTTTTTTCAAGTGACACATCAACCATTTATAGAGTTTAGAAAACTATTGATTTCTGTTGGATCTGCCCAAAGGAAGTACTGTATAAGATTCAGACTTTTAAACTCAGCTTTATTTTTCTTGGAAGTTGTCGCTTCTTCTTGTGTCCCATCAATTTGGCCTTGTCCCATTTCCGAAGAAGCTCCCCAAAGACATTTTGATTTTTCATTCGTTTTTGCTTTGGGTTTCTGGCCCAAACAGCACTTGCAACTTTTACGACCGTATCACGTGGCAAAAGGCACAGGCGGATGCGCCCGATGTTCAAAATTCCACCTCTTTCTATTTCGTGTTGGGCTGCATGTGCGTGCTGGCGCGACAGCAAGACCTACGTGGACAGACGGCGGCTGAGTCCGTATGGGGGGGGGGGGGGGGGACTTTGGCGCTGATGGCATTGGGGTGGGGTGGGGGCGCCATATAATGGAGAGGCTCCACCTGTTTACACTCCTTTGCCCCTGAGCATTCTCCAGTGCGCCCCTTTGGAGGGCCCTCGATTTGACTGCTCTCATGGGCAGGGACCACCAAAAAAAAAAAAAAAAAAAAAAAAATCCAACAAAAATAAACCACAGCCATGACGAATAGGCAAGTTAGCGCAGGGATAATGGCAATAAAAGTAAATATAGGGAAAAGAATGTATCACCAATGAAGCACTTCCAAACAAGCCTTTCTAATGAGGTCCGCTGTGAAGAAAAGCGGGGAGGAGGACGGAGGTTGGAGACGGGGCGGCGAGCAGGAGGGTCTCGTGGCTTAAAAAAAGAATGAACAAATGGGCTGAATGTGTGCACTGAATCACTTTTGTTTTTTTTCTTTCTGTACAATGACCTGTGTTTGCAAAGCGCTGGATGAAGACAGTAGCGAGCCAGAGGAAGGGGATGAAGTGTTTGGCTAGTGGGAGGCCAGCGAGCTAGACACCAGGCTTTTGTGTGCAAATTTCCCAGCAGCGCCTTACCAGTTAATTAAGAAGGTCACTGCAAAAAAAAAAAAAAAATGTAGCAGGCGGTGGTTGGCGGGCAGTGAGAGGGAGTGGGGGGCCTTAACGAGCTGTCCACGCCACATGAATGAGGGGTTTGTCCCAAACTAAAGCAGCGAGAGGCCAAACAATGTCGGCGGCAATTAGCGAGCAGTGGTGGGCAGCCAAAGGCCTTTGGACCGAGCAAGCACCCCTTCCTCCCCTGAAAAAAAAAACCAAAAAAAAAACCAACATGCGGCGACGTGCCGGGATAAATAGAGGCGAGGAGGCGGGGCGGAGTAGAGGCGGGTCATGTTGCCTTCACCTCTGCACGCAGCGTGGCCTTGACAACGCTGCTGGATGAGCGCTTTGACTCCGCAATCCACGCGGAAGTCAGCGAAGGCGTGACATCTGTATGCTCGCGCTACACCTGATGTGTTCTCAGACGCACGCTTGCGCCAGACGTTCAAACAACACGTTTCTTGAGCTACTTCTGTCCAGCTCGGGGGTGGGCAATTCCGCTATCCCGCATTGTTTTATATGACACCCTGCTGCAACCCACCTGATTCAAATGATCAGGATCTTTATCCAGCTTCTGCGGACCTTGCCGATTATATGATCATTTGAATCGGGTGCATTGCAAGAGGTTTAAACATTTTCGAAAAGTCAGCCGTCCTTCAAATGAATCATGTTCCTTTTAAAGATCGGCGTATTTTCATTGGGAATCTTCAGCGCAGGTTTTCCACAAACGGTCTCGATCGTTAAAATCGAGTACCATTTTGCTGAATTTGTCGTTTGCATTTTTTTTTTAATCACAATATCGATATTTAATGTTGGTAAATCAATATTGTACAGTACTGATATTGCCCTACCGATTGTCGTATCGACACTTTCGTGTTGACGAGTTTTAATTTATTGTAGTATCGCTATATGATGTTGGTGTATCTGCACTTGTATTTTGCAACATCATGGTATCAATATTTGATTATGACGGTGTATCAATACCATTCAGTGATATATTTTGTAATGTCTGAGTTTTTAATCTGCATTTTATCTTAATGGATTTTGGTATTAAAATATACAAATGATGTAAAACTCGGCGGCACGGTGGTCGACTGGTTAGCACGTCCGCCTCACAGTTCAGAGGTCGTGGGTTCGATCCCGGCTCCGGCCTCCCTGTGTGGAGTTTGCATGTTCTCCCCGTGCCTGCGTGGGTTTCCTCCGGGTACTCCGGTTTCCTCCCACATTCCAAAAACATGCATGGTAAGTTGATTGGACTGTCTAAATTGCCCCTAGGTGTGATTGTGAGTGCGAATGTCTGTCTCTGTGTGCCCTGCGATTGGCTGGCAACCAATTCAGGGTGTCCCCTGCCTACTGCCCAAAGACAGCTGGGATAGGCTCCAGCACGCCCCGCGACCCTTGTGAGGATAAGCGGTATGGAGAATGAATGAATGAATGTAAAACTCCTTTGTATACTTTTGATGAGCAGATTGGGAGTTGCTGAGTTCAAAAGAAGTGGCATTAAAAAGGTCTTGATGACATTTCGCTTTCCTTTCCTTCAGTCTCTCTGCATACTCTATAGGTTTTAAATCTGGACATGGATTGATTGCAGGAGTTTGCTCATTACCCTGAACGGTGTAGAAAATAAAGGGCAAGGCAACCATTTTTAAAATCAGTTTTCAGTGAAAAACTCTCCGGCAGTTGATGTGTTCGAAGGACTTTACAAATCAATGCTTTTTGCAGGACTTTGAATGGCAGACGGACGAGAGAAGAACACATTAAATTTGGGTGCCAATTCAAATTTCATTCAGGAATTTACATAGTCCACCACAGAATCGAAATTGCGTTGCCCGTTGATTTCTTGAACCTCTAACGTCATCCTCAGTGAACCAGGAGCTTGGCTGCTGGCTAACAATCAGCCAGACAAAAAAAACATACGCTTCTCTGCCTTGGCGGAGGTCTGCGCTACCGATTGTCCGTCCGCCGGTTCCTTGTGAGACTCCCCTGGCCAGAAGCGCCCTAAATTTTCTAAAAGTCAGCTGTCCAAGTGAGATTGTTGCCGGCTCCTTAATCGTCCTCCACCCCGTCTGTTTCCGTTCCTGGCACAATGCGAAGACTCTTTGTTTCATTTGAAATCTTGGAAGTGAAGTGGGCCTCTTGTCGCTCTAATCGCTGGCAGAGAGACGGTGTGTTCTCTCTAGTGCTCCCGGACGCCGATGAACTTCCCCACAAAGAAGTGGAAAACGGCTTTGTGTGCAAATAGAAAAGCCCACAAAAGCAGGAGCCTGAGATAGTGTCAAGTAAGAATGCGGTTGCCCTATGGTTGTCGATATGAATTCGAGTTGTAATATGAAGGCTAAGTGCAGGTCACTCTCTGGTGGTCTTTGACTGGGAGGCCTTCAGATTTGGGAGGCTTTGAAGAATAGGAGGTCACTTGGCTGAAGATGGTCAGTGAAGGGCATGAGAAATGAGAGATTTCTACTTCGTAATTGGCTGTGCAGATTTGAAGCTTGCACAGTATTCCTTCGAAGGATCCACTAGGAACGGGACAAAAGAGCGTTAGCGTAAAATGTTACGTCGTCATTGCTCAGGTTGCAACAGAGCCCCTGACATGATAGTAGTGAATTTAAAAAATGTACGCAAAATGCTAATATGTGCCCGTAAAATACGCTGTTATTTCCACAAAGTAGCTGTGACGCCATACTGGACAGTTGGCTAAGCAAATTAAGCGCAGCTTCCCGATAAATGCAAAGGTCAAAGTAGAGACCGGGACTGGAGACTGAAGGTGGGCGTGACGTCCAAATTATTCATGGTCATCATATTCAACCCACAAGTTTTGAGCTTTATCTATTTCCTGGCCCCAAATTAGCATTGTGATGTTCGCACGCTAGTCTCCGTCCAGACTGAACAATACTTCCTTGACACCAGTTACGATTTTCTTATTGGACAGTCCTTTGGCGCCCTCTTGTGACATCTTACGATGTTATAGAAGAAGACTAAAAAAAAGTGAGTCTTTCAACAAATATTTGAGGATAGCTTCCACAGACAAAAAATACATGCAAAAGGTTTACTGTACCTTTCCACCTTGAGTACATCTCTAAATGTCATTTGATCATCGATGCCGATTTATTCAGGTTTTATCTATCTTTAGAAAAACACATTTACATGTGAGTCTGAAACTGCTGAAGTCAAGAGTCAATATTTGTCATAAAAACACACTTAGTATAAAACAATGAAATGAGTTCACTGAGTTCATTTTTTGATCTGCATAACCTACAAAAAGTGTCACCCCAAAAACGGTCGCGTGTCCATGTTCGGACACGTCCCTCAGATCAGACCTCCGCTCCCTTTGCACTTTCCTCGCTCCTTCTAATTGGAGGCCGTTAGCAACCCCAACACCGCCAACCTCCCACCCCCAAGACGGAGGGGCCCAGGTTACTGTAACCTTGGTTGCCAGGGATCGGCTGCTCGCCTTCATGTGACCGGCTATTCATCAAGATGGAGGGGGCGGCGCGTGCTGGGATGGGTGGGGGCCGGCGGCCGGCGAGGGTGCCGAATATGCAGCGAAGGGAAATGAGCGTGCAACAAGACAGCGTCCCAAAAGGGTAACAAATCACCCTGCTCGCCCTAATCCGCACAAGAGAGGGGGTGCGGGGTTTTTCCTCCATGGGCTCGTTGGCTGCTGAGGTACTTCGGATTGATAAAGTGAATATTTGAGCTCTTTTACGATTTGGGGGATGGCGCTAATGCTACATGCTAAGGTGCTATAATTCGTCATACCGTGACTGTTTATATCCCGGCGCAAGTGAGAGAGGTCTACCGCATATTCCTATGCAAGGCTGTAGCTAGGGAGGGGGTCTTATCAGCAATATCCCAATCGATCGATTACCGCGCTCGGTCGGACGAGTCATCAATCATCCATCATCACATTGAAATCTGTGCCATAGCCATAATCTAGCGGATCAGATTCACTGATCTGTATTGGAGAGCCACTGAGCTGAGATCGGATGGGGGCAACACCAGAAACGTCGGTGAGATATCAAACGTCTCTAAACGAGCAGTTGGCAACCAGTGAAACCTGAAAAATACGGGCAAGGAAACGGTTTAATCATCATCGCCATGTGGTTCATTGGCCCTGCCCAAGTCATCTCCATTTTGTTGCGTTTCTTGTTTACGATTTGCTTGATTCAGTGATTGTCTGGTGACTGAATTTGCAAAAAAAAAAAAAAAAACTCAGGGAATTACGAAAAACTGTGAGCAATGGATGTAATTAAAAAAAAAAATAATGACCTCTGTTAATAGTTCAGCCTTTTCCACACCGCAATCTATGAACCCAAAAGAGTTGAATATCTTATCTGAATATATTTCCTGCTCATCTTCACTTCAACTTTCTTCCTTGAAACCAATTACTGTGCTACCTTCCCACGACTTTCCTTAGAGAATCATAGAAAGAGCACAAAACAACACGTTGGTGACTTTTCCAGTGAGTACTTGCGTACGGTTTCCACATATAAAAACGATATAGCGAACCACGAACAGGCGAGAGTGCACTGTAGAACGTTTCCAAACTCGCTGGCATCGTCCAGTGCGCACCAAAAAATCCACGCGTCAAAATTCAAACGCATGCGGCAAAAAATAAAAAAAAAATAAAAAATAGCTGCGTAAAATATATCCACGCACCTCCTCCCCCCCGCCCCCATACCAATTCCACACTTTGAAGCAAAGGGAATCCCATCCGCGCTACAAGGAAATATTTCATGCGGCGCATTACAACGTAATTACCCCTGATCTCGCGTTTGCGATGACGGGTTTCCTCGCCGTTGGAGAATAGGCGAGCGAGTGGCGCGTATTCAGCGGGGAACACAGGCGGGCGCTAGTAGCGCCGTCGCAGGCGCAATCTCCTCGCCGTAGCACCTTAATCATCCTGGCTGCCTGCCTTGTGCATGTGCATATAGGGAGATTTGTGTTTGAGCTGCTTGTGATGGGGTGTGTGCATGTGTGTGTGTGTGTGTGTGTGTACTCTATGCGTGCTCTTTCCCCATATATATGTGTGCGTTCTTTCACCTGTGTTGTGCGCAGAGAGAGAGTGGGGGGAAAAAAAAAAAAAAAAAACATCCCTCCAATTCCCTCGTGAAGCCCTTCCACACCAATTTCCAGCCATGGGCAATCACTCACTCTACACAGACACACACACACACACACAGGCACACACACATCTACATAGAGAGGCTGATGAGATCCTCCGTGGGCTCTACCATGTGACCAGCGCTCGTCATCTACTGTACGTGCGCCACTATTTGAATATCACAGTCGCTGTGGGCGGGGGGGGGGGGGGGGGGGGCATGTGTTTGGCGCTGCGGCTTGATCTACATACACTTAGGATACACGGACGATCTCCGAGGAGAAAATCCTCAATACTGCCCCCCTCGCTCTGCTTCCCTTTGAATTTGAGAAGAATCCGTCATTGGCACGCGCCATTACGTGTCGAGGCGATACGTCATCCGCTTTTAGATGTCCTTGCACCTGGATTGGGGGCACTTAACTGTGTCTCGCCTAAGCGCTGACTGATATGGATGGAGCTCACTGGTAGTTGTTGGGTGGAGGGGTTCGGAAGAGGGCCTACGAGGGGGTGGGGATCTGCAAAGCCATCAGTATCACGATACCGCAATAATCGATGTCGTAGCGTCTATTTCTCACTATTCACACATTTCACCTAGTTGCGTTTCTTTTTCCCATGGAACCTCAGGGGATGTCGCCAAAGTCCTGTCCAAATAGAAATGCGTGCCAAAGAAGTTTGTCATTTTGACTGAGCGGCAAGCTTTAATTGTTGGGAAGAGCTACGTTTAGTCTGGGTTGTTGGTGAATGTTGCAGAGAGTCTTCGTCCCTGCAAGCTTTTAGTAAGGACAACTGTTATCTTTTTGGGGAAAATACATCATGTAGCCTACAGTACAAATCAAGACGCCTATTCCCTTTTTTTTTTAAAGAGGTATCGCAGTACTCCAAAATAAAAAAAAACACAAACCAATAGAGGCCTCCCTTTTCCCATCAAGAAAAAAAAAAAAAGCAAACAGTGACTCAGTTCCTATGTTCCCACGTGGTGTTAACTGCTAAATGCATTTTGAGCAAGTCTCGCTAAACGAAACAGCACCTGAACACTCTCGGCTGAATGAAACCGCTGTAAACCAGTTTGTTGCATAATATTAAAGACGAGGTCATGGGGGGTGGACTGTGTAGTGGCCACTCAACTAAACTGCAATTTCAACTTTTGTCAATTGGAGATACTCCTCGTTTTACTCTCTGGAGACACCTACAGTACTATTTCGATGGACTGAGGGTGGCCATTTCCTCAGAGTTGCACAACATGGCACCTACCATTTTAATCAGGCCCCCGTTCCCCCACTCCTATTTCTTTGTCTGTGCTGATGTCAGCACAGTGGCAAGCATGAGAGTGGATGGGCCGCATAGGTGGAGGGTCAGCGTGGGATTGTGAATAAGATCCCCATTATAGAATATGTTGCTGCTTTTCATGTTGGCTACCTACTGGATGTGCTTTCCCTGGAATTTCCTGAAACATAAAGACTCAAAATTAAAGGTAGCCTTCAGTTTAAAGCGATAGTGGTGAGCACAGAAACAATTTGAAACTGGCAAAAGTGATCATTAATATAAAGGTGTAGATGTAGTAACTACTATTCAATTTTTTTTGTGATTTGACAAAAAAAAAAAAATGAAGGTACCCTGAACTTAATATTTTTGCCACAGATAAAGACACCGAGTGCTGGATGTAGCAAAGCAACCCCATAACAGCTTTATGCTTTATCCATCTTTAGGAAAGAAAAAAAATATGTAATCATAATTAAAAAAATCAAAGATTAAAAATGTGTTCTACCAGGCAAGCACAAGGACCACATTTATTTCAGTACTGTTTAGAAACCTAACTGTGTGTAATTTAGGTTTTTGTGCAATAATTTCCATGAGTTAACAACATGGGTAATTGGCAATGTCTTATTTTTTTAATGCATATTTCATAATTATATATGAACAAATTATATTTTGAATGCTAGAATCACTTAAAAAAAAAACAAAAAAAAAAAAAAAAAAAAAAAAAATTTCCAAGGATCTGTATCCTGGTGGCATTTTAGCAGTCCCTAACACAACACTCCAAAACTCACTCAGTCACGCCCCACTGGAAAGTTGGGAAAAATTAGCCCCCAATTTCAGTTTCATCGGTCGTCATAAAATTGGGTGAACGTCATCATTGATCAGAAGAATGTGCACGAAGAAGTCTCATGGACTCATGTCTGGAATTGAACAGGAAGCAGTCGGCCATTTTGGCTGAAAGAAGCCATTCTGAGAAAATCACAGATTTCAAAACATATTCATCACTTAAGAGGCTGATCTCAAAAATCTCAAATTGTATTGCTTCTCTTGGTCTGCGATGTCATTTCATCGCAAAAGCGGTCGTGTATAACATTTTCACATCACTCTAAAATTACACTGAAATGGCTTTCGCGTTTGACCTCTTGAAATGTACTGTTTTAGGAATAGCTTTAAGCACACCACGATGGCCTCTTCAAGGCAACTAATCGAATTCATTTTTGATAGCGTTATAATAGGAGAATACTCTCTAAATAGTTGACTGTTTGTCCATCCAAAATCCGACCAAACTCTCTTCTCATCAATTAGCGTCGCTGTCTGTATCCTGACCGTCCATATGACCATATTTCATCATCATGTAGTGTATAATCACAGATATGGACTCTTTAAGTCTGTTTAAGAACATACACCTGCATTCGCCACAAAGGCCAAAGCGCTTACGATAGGGACACTCTAAAGGCGTTTATAGTGGCGCGTTCACATTAAAAGTCAGCATTAGAAAGGGCCGGCTGCAATGTCATTTCCCCCCCCCCCCCCCCCCCTCTCCACATTTATTGATCTGACCTTCTTGACGCCCAGAAATACCCTCACATTTTCTCTCTCTCTCTCATACAGGACGGGATATCATTTGAATTTTATCGATCGCCACCGCCCATAGAAATGTCTTGATCTCGTTTAGCGTGTAAAGCTCCCTAAATTGTTGACTTGATACGTGCGGTAAAAAAAATAAAAATTAATTAATTAATGGACCATCCCGCTTCATGAAATAACCAGCAAATCGTTCTAGAGAGAAACAGGAGTCATTTGGTGCGAAGCAACAGTTTTTGTCATATAATTTACTAAACAAGGACATTGGACATCTCTGCTGCCGTCTGCAGACTAAACTTCTTTGCCCAGACTTCATTGAACATTAAACTTGATAAATGTGCTTTTTTTTTTATACCGTACATTTGTTGAACCAAAGATCATATTAGCCTGGATGCATGAGAGGGACTGCCTATCATCAAACATTGTCTGTCAAATATATTTCCCACATACAGTACAACCTCAGTTTACGTGATTAATCGGTTGTACAGTAAAGTCTCACGTGTGACCGAATCAAATAAGATCTAAAGTAATATTTCCCACAGGGATTAATGTAAATCCAGTTGTGTATCCAGCGTAGAAAGTGTTCAACAGACAGCAAGGCTAGGATAGCCCACATTTTATGAATAACTCAAGTCAAGCAAAATTCTTGTAAAAAATGTTAGCATTTCTTCAGCGTTGCCCCATGACAAGATGCGGATGAACACACTTTTGTGAGATACTCTTTCTTTTAAACCTGCCAACAGTTCAGTGCACCTTTTTTTTTTTGGGTTTTGTTTTACCATTCCTGCTGGCCAGTTGTCTCCAGCTAACTGTTAATCAATGCTAGCGAGCGGGTTAGACCATAATGGAGGATTTATCTGGGCTCTTCACACCACTTAAGTGCCCGGCGGCTGCCTTCATGCCACCTCTACCTCTGCACACCTCACCTCACATTCTCTCCTCCTCCTGACCATGACTTCCCTCCCTCTTTCTGTGAAGGAAACAGGCCTCCTGAGAGAGAGAGCGAGATTTGCGCAGAAGGCGGCGAAGCGTCCACAACGTGGGATGGAAAAAGTGGAGAGGATTGTTAGGTGGTGTGCGAATCAACTCCAATGGGTTACTAATTGTGTTTTTCCCTGAAAAACTCGTCAAAGTCCAAAAAATGAAAAATCCAATTTGATCATAATGGTAAATAGTAAATGCCCTTATAAAAGCACTTTATCTACACCATATGTTGTCCTCAGCACTTTACCATGCCTCATACCGACTTTTTCGAAAACGTATCGGAGTATACAGTATACTATACCGATACGCTAACACAGCCGTGTCAAACTATAGAGAAGATTTCCTTTCTCGTTTAAAAGAACTTACTTTAACCCTCAGGATCTCTCAAGGTACTGTACTCTGGCCAACAGCACAACCCACGGTCATCTTACCAATTTTAAATCCATTTGCTTTCATCGTACCAGCTGATAACTAGCTGCTAAGCTAACCTGGGCATTTTCGTACTTTGTCTTTCTTGCTGGGGGCCATCAGTGAGTCAACAAATGATTTGAGTCACTGATTCGCTAGGCTTTATTGACTGACTGCTGAACAGTCGAATTTAAAGCTCATTTGAACGCAGTTTGCGTTCACACAGGACCTGTACTGCCCACGTACATACTGTAGCAACCTTCACAAGTTCTGTAGGTTACGCACCGGTTAGTGTTGTCGTTTTGGTGTGACACGTTCTGACTTAAATCCGTATTCGGTGTTTGTGTCGCCACCGATTCGTACACAGCCCTAGTGTTTACATTTTTGGGGTTTGCTTTTTAATCTAATGAAACACACTTCTATACCTGCTACGTAAAAAAGTGCCAGATTTTCCATTTTTCAATTTTAGGCTTGGATCCAAAATACAAAATGGAGAAACAGGCCACAGGACTGAATTGAGTTTGAATTTGTAATTAGTCGGTTCACATGACCTGGAAGTTTGGTAATGAGCTTTAGTAAAGCTGTTAGCTTGTTAGCACCCTAACAAGACTCCAGACCGTAAACAAAGGCCATTTAATGATTCATACAACTTGAATCACAAATGTGTGAAGTGTGAAGCTATAATTGGCTTCATGCATTGCATCTAACAGAGAAGATATGCTTTCACCGCTGCTTGTCTGTCTGATAGCATTGCAATCAAGCCATTCATGTCCACACAGAACACCACGTGGACTTGTAGACTTAGGGCACTGTCATTTTTATTCTTCTTTCAACCATTGTGCATCGTTCTCACCGGTTGAGAGTCAAGTATGCTAACCGTTAGGCTAAAAGCCCGGAGTGCCAGCCTACTAGCCAGCGCATGCCTGAGGCTTCGGGGGAGTGAGGTTCACTGATGTATTCACACAGCCTTGGCTAGCCCTAGTTATATGTCTCGGTTGACTGATTGTGGCTTTTAACAAGCTGGCCTTAACACAAGCGCTGACTTAAATTTAGAACCTAAATTCGAATACGTATTGCATAATAGTATTTGCTAGATTTTGTGATGTTTTTCTTGGCTACACTGCATCCAGTAATGTTGCATTGTTTTTATCCAATCAGATTTCAGCATCTGTGTTGCCATGTCAATCTAATCTGTCCAGGGCCTTTCGAATCAGTAGTGCTGGCCAATGTAACTTCAACTATTTGTGATGGGGCTGTATCTTTAACCAGTCAGATTTTCAATTCGCCTCATCGGGCCAGCTAGCCACTGGCCACTAGAAGTCAACCCACCATAATGACAGCATGTTTCCCTCATCTGATTGGTTGTTGAAAGTAAGCTAAGATCAACTAGCTAAGCACATCTACAGTAGTCTGCGCACATTAATACATTTAATAATCAACCTCTTTAGTGAGTGTGTTGTGGTTAATTTTATATATACACATATGTATATATATATATATATATATATATATATATATATATATATATATATATATATGTGTGTGTGTATATATGAGTATATATATACATGTGTATTGTATGCCGCTAATTTTTTTCCCAATGTTTTTGTTAGATCAAAAATAAATACAATTTTTCATTTTATTCTGTTCTTTTTCTTTGTTTCGCCAATTGGAATTGGCAACGGAAATGGCGAACGAGACATGGATTCCTATGCAGTCATCCTGTCTTCACGCAGTTACTTGTGATGAATTGCAGGCCTAATGCTCCATAAGGGTTAATACTGGTTAGTGGAGGAACGTAGGTGTACATGTATTTACATAACAGCGTGGGATTAACAAGCTCATCGCCATACATCCGGGAAAAGTGAGTTGCATCATTAGCGGCCCTAGACTTCCCTCTTAGCATGTTTTGTTTACACGCTTACCTTACAATCCACTTGTCCGGTTCATGTCCATGGGTGGTGGGTAGTGGTAGTTGGGTTACGCTTGTATACATGCCTCATGCAAATTTATGCGTAAGCTTGTTTGTGGGTGAGAGTGGAGGGGAGACCTAGGACGCTGGTGTTGGTGTGGTGCGGTGGGCGGGTGGGGGGGGGGGTGCTTGTTGGAGTGGTGGGGGTTAGCATTGGTGGTTGCGGTGACAGAAATTGAGGGGGACGGGGTGGCAGCTGCAGGCTGCTCGGTGCACTGTCAGAGCGGAATGATTAATGAATGGCGGCCCCAGCTGAGCCTAACCTTTGGAGAACCGCACAGGACATCTGCAGAACTGTCAGCGCTCTGACAAGGACAGAGCTGAACAACCAATTATTTCGCCATCACTAAGGTGGGCTGTCAGCTTAATCCTAGCCATTCACTTAGGCAAGGACAGGCAAATTTCTCCTTTACATACACACACACACAAGCACACCGAGTGAGCAGGACCGCGGCCCTTGTGGACACACACACAAGCGAACAAACAGACCCGCGCGGACACACGCATACGCGCATGCACGCACATGGGCGCTAAATGGCGTTAACCCATTCCACGCTAGGCTATGTGTTGGCGCATTAGGCGACGCAGAGCGCGCACCAGAGGTTTAATGATGACAAAACTAGAACGCCCAGTGCCGGCCAACGGCTGCGCGGCGGACTTGGGTGGGGCTGCCGGCCGGGGGGGAGGGACGCTACGTCTGGTATATGTCAGGAGGGAGGGGGGGAGGACAAGAGGGAGGGGCAGGGTGTGCACTTGTCTGCTGCAGATTTGCATGCTTCACGCAACTATAGGCTCAGTTAATAAGTCAGTACTGAGCATTTCGGCGAGCAGTGCGATCCTGACTTCTTTTCATTTGTGTTTATTTCAACGCAGCTAAACAATGGAAATAAAACTCTTCTACCGCAAAGATAAGCAATTACAATTACGATAACATGATCCTTTATTGATTCCCGGAAGGGAAATTCAAGTATTACAACAGGGCAGGTTACAGCAGCACGCGGCAGATTAAAAAAATTATAATCATTGATTAACTAGCAATACTAAAAGTCTCATGTCTTTAAATTTTACTTTAATATCAATATTTCTGTTTACATGAAAATTTGGAGAAAAACAATCACTAGCTGGGGTACTCCAATCCATTGAATTTAACGAAAGCTTTCGTTCACCTGATCAGTCAAGTTGGCGGTTGACTCTCGATGGAAACACTGAATAAGCACTGAAACAAAGCAATGCGGCGACCTCCAACATGGCCGTGCGTTGCAATTATGGGAAAACTGTCTGTTGATTTTATTTATTGACTTCAATTCCATGAAGAAAGCACAAAAAACACCGGGCATTACAAGAAAATGTGACAAACATGATTTAAGACTCATCTCCGAATGCTTTTTCATTCAAAGCTCAACATTTCCTGTACATTACAGCTGGATTATCTGTTAATAATGATTTTTGTATACAAAAATGCGCAGCATAATGACTAAAATGCTGCTAAAATGACACTAAATGTTATAAAATTGCATGCTGAAGTGATGATGAAAATAATCTCATATTAGATAATCACATCCTTAATCCTTTGATTTTGTTGTTCTCCAGTCAGACCAGATGAATGGAATTGTATGTATATGATAACGCCCCCCCCCCCCCCCCCCTCGTCCCCATTAAGCAGATTCCCTTGATAACAATGACTTTGCTCCCGTGTGTGTGCATTTTGTATGTGTGTCGACGCTTTGCAGAATTGGGTGCTGATAGCGAGTATGAGTGACTGATTGGGTTTTGATTGAGGCGTCCCTGCGACGATAAGAGATGGAGCGTGCCCGGGAAGCCCATTGACAGGCTGCTGATGAAGCCCGAGTAGAGGCAGGAGAGAAGGCAGGGATAGAGAGGGAGACCAAATAGAGGGAGCTGGAGGAAATTAATAACAGGATAAGAATCAATTAAGTCAATTGACCCGACATGCATGTTTATAGACGAGCGGGTTGTGTTTTGTCTGCGTTTTTCACTGAGAATCATACACCTGCCAAACAAAAGTCAATGGCCAAAGCAATTTGCAAGTCATGCATTTTCCATCTAAAAATGCAAATGTGTCGCTCCTGAGAAAGTCAAGCAAGGGAAGACTCCTCCGAAATTTCAGTAGAACAAAGGCTATGAGTTGCGTGCACAAAGGGTGGACGACAAGGTTGCGTTGACGGTCGGGTTTTTAGTGAACAATAGCGTAACACCTGTGATGCGTTTTCCGTTTTATGGCGACTCATCAAACTTTGCCAGGAAACTTTTGCAATAAGGTGTCGCTGGTATCGATAGGGTTAATTTCCTGGCTAGAATCCCAGAAAAAAAACATGACCTTCAAACCAAATACCCCATTTCCTGTTAGTTTCACAACATACGATTTTTTTAAACCAAATTTTTTTTTTTAGGCATCTTGTCATGATTAAAATGCGTACCCGATTGTATGCCAATCGGACACACTGGTGGTGTCTGTGAAAATGTTCGCTCCAAAGTGTGTCTCAATACAATGACCTGAAAGCTCACAACTTTCTCAATTTAGTATTGCCCACCCGTCTACTATATCTGGTTCAAATTTGCTGGCAATCGATTGAATTCCCTTTGGAGAGTTTTTTTTTTTTTCAGGTGCAACACCTGGACATAGCCCAGAACACAGAAAAATCTTCTCACCAAAATGTCCAGTGGTTTTCACAGCATACAGTAGATTCTATATTGATTTTTGTGCATCCACTCATAAAGAACACGTGTGCAAAATCCATTTTATCATCATGGTAAAACCTCCCAAAAAGTGATTTAAAGTGGAAGTCAACCCAAACATATTTTTTCCAAGAATATGTTCTATGCAGGCCCACCAGTTGAAAAAAGGCATTATGATTAATATGAAACATGAGTTAAGTAGCAAAATCCACCCGCTTTTAGCCATCTCATCGGGCGGCCAGTTTGTCACTTCTGTTAACTGAAAATGACATCACAACTTCCCTGGGCTCAAGGAACAACCAATCACAGCTCGCCTGTTTTCTAAAGCTGAGCCGCCATTGGTCGTTATCTGATCCCTGAGGGTGCATGATGTCATCTTCAGTCGACAGAAGTGACAAAATGGCCGCCCCCGGAGATGGCTAAAAACAGGTGGATTCAACTCTTATTCCAGAAACGCAATATTTATCACAATGCCTTGTTTCAACTATTGAGCCTGCATAGAACATATCCTTAAAAAAATATGTTTGGGTTGACTTCCGCTTTAAGTTCTGATTGCAATCTGTTTTATATACTACATACACAGGTACTAGCACACTCACTGACTATCTTCACTAGAAGTAGATTTCTACTCAAATTGGCTTTTTCTGGCTGGCTGCGATGTTTTTAAAACTAGGTTAGTGGATCAGCAAGGTAGAGAAACAAAAAGAGAGAGGTGGTTTTAAAAAAAGAAGATTGAAGGTACAGTAGAATAATTTTCATTGTGCTCCCTGCTGTGAACCTCTTTATGCCACATGGATGAGTTGGAGTGATAGTTTTTTTCCCCCTCTTGTGTCTACAGTAAGAAAAAAAAAAAAAAAAAAAAAAAAAAAAAAAAGACAAATCATCTTTTTCTAATGTTTCCCCGTTACCATAATTCCACCGACTCCCTATGATGAACTACATAATTGTCTCTCTTCAGTCTCCTGCCCTGGGTTGATTTAGGAGCCAAATGGCAGCCCATTAGCATGTGAGAGTGACTGCGAGGCCGACGGGTTTTTTTTTTTTTTTTTCGCGGCCCCGCGGAGAGAGGGATTTCTCCGCACGTCTTCTATGATTCTCCATCGGAATCGAGAGCGGCGCATCAAAGGCGGCGACTAACTACCCTCGCCCTCTGTCTCCTTTTGGCCTACGGGTCCGCGGTGTAATTCGCTCTGGCTCTCTTTTTTTTCTGCTGTCTCTCGCTTGGTCTTCTTGGCCGGCTCGTGACTGAGGGGAGGGCGGGTGACGAGGTCAAAATGAATCTTCTGCTCTCTAAAGACGATTATGTCTCAACGTGTCGTTACTCAGAGGAGCGGCGGACCCCGCGGGGGACCCCGGTGGGCCACGTGTCTTACAACGGGGGGCGGCGGCGGCGGCGACACCGTAGAGCCATCAGAAGCCCAGCACTCAATTAGTTTGTGGGGGGGGAGTGAAATGTATACCTCGTCTTTGGTGCAAGAGACAGTGGAGTTATTGGGTTAGTCTAAAGATGAGGTGTGTGGGGCATCACTCATCCAGTATGAACTTAAGAAGTGGGTCAGAGATGGACTATAGATGCATCGTGGTCACCTGTTTGGCGTTTTTCGGGCAAATATTTACTGTAGTTATGACTGTACTACTGCGTTCTGGCTCTGGCTGAACGGTCACAACAGTAGGAATGGAAATCTGTTCTGTATTTCTGTTGCTTTAATTCGCTAGCCACTTGCTTCTCTTCTGTTTACATTTTTGTGACCATTAAATAAAGATGACGCTTCGAAACCTTTACTGTGTCAACAAGAACTGAACCAAGGGGGAGTTGTCGCTGTTCGATTCTGACTAGGGAAAGTGAATTCCAGAAAGCAGCCTTGCACTAAATTTGAGGAAGGTAGCAACCTGTTTTTAAAGTCAGTCTTGGTTATTTCACTTATTAAGCAAAATGATTGTGATTTGGCTCCAAGACTATGTCTGGGGGCTTCTTCAAGGGAACTTGAGTCGCCCTCCTTTATCTTTGTCCCCACGACTTTTCGCTAAGCCCCCATACTTCATATTCAGCAGCCCGGGGCTTGAGCCTATCTTGTCTCCTCCCTCTTTTCAATTAATTCTCTCAGAGCGGCGACGTGCAATATACTTCAACGCGCTTCCTAAATGGGACCCGCGCGGCGCATGCGAGCTAGCATTTGGCGCGAGGGAGGGCGGGAGGCCGTGGGGGCCCCTTGTGCGAAATGAGCTAACAAGTCCGCCGTGCCGTGCGACAGCAAAACGCAGCTGTTTGAGTCACAACGCATCGAATACACATTTCATCACTTCTTCAACAAGCCATCAGCAAGTCTAATGCTCCGGGATGGAGAGCAGCGCTGTGATACATGTGCCTTCAAAGCTGTTTCTTAAACATCAGCACTTAATACTCACTCCTTTTCAAGCCCCCCCCCCCCCCCCCCCAACACATACATTCAGTCAGCAGCGCTGATAAGTCACATTTAGAATTTTTCGCCTCTCCCATTTCTGACACCAACAGAGCTCCGATCGATGCCACCCGTAGCAGACGCCAGCCGTCGCAGGGTCCTGCTACCGATAGCTGCCGCCCGTGTTGTGGCGTGCCGTATCCGATTGGCAAATATGGCTACATACGTATCACAGGTGGACCGCTCGGGTTTTTGTCACATTTTTGAATGGAGGAAATGCAGACAGTGTCACTCAAGCAAGGCCGGTCGTATTCACCCCTGCGTGTCTGCCTCAGGGCTTAAGACTTACTCTCTCATGACATCTTACCATTTTAAACCTTATTTGGTTTGCAAAAGTGAAACTAAGCTCTTTTCCCTCCCTTCCTTGTGTTGAATTTTGGGACGGCAAAGCCCTAGACCAAGATAAGGAGGGGTATAACTTTTGGGGATTTCAAGAGGGATGTATAAGGGAGGTCACCGGGGAAGAGATGGAAGCAACAGCCAAGGGGCGGAGTTTTTTTTTTTTCTTTTTTTTTTTTTTTTGGTGAGTGGGCCGAGGCTGCAAAGATACTCCACGGAGTCACTCCGGAGAGATTTAAAGGGTACTTCTCTGCTGTGACCGACAGGCCGCAATCCCATGATGCCCGGCAGTCTCTGTGGCACTCATTCCCCCCCTCGCTTCACCCCGCCGTAGTCCTCAGAAAGTTGGCATGAGATGATGGGAGGTCAAGATGTGAGAACAGACTGTCCATATATTATTGGCTTTCTTGGTTTTCACGGGGTGTGTCACTCTTGGAGAAGTTGTGTGAAGGACACGAATACTTTTGTTCCAAATTCTGCCAAGACTTCTTTGTCTGGTGACTTTTTATTTTGTTCGGGACCAATAAAACATTGATTTTTTTTTTTTTTTGTACAGCAAAGTGTCCTAAAAACACACCAGAAAGCATCCTTCTTCTGGCAGCCAGTAGAGCGACTTGTTGAAAACACAGTTTTATTGCTTCTTTAGCTGGAAAGATTTTCCAGTAAACATTTTCCAGTAAACATTGAATTCTGCTTCGAGAATTAGCAGTCACATACCTCTATGTACATTTGGAATGATTATCCATCCATCCATCAATTTTCGATAGCGCTTGGCCTCATTGGAGTCGCAGGTGTGAGCATATCCCAGCTGACTTTGGGCGAGAGGGTACACCCCGGTCTGCTCCGTAGCCAGTCACAGGGCACACGCATTCAAATTTATGGACAATTTAGAGTCTTCAACCAACCTAACGTATGTTTTAGGAATGTGGAAGCAAGTCGCAGTACCTTGTAGAAAAAAGTAGGCTGGAGCCAAATCGGAATTATGATCCTCAGAACTGGGAGGCAAATATTAACCACTATGTCAGCGTGCTGGCTGTATTTGTGGTAAATATATGTCTGGAAATATCACCAGAATCCCACATTTTCTGTCACAAGTTCTTTTTTTTTTTTTTTTTTCTCGAGTTTGCCACGGTAGCTGGGGCCCCGAGATAAATGACAGACCTGCGCCCGTCGGTGGACTGACGGTTGAGCGCGGCCGGGCTGTTTAAATGTGTCTCGGCAAACATTGTTAGGCCCGTGTAAACAGCACTCCATTGATTAGCCACTATTCATGATCAGCACGTCTCGGGCTGCACTGGATTAGTCAACATACCGACCCCCTCCTCGTGTTTGCGCCGGCCACGCCAATTTCAATGCCAAGGCCTCATCGGAACACCGATCACGCTCGAGGGTGAAGGGGAACCGAGGTGCTCATGCAGAAATATTGAACCGTCCAACTCGGGGAGAGGCATCTGTAAGCCTCTCCGCAAACTATTTTAACAAGTTTGCCATGATGCAACGTTGTTTATCTACCCCGACAAGTGGCGACAGGGTGTCACACCACGAGCACAGACCCGGTGTGGCTAATAGCACCTCGGACCACACCGGCTGGCTAGTCAGCGGCTACGGGAATAAGAGAGTCTGAGAGTGACAGCCGTAGGGATGGAGAACGAGGGGTGTCCACGCATGGAGTGCAGCATTCATTGTGGCACCCCATTTTGGCTATTACACTATATACATCCCCCTCAAGCTCCAAACACCAACAGCACCTCCTTTTGCATGGTAATTATTTTCCAGCCCAAAGGTAGCTGCAGGCAACGTCAGCCACTGCGTCAGGGCCCAGCGCATTAGCTGGCCGCTGCATTATTTATTTGTGCACGGGCAGCCGGATGGATACCCCAAATCCACCGAGACTTGGGGCAAGAGGAGGGGAGGGGGGGGTGGGGTGCAGCTCTCCTCTCAATGTCATTGTTCAAGGCAGTTGCGGTTGCCCCCCACCCCCCCCCGCCCTGAACGCCTCACCGGCGAGTGGCTCAAGGGCAAAACGGCATGAGACGCTTTGCGTGGGAGTCCTCGTTAGCTTCGTAATGTATTCTGAAAAGCGGGTCAGGGGTCCGGTAACTGGCCCTCGCTTATGCAAGAGACAACCGTTCAGGGGTCTGCTGGATGACCATCTAAAGAGTCCTGCAGGACACCGCCGAGCGCCAGGTAAAAAGGAGTGTCATGTAGTTCAAATTGCCTTCAGGCTCTCGGCGGCCATATGCAGACAGTCCACCCTTGGGTGCTGTGGCTAAAATAGGCGTTTACCTCCGTCCCATCTTGTGTATCAATGAAGGGTTATTGCACCCAAATACCAGTGGGCTAGACCAGGTCAAAACATGTCAGGCCCGCACAGAAAGACAACGCGACATGGCTCAGCGATTGTGACGTTTTGGGAGCTAATACCCCGGCGTGCCCCCCCCCCCTCCTCCGTCCCCCGACTGGCTGGTTCTGTCCGACATGAAACCACCCTGACCTGTCAGCCCCGCACCATCGCACGGTAGCGCCCGCGATGACAGCCCGACCAGTGTCCCTGTCACGGCTTCTCATACACACGAGCCCACCATGTGCGTGTCCGCTACAGCAGTAACTCCCGCCGGCGCACCCCCTACCCCCCCCAAGCCTGCCCCACCCGGCCTGGCTCCCCTTGTTCCTCACAGCGTCCCCGCTCGCCAGCCGGCTCGTCCGCATGAGATGCTCAGATGGCCTCGTGACATGACAGCGACATGGTATCGATGCTCAGCGGAGCACCTGCAAGGCCGAACACGTCAGGCTGGCTCTGCAATGGAAAAGATCCTCAGCACTCTGGTGTGCCAAGACAGATTTACTTTGGGTTTCTCAATGTTTTATATGAAATAAAAAAACACACGCACAAAAATTCCTCAAGGCTGGTACCGCCAAGGCCTTAATATTGGTCACCTGCCAATCGACGGCTGCAATCTTGGAGGCTGAAAGTATCATCCACAACCTGATTTGATGAGCTATTTAGTAAGTGTTCTCATCCATGCATTTTCTTGGCCGATCCCAGCTGCCGTTGGTGGGGTACACCCTGCACTGGTCAATTGACGAGCACACTACCAGTCACATCTGTGGACAATTTCGAGTCTTCAGTGAGTCCATCATGCGTCTTTTGGTAATGTGGAGTGAGAGTTCTCAACCCAGAAACTGAGAACTGTTGTGTTGCAGACGTGCTAATCACCACCACTCTGTGCTTCCCATTTCTCACATTAGATATAATTTGTTGCCAAATGCCTGCCGTGGATCTGATCGGTGGTTCATCATTACAGATTCCCTGAATGCGCAGTGGATCGCGATTAGACATTTTCACACTTCATAAAGCGTTGGGATGATTTTTTTTTTTTTTTAATTTAATTTTATCGTAAAAATTGGATTTGTAGTTTTTCATCCGTCTGCAGACATTTTTGGGGTCCGTAGATCACAGATTGCAGTTGTATTTGGGTCATGTTCGAATTGTGTGTTGATTATGAATGATAGATTTTTTGTTTCTTGTCGATTGAAAGACAGGTTTGTTTGCTCTGACTTTATCGGATCCTGATTTTGTTTTGGACATGTCTTATGCTACTTAATAGAAAAGATCATTTTCCCTTGTCGTATACTGTAGTGGTACAAGCTGATGCTTTTCATGCAGACGGATTTGATCCCAAACTAGTGTCCTAAACACCCGGAGTACTCCGAAAATGCTAACACAAGCACAGGCAGAACGTGCAGATTCCACACAGGAGGGCCTGAACGGAGAATGGAACTCTGACCCTCAGAATTGTGAGGTCAATGTGCTAACCACACCACCGTGACGCCATTTTACAATATTACCATTCACAAGAAATGTCTCACAGCTTTTTTGATGTTGAACAAATCCACTGAAAGTTCACTTACGTTCACATTAACATGCAGTGAAGAACTTCTAACGACACACAGAAGGGGCTGAACCCAGATTTTAAACTCCGATCCGATCCGAAGAGCTGTGAGGAAATCGTGCTAATCGCCGGGTCAGTCTACTGCCAACTAAGAAAATATTGAATTAAAAGTTTTGGGCAAGATTAATAATAACACGTCGCCCAGATCACTTGGTGTCAATCACATTTGCAACCGAGTCACTCATCGGTTCCGCGGTGTCGATGCTCGTCCAAACGGCAAATGACAGCCTATAATTTGCCTCGAACGAACGCTGTCATACGTGCTCTTCCCTCATCCTGTTGCTTGGGCGTCATTCGCGCCTCGGCGATCATCGACGTGGATCCAGCAAGAGCTGTTGTCTGTCATTTGAAATCAAACGGTGAAGTCGAAAGAACTTTCCTGCAAAAGCTCTTATTTCGCTTTTATTCTACTTCCTCAGCAGTTAGTGGAAAGAGAAGTAAATACGTGGGAAATCTATAATGAGTCTCATTGTATCACATCTTTTCTTCTTCTTCTTCTACGCATTGCCCAAAGGGAAACGCCCCGGCGCCTGCAAGTGCAGCTTCAGCACTTTGTTTTTCCTCTCCGGTGTGAAAAAGGAACGCAACTTGAATGAAGGATACTCCGTTTTTCTGCCATTTTGTGCCCCCCCCAAAAAAAACCAGAGTCCAGTGATGACAACCTCGCTAACCACTACGCTAACTGCCCATGAGTCTCAGTCCTGAGAGCCTTTACTGCATGCGTGCGTTCTCTCCAGCAATCGTCGCTCCCCTTTCCTTTCCCTTTAATTACAGTAAGTACAGCGGGCCCCCCCGGGCTTGTTTGAACAGATCAACCTAGCGAAGGAACCAAGAAAATGCTAATTAGCCTCCTAATGTTGCTGACCGCGCTGGTTCCCCCCCCCCAGCACTGCTGAGTTGTATTGACGAAAAAAAAAAAAAAAGAAAAAAAAACGTAGGACAATAGGAATCTGCATTCAAATGACGAGCTCAGCCAGTGTGGGAAGACGTACAATAATGTGCAAAAGTCCACAACTAGCTTGGTTTTAATGATCCGTTTTCAATTTGACTCAGAAAACATGTACTGTGCAGGAAAAAAAAAAATCGGCCAAAAATCGGCCATCTTTTTGCCAATTTTTCTGGCTGTTATAAAGTTAAACCAATGCCAAAGGACAAAGTCTTTTAAAACAGTCAAATGTCCTGCCTGTAATTCATGTCTTCATTGTTGTTAACATAAAAATCCATATCGGTCGGGCCCTAACTTTTTTCATCATTTCCTACTGAATCCTACAACTTCTGGCGCTCAACTGGAGTGCAAGGCAGAAGACTTCTAATACATTCCATGTTTCTGTGTTGTGTGTGTGTGTGTGTGTGTGTATGACTGGGAATCGAGATCAATACTATTGACCTGTTTACCTTGGTGCCGGTTTACCACTTGAAACATTAAAAGCAGACTATTAGTAATTCTTTGGTCCTGCTTTTTACTGATTGGACAACGTGGAATCGGGGGGGGGGGGGTTAGGGTGATGGTCATGGTGGGTGATGGAGGGGGGGGGGGGGTCCAAAACTAAAACAGACAGTATGTATTTGTCTATCGAGGTAGTAGTAGAAGTGTAATCCTCTTGACTCGACGATCAGGTTTTGCCAGCGTCTCGCCACTCGCCTCACACTCGATGTGGTCACTCAAGCCTATCGGGAGGCCGCGGGGCATTGTGCGGACCGAGAAGCGCCTCCGCCGCCCTCGCCCCCGACCCTCGGGCGCTTTTGTGCTCCTGCCCCAACACCGCCCCCCCCCCTCTCCCCCCTCAAAAAAAAAATCCTCTCCAGTCTTGTATTTCTTAAAATGCTTATTTTTGGGGGGTTGTTTTTTATTTATTTATTTTTTAGTTTGTCCATCGATTTCTCATCACTCGACTCCTCGCTGCCCTCCCACCCACTTTCGCAAGGGCCGCGTGGGGGGGGGGAGCGGGGGTCCTCCATGCGTCGCTGTTGATGCATGCTGATTTATTGACTTATTTCAAGTCATTTGTGGCAGGTAACGGCTATTACAAAATCTACCTTGTATCATCCGGGACCATCTCGCCGCTCTCCCCGCTCCCTGCTGGTGTAATTTTTAATTCCCCCTGATGTCGGCGGGCTGCAGTAATGTCTTCCAAGCCCACCTGAGGAGGTGATTGACATCTGGCCCCTCTGCTATGTAGGACCCCCCAACCCCACATCCCCTCCCACAGCTCACCTACCTTCCTCCATGTTTTCAGCAGACCTCTCGCAAAAATATGATGCCTGCATGGTTCAGTGTGAAGAAAGGGCAAAGGGGACGATTCGTGGGGGGGGGGGGGGGGGGCGGGGGCACCGTGTGTGTATGCGTTAGTAGGTGAGGCTGATGAAATCTCACGGGAAACACGCACACACACCTCACCCTTACATTTCCAAACACTCCACAGTTTCGCTTCCTTTTCCTCGCTCTCCTACACTGTGTCCCTGCTGGCTTATGCATTAGTATTCATAGTGGTTGGACTCTGTTTGGAAGAGAAGGGGCGGGGGTCAGGGGAGTAGTTGTGGGGGTCCCCTTGCCAGCTGCTATACTGGGATTGGCTGTATAATGGCAGCGGACATTCAGACAAACAGGAAATGCTCGGGAACACACAGACAAAAAAAAAAAAAAAAAAAAGACCAGCCGTGAGAATTAGGGAGCAATTAATCTGTTGGGGAAAAGGCGGCGAGATTGACACGCACTAAGAGCGAAGACCTCTGCCAATGCCCGCCGAGCCCCCGTTTTGGATCGGCACCAAATGGTGCACCCTCACAGATCCCGGCCTGCTGATTAACGGCCGTGTTTTGTCATTAAGATTGATGTAAGTCACTTAGGAATTCAGATGGGGGTTTTTTTTCAAACACTAACACACTGAGCATTAATGTTACAAGAGTGCTGTAATATTTATCGCCTTATTTGCTTTTTTTTCATCAAATTGATTGAAAATATTTTTTAGGGAGTGATCTCATGAAATAATCGGTTAATTTATTTTCAATACTGAAAACTATTAGTATCATAAACATTTTGAATAGGCAGTACATTTAACATTTGGGATTTGAATGAGAATAAATAATGGTTTACAATATATACAGAAAACAGTGTGAAATAAATATAAGTGGCTAATGAAGTGGAAAAGGTTTAACAGACCTAAATGCTTATTCCGCAATACAAGCTTTTCATAACTCAAGGCAATAACAACTCTCCCCGTCGGCTGGGCAACACTCGGGCAAGCTCGGGCAACATCATCGTAACACATCCTGTCAAAAGTCAGGCCTTCAAATTAAAAGCATGACTTTTTGTTTTTTTTACCAGTTGCACTCAAATTATGTTGTGCCTGTTATTAAGGTGCCACTGTATTATTATTCGTATTTTACTGATTTTTATTACTAGTGGGTTTAGTATTGTTTACTGTATGTATTTATTGGCAGCACATTAGGTTGTGGGTTCAAATCCCAGAAGAAACAGTATCATGGGGTACATGTAGAAAAGCAACTATTCACACTCGCATTCATATCTAAGGACAATTTAGTGTAGAATGGACCTAAATGAAAATCTGTTTAGTGAATTATTATCTTTATACTATTAAATTTTACTACTAATTTTATATAATAACATGACGGTTAGTAAGTGTTAAAATGTGACTTCAACCGACGCCTGACGATGATTTGTTGCCCCATCTTAATTCATTTTACTTTACAGTGGCTCCTTATAGGGAATTTGTTTGATTGAAATCCGTCAACCAGCATCAAAAGATATTTCTTTAGTATCAAATGTCCTCCGATTGATTCCGATATTGTCAAACTTCAGACCTAATCCAAGTGCTAGTCTGTGTTTTGGGTTGTCAGTTGTCAGCGTGTGCACATTGAATACTTCCAGGAGGGGACAGTAGAGAGCAGGGAGACACCCCCTCCCCTTGATTGAAGAGGAGGAGGGGGGAGGGGGGGACTGTGGGTGAAAGAATGTCCTCACCTCAAAAGAACACGAGCAGGAATGCAGCTTGCTTGTTTTGCGTAATGAGCAAGATGTCAATCATTGGTTCAAATTTGGGAAAGGCGCACTTTGTACACTAATCCAGAGGTCGGGTGACGACGCGCCACCCCGCCTCAATCATGCAGATGAACCTGACCTTGGCCGGCCTTGGCACTCGGCTGACCCGCCCCTCCCCGCTCGCCCCGAAGCATCCACCCCCCCCCCCCCCCCCCCCGGTTGACCTCGCTTTGCATCTCTGATTGTGTTACGGCGCATTTCCCTATCATCAGCAGACGGCGGACACACACTGCAAGCACCTTTAAAAAAAAACATCCCCCCTTTTTTTTTTTTTTCTAAAATAATCAACATAATTCAGATAAAGTGGAATATATGGCGATGTAAAGAACACCAGGCACTAGTGGGATAAAACAAGAAGGGTCCTTGGCATTATTACAATGATGTGTGTTTAGCCATGAAGAGCCTGCTCCATTGGAGGGGAGGGGGAGGAGGGCGGGGGGGGGGGCCCTAAATTAAGAGGCTGACCTTCAACAAGCGCCCCCTCTTTGTTCATTAGCCACGTGCTGCTTATCTCCAAAATAACACACGAGGCGAGGGCAAGATGAGGCCACAGTCATTGATGCGCCTCTAGTGCGCCAATGAGGATCTTCCGTGTTGTTTTGCTACCCTTTCCCCACTTTCAGCAACTCGTCCACCTTTTCCTGGTCCACAAATTATTTTAATGTCCTCGCCTGGCGTTACAGCCTTTATAGACTGTGCTTGCTTCAGTATAGTACATATTGTCAAAGTACTACACTTGTACTGCTTTGACGAGACACACAATTCGCTCATGTTTTTTCATAATTTCGAGATTTTTGTTCAATGGACATCGTCCGCTTCTTCTTCTCAGTACTCTCAGTACTCGTTTTCTTCGTGAGATGGTTAGAAAATTGACATTTGAATAAATGGACAATAAGATCACAAAACACAGGTACTCATTTTGTGGTAAACTGATGGTGGCTGGATGGCGTGAACTTTGCTGCTGCCATCTCATGGCAGTGTCTCAAGTTCACTCAATTTCAATTTTGCCATGCAACACAAAGAAAAAAAAAATGAATCGAGCAAAGTCTCGTGACTTGAAAATCCAAGTTGGGGCACTCAAAGTCAAAGATGCAGTGGCATCAACAAACTGAAATACCTTTCGTTCCCCACGACTTTGCCAAACATTTGTGTATCTGCCGCTTATCGGAAGCTAATGCTAAAGCTAACGTGCGTCCAACAAAACACCACTGCAGCTCTCCTTAAATTTATGCTCTGACATTATAGTGTTTCAGACAGCGTAGTTTGCCGGCTGCTTGAAATTAGAGGATCTTCGCCCAGCCTAACTTCCAAGTCATGGGAGGAAAAAGATGCGGGGGCGTTATTATGCAAATTATTGTAGCTGATCTGTGACTTAGTTATCCAGAAAATTTACAACGACTGATGAGGCACTACTCCTCTGTACTCGGACATAAAAATATGAACTCAAAATAGAAGATTAGCCTATATTTCAATTTTGACCATTATTGAAACATGTTTCAAATAAGGGCCAAATTTAATTTTTGAATACGTGTTTTTCAAAGCTTTTGATTATGCGTCAATCCCTTGCACACATGCTTGCTCAACAATGTGGTAGCAAGATAAACAAAATAATGTTTAAAATGAGGTCAAGATCATTGTTGTTGGGTTGTTGTTGTTGTTTTTTTCTGATCTGTTATTTTAAAAAAAACAGTTGGGCTTCTTTATAGTTTCTTTATAGTTAATGATATGAGAGCCCTGAAGATAAAGTTACCGAGGTAGTCGGGTATCAGAACTGCATGTCGGATGTTTCTAACAAACCTGTCCGTGTCAAAATCTGAAAAGAATTGGACGAGTTCTTCCCACCTGATGCGTTGGCAGGCACTCCATAGACCCAACTATTTGTGTACAAGCAATTAAAAAGTCAACGTTACGTTACATTTCTGTTCTCCTTTCAACCGAATCTGTCGGCGCTAATGTAACTGAATCCGAGCCAAGTTCAGCAACATTTTCTTCCCAGGTTCCATTGGAGCGACTGCCTTTTAGAAAGACTTCTGTGGAGTCCTCACCTCAAGTCGAAAGGTAAGTCTTGCTTACTGACCGTTACAATAATGCTTCGAGTAAGATTGTAACCGGGCAAATTACGGAGGTAAGCAGCCAGAGAGTATTCAGACGCTGATACGACGGCTCGGTAGAGAATGAGGAGTATGGTTGGCCGGTTGGATGGAGGGGTGGGGGGGTAAACAGATGAATAAAAAAAGAAAGGGGGGGGGCCGAGCAGACGCAAGCCGTGGTCGATAGTGTCAAAAGCGGATGACAGATCTTAAAGAATGAATATCGATCTTTTTCAGGGGGTGGGGGGGTGGGGGACTTTACTCCGGCGACCTGCGGGAGGTCAGCCGGCGTAATTAGACCGGCGGTTGTCTGGCTCTGAACTGGGAACGGGAGCCGTGAGATTCTGGTAGACCTGGCCAACCAATTTACGCGTTAAAATGTTCATTATTTTTACGGCTGTCCTTTTTGAGATATGACAAATTTAATAGGGAAATCTGAGTTACATTTGGGGGTGGGTTCATTGCTGTCAAAATGAGTGATATTTGACACAAACAGTATGAAAGGGTTCAAATGGAAGGCTCCCTACATTACTGTACATTTACATGAGCTCTCTGTCGCTGTGAGTGACTGAGCAGCAGTCAATTGTGCGTGTGCCTGCGAGTGCGCGCGTGCGGCTGTGATGTGTGTTTCAGCGGCTTCATGCGGTTCTGATTTAGTGCTCGGCAGGTTTGCTCACAGGCCCGTGAAGCACGCTCCTGCGAATCCCAGCCTGGCGTCCTTTGTCCTCCCCGAGACGTTCCCGCTTGGCGGTTGACCCTCGGTTCAGCCCCTTGTATGCACGCCGCCCCATCGTGCGCGCACACACACACACACACACGGTGTTTATGGTTGAAGATACTCAACACCCCCACGTTGGCAGACAACGCCGCCGCACTAGTGTCGGTTGTCACCGCCCGGGGACGTCTCATGGTAAGGTGAACTCGAAGTGAACCTGCTCCGAACATAAATAACATCGCTCTATCATCTCCCCACCCGCTCCCTCTTTTTCTTTAGCCTCTGTCTGTTTTTTTTTTTTTGTTGTTGTTTTTTTTTTTTTTTTTTAGCCTCCCAGTTCTAGTTCCCGTACTCTTTTCATGTGAGCGCAAATAGAAGCATTAACGCCAATGGAGGTAACACGGCTGTTAATCCACGCACGCACACGCAAACTCAACCCTACCAGCACCTGAGCGAGGCCATTGAATGTGACGATGACGCCGGCATCAAAGCGATGTTCAAAAGATTTTGTTTTATTAGATGATGCGTTCGTTTCCGCTGCTTCTGTCACCAATTGCGGAAGCTTTTAAGTTGAACGCCGCTGAGGGTCGTGCAATCATAATGATTTCAATTTTTTTTTTTTTTTTTAAAACGGGGGATATACTTTTCAATCGGTGCTTCGGTTGTGTGTTGAGTGTAGATAGTAAATGGGCTGTCACTTGTAGAGTACGTAAAGCGCTTCACACTGTTACCACATTTACCTACCGATGACGCAGCATCAGGAGAAACTGGGGGGGTTCAGTATCTTGCTCAAGGGCACTTCGGCGTGGTTAAAATGATTGGGATCAAACCCCCAAACTTTGGCTTGGGAGACGACCACTCTACCACTGAGCCATGCCGCCCTTCATAAAGTCTGGATCCTTTGTTATGCTTCCATTGCAGCAATTTTATTGGATGTCAGTATTCTAACATTTTTATAATTATGCTTAAAACGGCATTCTGATTAATATTGGGTTTGTGGAATATGAGGTAAATAACAAAATCCAGCCGTTTTTTGCCATCCCTGGGGGTGGCCGTTTTGTTATTTCTGCCGATTGAAAATGACATCACAACTGCTCAGGGCTCAGGTAACGACCAATCATAGCTCAGCTTCAGAAAACAGGTGAGTCGTGATTGGTCGTTATCTGAGCCCTGAGGGTGTGTGATGTCATTTTCAGTCTGCAGAAGTCACAAGATGGCCGCCCCCTGAGATGGCTAAAACCGGGTGGACTCATATTTTTATATTAATCATATTGCCTTGTTTTAACAAGTTGGTCTGCATGGAATATATACCTGTAAAAAATATATTTAGGGGTGACTACCTCTTTAAGGAAAATATTGAAATCTGAAAAGTCCACCAACATCTCGGCGTTATGTTTGACCTTAGAGGTTCCACTACACTTGCTTCTTTTATACCTCCGTCCTCTATTCATATCCCGGCATCCACATTTTAGCCTTTACTTTTTATTTTTCACTCTGGTCCCACTGCTTGTAATTCCTGTTAACACAGGAGGCATTTATTGATAGTCCATTCCCATTAGTGCTGTTTACCTGTCAGGGCTGGCTGCGCTAATGAGGGAGCTTTGGGGGGGAAAAAGAATGAGTTGGGACGGTTAACCGCTAATGGATGTTTACAGCCTCCCTGGATACCACCACTGTGTTTGCCGCCACCTCTGCAGCTAACCCGCTACCCGCCATGTAGCTCGCGCAGACACACTCCTGCAGGCTAATTGGTGCTGCACTGAAAGGCCAACGTGGGCCCTATTTGATTATCAGGGGGATTAAGGTGGGTGGAGAGATCACGGCTAAAGACGGAGCCAGATAAGTGCGGGGGGAGGATTGTGGCGTTAGGCACTTGGAGGCTAGCATTTGGGGGGGGTTGCCGGATCGATAACTCCAAAGCAGGAGGGCCTCGGGACGGGGCTGAGTGCAGACGTTGGGAGCTAAATGGAGGTTTGAAGGGGGTACGCGCGAGGGTCGTAACGTCAAAAGGATTTCTGAGAGTACTATTAGTGGTGGCGGTGAAGGGTAATCGCGCCATTAGAGCTGTAAGTGATACTAAATGGCGCAGGTATGGTTAAGAAAGTAGCGCACGTCGCGAGGCTGGCAATGCAAATTGTCGATCAGGCGTCTTAATCGCCGACATATCCTTGAGAAAAGCGCCGATAATTGTTTTCGGGATGACGGACGAGCTCGAGCTGACTCGCCGGACTCGTTTTGTCTGGTTTCCTGAGGCCGGCAAAAGGGGGAGGCGCGGAGCCTCCCGCTAACAATATGGATCGCGCACTGCTCGTGGATTTCATCCTCCCCCGAGAAGATCAATTTGTGCCGTTATTAGATTATAACGGAAATCTTATAAGTGGGCAGATTAACCGTGGAAGGTATTTATCTGTTTATCGAGCCGTCTGGGCTTGTAGCCTCGCTCCTCCTTAGCTCCTTGGTGTCCGCTTCCTGTATCCCCGACTTTAGCGCTACGCTGACTCGACTCACGCTGCACTGATACTCACATTCACGTGATGACTCAACAAGTTTGACATTCTGACAAAAGCTCCTCATTAGCCACGAAGGCCGCTCGCCGGAGGCTGAGCTGCACTGCGTTTGTTTACGAAGTTGATGTGCATCACGCTTACACTTCCTGTCTGTGATCCAATGCGCTGCCGTTTAGCTCCTCGCCGTTCTCATCCTGCTACCCTACAGAGCTGAATGAAGTAGATAAAATCAGATTAGATATTCTACCGGGGGTAGATGACACACAACCACTCTCATCGCCGCAGCTACAATTACCAGGCAGGCCTCCTGTGTCTCATTGGGTGTCTATTAAGCATGGTGGGGAAGTGGGTGGTTGGGGGTGGTGCGGCAGGCTCATTGTCGCGATGGCAGAGTTTAATTATTTCCAGCCGGCGCCTGTTGTAAAACATGCTGATAAATGAGCCAACAGGACAGCGCATCATTATTTTTCAACGGTGCCAAGGCTCGCTGGAACATGATGATTAGAGCGGGTGGGAGGTGCCCGTACCTGTTCGAGCCTGAGCCAAGGCACGGCGGGACGGAAAGGGATGGTGCGTGTTTCCGCTCTTGTGGCAGAGTTGCTGGGACGCGGCGATGGCAAAAGTGTTTTTAAAGTCAAGTATTTTATAAGAAGCGCAACTAATGTCGTTTCTGTTTCTGGATTGCGACATCCGTCTCAGTTTGAAGAGGCTGGGAAAAGCTGCAGTAAGTCGCATTCGCTACCGATATTCACGTATGTGCAGCGGATGCGTTTTCAAAATGAGTTTGATGTATCATCAAAAAGCATAACGCTAGCCAGAGGCTAACCTGCAGTGTATTTGTTTACGCAGAAGAGATGTGCTTCCTGGCTTAAAATGTTCTGGTGCCATTTGGTATTTCTCTGGACAGTATTGTACAGAAAATTCTGAACACAAATACATGAAAAATTGCATGACTAATTTCAACGTGTTCATGGCATGCTTCCCAAAGCCCACAATTGCATATAAAGATGCTATAAAGATGTCTGCACTTGTTTTATTAAGTCCAAGAAAGTGGATTCTGCTTTCAGCCTTTACTCATCTTTGGTTATCTTCAAACAGGACGCTCTCAGATTTTGGGCAAAAAAAAAAAGTTACCTTCCTTAATGAAGGCCTTTGGTTCTACTTAAGAACAACAATCAAAGCTACCATTCAACAGAATTAAAAATGCCAGTAAAAACTTTCAAAACTGAGTTTTCTATATTGCCAGCTGTTTTAAAGCATTTGGACTGATTGTTTCTTGACCCAAAGAATACTGAGTTTTGTGACAATACTTCACAAACAAAAAAGAGTAAAGTCTCAATCCACCAGAAAATGTTTCGAGATTTGTCCATTTTTTGGTAATCAACAGTAGAACAGTGGGTTGGTTTTAACAAAAACAACCATTTCTGACCAGTGAGGAAAACAAGCCTTTTGTGGAAAAAGAAAAAAAAATGTCAAGGCACTGGCAGTCTTCCATGTCTGTCCGTTGGATCCAATGAAAGAGTTAACACCGTTGCTAAATTTTTCTTTGTTTTTGAAGAATTTGTCATCCGTTTTTTATCTTAATCAGAATGACGTAAAGAACCAACAATCATTTAGCTGTGTTAGGCACAGCCCAAAAAAATTGTATACAAGGAATATTATTGCAGAATGTCTTTAAAAGCATTTTGTGTACATGCAAAAAATAAATAAATAAAAAAAAACAGACTTTTATGCTGAAAATCCCAAATCGTCATAAAGGGGAATGGTGCGTTTTTCACTGCATCTTAGCTCCGTTTGACCGCTTCTTAAGATTGTTCTCAAGAATGCCGCTCGCGACCACACGCTAGTCTGCATCTCGCAAACAAACACACACATTCACAGTCATTAATTTTACACTTTTTTAGCAAAGCGGGCACATGTGGACCAACCCCATCTGATTAATTGCGTTCCTCCTACACCATTATTAAATCGCTGAGGCAAATGTACCACATACAATAAATCCCTCTCGGCCCATTATTAATCAAAAAGGCAACATAAAAAAGCAAAAGAGCGTCAGCTGGGCAGGTAGCGCCACAGTGCTAAATCAACTTTATTGCACGGCGAGCAGCTTTATTCACGTGCTCAAAGGGCGGCCCTCGCCATTGGCGGGCGGGACGCTTGCCTTCTGGTCAGCCGTCGTGACCTTTTGCGACATTGATCGGCCAACTTCGTCAGGGCGCAAAGGTTGGACGAGATGCGAACAAAATAGACTCTGTGGTGGCCCAGTGATTAGGCGTACTATTGACAAGTCTGCTGCGAAAACCCCCCCCCAAAAAAAACCCGTCAGAGTTTTGCAAAGCTATTTTTCAGATTGAGTGCTCATATTCTCCTAAAAACTTTGTTGATAAACTTTTTTAGAGTCAATGAAAGCAAACCTGGGGAACATGATGAACTCTGTTACATACAGTATACCCAAATACTCGGTGCTCACAATTTGACAAAATCCCTTGACGTGATTTTCAGAGAATATAACTCAAGTGATCACCCTACTAAAGTCATTAGCTCGGATATGAATAAAGAATAGTTAGCAATGGCAACGTTTACATGGACACATTTATTCGGATTAAAAGCCAGAGTGGAATAAAAATACTTCACGTACACACCTCATTCGGAATATTCTGACCCGATCAAGCCCATTCCGATCAAGATTTTATTCCGAACGGGAGAGGTGGGTTATGTCGATTATTAATCCGATCGGCGCACATGAAAACACTTATTCAGAAATTTCGGAACAAACCATCGGAACAACCCCAAACATGGGTAGTTTTGTACAAAACAACCCCCCAAATTTGACTGTTTTGTAAAAGCCAACACAAGCAAGTGGGTCAAATTGACCCAATTACTGGATCGGTCCATTTTTGACCCAAAACTGTGTTATTTTTCATCCAACTGTTTTTCGGGTGTAGTAGAAGCAGAGCGAGTGAAAGGCGTGGCGGGCGCAAGACTGAACTAGTCATTAGGAAGTGTTAATTCAACGTAACAGCGTAAACGGCAAAAATATGCAAAATAACTCTAACGTTTAAAGTAGAAATGGACGGAGAGATGTTTTGTTGACACGGAAGTCACTAACGGCTTCTTTTTCTGCTACTATTTCCGGTATTTTTGGTCAATCTGCGCATGCCAAAATCACCGATCAGAATCTTAATCCGAGCTCTGATCGGATTAAAGAAATGTTGTCCATGTAAACGTAGCCATTGCTATATATTGCAAAGAAACTATACATGGCAGTCAATAATTAGCCTATTTGTCAAAAGTTGAAAATGAAATAAACTATGTTGTTATCTTATGTTTGGCATGTAATAACTAAGATATTAGCGTTCCTTTTAATCCCGTCATTTCCTGTCACATCTACCGCGAGTGGCAATGTTTTGCGTATGGACGAGTTGTTGTTTCCATCGGGCTCAAAAGTGCTGATGCCCAGTCCGCCGGCTGCATAATGCATGCGCGTGATTAATAGTGTGTGAGGACAGCACAAGAGATGATTGCGGTATACCATTTAACTTCACCTTATGTTAAACACTAATTGATTCCAATGAATTTTAAACGCTTTCTAATTGCCGATTAAAAGCACACACAAAAAAAAAGAAAAACGGTCGAGGCAGGCTCGCGTCCGGGGGAGGTTGCCGAGTGCGCCGGCGAGAGTTTAAAGGGCATTGTCCTCTTAGCATCCACAAGTAAATGTCACACTTGTCTGTTCATGTGTCAAGCAAATCAAACATGCGCAGTGGCCGAGGCATGCTAAGTGACAAGTGACCTTGCCGCCGTGATGGAAGACCGCGGCCCCCCGTTTCTGATCCACTTGTTGGGAAACCCTGTCTGGTGCCCGTCTTCAGATAGACGCCCGAGCAATTAGACATGAGATGGCGTCTGACACTCGCGCCGCTTATCAAAACGCAGCTCCAAGTGCGCTCATGAATTCAAATGAAAATGCGTTTCGTCCGACTCGAGACATGCAAAATAATCAACGTGGCAGAGGTCAAAAGAGTTGCGAATGCTCGCGCGGCTTTACAGACAAACGCAAAGTATTGACAGAGTGCAGATGTCAGCCAAGGCTGAAACACTGCTCCCTTAAAAAAGCAGGACATAAAGTGCTCTTCTGGATCCATGGAAAGGAATTGCAGTATCCAAGACAAGTGCATGTCAATCCAATATAATTTGAATTCATTATGTGAGATTTTCCTTGTAAAACCTGGAATAATGTTCAATCCATCAACATTTGGACTTTATTGTTTGCTCTGCATGATTGGTGGAAATTTTATTTTTGTCTTGCAAAAATGTGAATATTGTCAACTGGAGCAAAACTTGGATGTTTGATTTTTTTTTTTTTTTTGTTCTGTTTTTCTCGCATAAAGTTTTTTTGAATATGGATATATTGTATGTTACTATATTTTATTAGATCAGATTTTTCTTGTAAATTCCAATTTACTCCAATTCGACCCCTCCCTAAAAGTGTCAGTGAATCCATGAAAAATCGCAAATCCCAACCCTAACTTGCATTTTAGAATATTTTCTACCATGCATTATTATTTATTTTTTTTATTTATAGTTAAATAAATCTTATTAGATAAATTATTTGGGTCGATTTTATTAATTAATTTATTTATTTTTTAATAGATTGCCATTAAGCTTTTTTTTAAAAACAATACACATTTAAAATAATTTAAAAAAATTCAATCTTAGAATTTTAATTAAATGAAGTATGAGGAAAATAGTATTTTTCTTATTTTTTAAAGATTATTTTCCTTCGATTTAAAATATATATATTTTATTTTTATTTATTTGATTTGATTTTTTTTTTTTGGTCATTAAAGTGTGTCCTTACACCAAAACTTCAGCACTGGCAAATTCACATAAATTAAAACACGCCCCAAAAAAGTTTTAGCTTAAATCGACAACTTATGCCTATAAAAATATACATTTATACTACAAATATAATATTTTTAATTTACTCCTTTTAACCTTTAGTCACTGTGTCAGGTGACCTCCCTGATTGGATGTCTCACAGTGCGTATACGTACACATGATTGGGCCATCTGTGAGCTATCTGACCACACACGCACACACACACACGAGCACGCACACGCGAGCGTGCACACACCTTACATCTATTACCGGGCCCCACAGTGTTCCATAATGTTCGGCGTAGTCAAGCATAGAAGTAAAGGTGAAGCAAAATGACTTGACAGAAGTGCTGAACCACAAAGAACACCTTGAAGGGCATGTTCACTGTCAATGGAGTCCCGTGTAAGCCGCTTCAATTAACATACGACTAAATGGTTCCCCGGTTGTGCTGTAGAACTCCCCACGCCCATTTTGACTTTTTTAGTAACTTCCCAGCGACAAACTGGAAGTCAAACGTGGGCGGGGAAAATATAGCTTTATTGTCAATCATTAGTTTGAAACATATACATACTAATACTAAGTAACAACGAGCAGCGTCATTCTTGATGCTGGGTGTGAGTCTCCGCTCTTTGTCCAAACAAATGAAAATAAATCAGAGGAGCACGAAATGTTGAAAAACAGGACGGAATATTTCACGTGTTGGTTGGTTGGGTTCACAGTGTCGACAGAAAATATCATTCAAAAATTCCAAATTATAAACTAACTTGTGCTCGTTTTCTACTGTACTAGACTGTTTTCCACTTGAAATACGGTGGCTGAGGAAACTGCAATAGCAAACTGGAAAATCTGGATTATACAGTGGATATCAAAAGTCTACACACCCTTACTCAAATGTCATTTTTTTGGGTAATAAAATTGAGAACTAAAACCTAACCCTAAAAACAGCGTTGTGGTTAATATTGTGTTTGTGTTTAGCAGCATGTTTTACATTTTTTCTTTTTTTTTTTCTTTTTTTTTTTTTTTTTTTAGCGGGAGGCTGGGGCAGATTGACATTTCCATTTATTCCAGTAGTGAAAGATGAATGTATATACGATTGCTTTTAAGTCACGAGCGTGTTCATGGACCGCTTTAAACTCATATCTCAAGGCATATATGCCTTTTGTGACATTTGTGAGATTTGCCTATTGTAAAATATGTCTTGACTCCATAAAGGTTCGGAAACACTGCTGTGTATTACCGAAAATGACACCACATATCGCGACACCGATAGTTTGTCCCGCTACTACTGTGTTAGCATCTACTTACTGCTTACAAACACTGATGCGATCCGTTCCAAATTCAGTGATAAGAAATGCAGGCGCACACTGGCAAAAGGCTCCTCGCAGGCCTCGCAAATTACCAACCCAAAGAGCCGACGCTCACGTTTTTGCACACAAGCACACACACGAACGATACAAATTTGAAAAATCCCATTTACTGTGATGCTACGTGACTGAACATCGCTAGTCTAGCGTGGCCTGCCCGCTCTCTAGCCGCGGTAATGCCGCGTGAGATTTGCCATGCGGCGAAAGAGAGGCGCAGGGGAGGGGGGGGGGGGGGGCTTGGGGCGGCTGGGTCGATGCATATGGAAAGGGGCCCGGGCGCCTCGGATCTCTCGGATCTCTCGGTCATGCACCCCATTAGGTTGCGCCGTTGATGCCGGCGCTATCAAAGCCCGAGTCAGCTGCTCAGCAGCGGGCTTTATGCCCGAGCACACCGGCGGAGACAGGCCAGAAATCAGCCGGCACCGCCGGGATAGGCCTATTTATTTTGTAATTAGGATGCGGGAGGAGGAAATCTGAAGGTAACCGGCGGGTCACAAAACACAAATAAGTTCACCTATACTTGCACACATACATATACACACTTGGCTTTCTACCTAATGGCGCATTTTCTTAGAGGATTTCAGCTGTGGTGAAGCGTTTCATCATGCAAATGCATCTCTAGACTCTTTAGAAAAAAAAAAAAAAAAAAAACAATCTGGAGAGGATAATTTGCCCTACAGACAAACAGAAATGATGAAAATGCCCGGGATAAATGGGCTGAATGAGTCAACACGCCACGTTGTGAATAGCCGCTAATGTGTTTGGGTTTGGAGATAACGCACAAAAAAAAAAAAAAAAAAAAAACAAGCCAATGACAGCTTTCACTTTGGCTCGCCGTCACCGATGAATCCCGCCGCTCCGTCGTCATTGTCTCGGCGCGGCGCGAGGGCCACTCGGCTTTTCACCGCGCTGCCAACACGCGCGTATTTGCGGAGGTGAAGCTAACGCGCTTAGCCGCTGTTTTTCCCGCCTCGCTCATTCTTCGGTGGGACTTAGTTCTGGTGCGGATTTGCTCCCTCTGCACCCGGAGCGATGCGCCTGAGCGGGGACGGCAATTCAAAACCGTCCCTTTCTGTGGGCGCTGCTGTTCAGCAAAGTAAGATTTGCTGGGGGAGGTTGATACCTACCTTCCTTGTTTACTCTCCCCCTTTTGATTTTTTCTTTGAATTCCTTTTCTTCTTTACCTTCCCCCCCTTCCTGTGTCTCATCCTCACGCACATCCACCCTGCTTGCTTTATTCTGGGATGAAACACTTTCCTCTGCGGTGAACTCTTCTTCTCTTACACATATACTTATTTTTAACATCTTAACCAATTATTTAAAATGTAGAAGACCGCACAGATGGCAAGGGCGGGGGAAAAAAAAAAAAAAAAAAAAAAAGTTCTTACTGCTGTTACTGGGTATGGAGTACTCTACTGCGCAGAGCCAGATGTCTGTTGCAGTACTAAGACTGACCTGTGTGAGGCAGCGTCGTAGAAGTTAGGCTACTTTATTTGATCTGTTAACTACGTAACCGGCTATTGGTTCATGTCACAATCAAGAGGTCTGTAGCTTGTCCGAATTGGTCGACCACACACACAATTTTTGCAATCATTATTTAACAGGATTAACATTTATGATTTTCAGCCTGATCTGTGAGCAGATCAGGAAGCAAAAATCATTCTGAGCACAGATCACGTTGCGGTATAATTACTCATATTCATGTTTCAGAGACATCCGATAAAACTGGTCAACAATTTTTCCCCAAATTTTATAATCAGCGATGCAAGTAAACTTTTCTCGATGATTTTTTTTTTTTTTTTTTTGCGCTGATTCTGAATTTCCTTCCATCCATTATCCATATTTTCCCTTGTTTTTTCTCTAGCACATCAGGTTTTCATAAGAATAATATAATCACAATAATAAAAAGATATAACAATCAGTGAAATTTATTAAGGGATACAGTCAGCAACAGGTCATTTTTTTCTGTAATGTCATAGCTTTAAATTACAAAGCAAAGTAAAATCAGCATTGCGCAAGATTTTACTGGTGAAATTTAAAAGAAAAAAAAATGAAAATATTTCCAAAACCTGATATGCTAATTAAAGTAAAATGGACATTTTTGAAACGGCATCAAAAATACTTTGAAGCCATCTCTGATTAACCTTTGCTGTTGATTGAACATATAATATGTTATTGTATTACCATATTGAACATTTTATCAGCAGATTGAGTTGGAAAATCACTCTTAACGCATTCTACACCACAAGCTCATTAATGAGGTTAATCGTTTAGCAACATCCAACAATCGGGCCTTTGCTGACTTTGATCAGAAGGGGTCAAAAAGAAAAACAGAAAAAAAAACAAAAACAGACACAATAAGAAGCAAGAGGTAAGTGAAGTGACAAAAGGTTGCTCATCCTATTGCCACCGTGCTCTTTATCCCTTTAGCGTAGCATGCGGCTTTCAGGTCTGTGTGAAAACTCCGGCGTGAAATTCCGGCTAAGCGTCGCGTGGTAGCGACGGAACATGGAACAGGGATGAGCCGGGATTAGGGGGAGGCCCGAAAGCGCTCCCTTTATCTGCGCCTTGTAGGGCGTCCCGCCAACTGTGCGACACGAGGCCGGTCGGTGTCCACTCGCAGCGGGGACGGCGACTAGACCAAATCCCTCCACCTCTGGATCCCCATTTCCTTATCTTCCTTTCTGTCCCCCCCCCCCCCCCCCCCACCCCCCCACACACACTTTGTGTTTGTTCTTTGGGTGATCTCATTTCATCAAGACTTTGTTTTGCCGCCTGCGTCTGTAGCGTCTGCCCTGGCCTTGCGTAAGCTACACGTGGTTGTGAATTTATTGTCCTTTTGAAAGAGTCCGATGTCAAGGGCCCCCCACATGCCATCCTCCGCCCTGAGTGCTCCTCGGCTCAACTTTTTTTTTTTTTTTGTCCTCACCTTAATGCCGGCACGCTTTTCATCCACAGTCAATAGCTATTGAGCTGTTCATGAAAGGGAAATGACAGCTAGTTCATAACTTCCAAGGCCGATCGATACGTCGTTCTTCAAAGCCCTCCCCCCACTCTCCAGTTTATCCCCCAGCGCTACCTTTTCAAGCACCAGATGCATCATTATACTTAAATAGGAATACATCCTAAGAAATTGGTTCGAAAGTCTTCTGAGGGATGATTGTGATCCAGTTAATATCAAGCATAGTTTTGATCAACACCGTCAAGTAGAGTTGTGCAATATAACAAGACAAATGAACACGGTTATCGTTCATATAATGGATTTTTCATTATTTTTACTTTTTAAAGGTTTATGGACAATATCTATACCAGGAATGGGCAACTTAAATGCTGGGAGGGGTCACAATTTTTCATCAGTGCCGCTGTGGGGCCAGACACAAGCACGTACTTCCTAACCAGATGTGTGACAAAAGTGCTGTTTTAAATATGGACAAATGCTACCTTGCTAAATGGCATAATCAGGCTAGCAAAACTAGGACCGACATCGCCATAGTTGTAACCCTTTAAGAATTGGATATTTGAATACATACGGTGTAGCAATACATATGAACTGGCAATACAATGTCCGTGTCCAAACGAGGACATACCAGCAATATGTTTCACTTTTGTTTTTTTTAACATGTAGTTGAAATTTGTGTTTACTTTTTATGACTACATATTTTAATTTATTATTATCATTATTATTATTATTATTTTTCCAACTTAAGGAAAAAATATATAAAATATTTTATCTATATCTATATATTTTACTCTCCCTCACTCTCATATATATATATAAATATATATACATATATATATATATATATATATATATATATATATATATATATATATATATATGTTTTATATGTATTTAATGTATTTTTAATGTAGTTTTGATTTTAACCTTTTTTTTCTTTGTATATGTATTAAAATTGTATTTAACATGAGAAAAATACATGCTTTTTTAAAAACAATATTTGCATTTTTTTTTTGTTAGAACAATTTTCTTGTTTTTGTTTTAATATATTTTTTTGTTGGTGTGTAAACTTTGCTCACCATTTCGTCATTTAGTTTAACTTAGTAGGAGGTAGCATCCTGGAGTTGCAGAAAAGCCACAATAAAGACCCCCATCCCTCCGAAAACACTGGCACGCACACACACCCGCACACACACGCCCCCTGTGTATTCGGGATGTCAATAGAGAAGACAGACAAGTCTTTGAGGGCCGCGCTAAGAAAGAGGCCTGGGGTAGAAGTACCTAAAGTGGTGGTGGTGGTGGTGGGGGAGGGGGTTTGTGGGGGGGGGGGAGAAAAAGGATGATAAATCTATTTTGCTTACTTTCTCAAACATGAGAGAGGCCCCGAAATGCTCACGTCGGTCCAGCCAGCAGGCAGCTGAGCCTCAACCGCACTCGCTCACTCTCTTGCTCTCTCTGTGTCTGATGCTCTCTCCCTCGACCTCCCGTTCAAAGCAAAGTTGGCTCCTTATTTATGTGCAAATTTGCTCTTAGGCCCTACGAGGGTGGCGCGCATGCTGAATCTCTCCTTTCTGGGCTTTAGCAGATTATCCCGCTGCTCCCTTTGGTCCCCGTCGCCCTAAGCCCAGCTGCCCCGACCTTTTGTCATTGAGACTTTTCTCTCCGCGCCGTGCTGTCTTTCTTTACCTCCGCGCCACCCCCCCCTCGTCCCTCCCTCCTCCCTGCTCCGTCCTCCCACCACCGCGCCCTCCTTCACTCCTCCGCCATCGCCCGTCTCCCTCCTTCGCTCCCTCTCAAAGGGCCATTATATCGCTCTCGTCACGGACAAAGGGCCCCGGAGAGACAGAAGGGGAAAAAGAGAGGGAGGCAACACTTGTGCTTTGCCGCTCGCTCCTTCCTAATCGATGAAAGTGGCCCACATGGAGCTCTGAAGGATAATCGATACCACTTCCCCCGCCCCCCCCCCGACCCCCCCCTTACTCCCTATCTTTTTTCTTAACTGTCCGATTTGTTGCTGAGTCTGACAAAATGCAGTAAGTGGTGTGTGCGCGTATGTGGTGGGAGTGGACACCCCCTGATCGCTTCTGTCTTAGGGTTGGGGGTGGGGGGGTGGTTGCGTGGTTTGATCAAGTGAAGCTGACCTGATACAATGAATTCAAGAAAGTGAACACATCCAGGTGCCCCTGTAAAAATAAGCCTGTAGCTTTGCCTTAAAGTCTGCTAATGCTAACACATAATGGGAAATGCCATCAGGGCGGCGGTGCTCAAACCTTTAAAGCAACAGATATTTGAACACAAGCAGCGACGTGTAATAAAACAATACTCGAATGCTTATATTCTCAAAACACAGCCATTGATGTCTAAATCACCGGTGACCAAAGTGAGTACACCCCTAAAGGAATATGTGCAAATTGAGTGAAAGGAAGCCAGAATTGGAGTTTCGTGCTCCCTCCTACGAGCTCCAATAAGGAGGCCGGCAGCAGTATTTTGGACCAACTGGAGACGCCTGAGGGAGGACTAGCTGACTCCAAAATAGTGTATAACAGTATATCGGTCGAGATGTAACGAAAGCGTGGATTACCGTTTCCAAGTGCTGTTGTGAGGAAAGGCTTTACTTTAGGCAGCTTCCTAAGATAAAAAAAAAAACTCTATTTAACAACAGCATCGATTTGCCGGTCAAATTTCAAATCACTGTCAATTATAACCCAAATTTGAGACTGTTGGCTTTAGATAAGACGCCAGGAACCAAACACCATGTCTTCTCTTTTCTTTTCGTTGACGTTCAAGAAGTTTAGTGCCATCTAGGCTTTGATTTCCTATAGACAGGACAAAAGTGACCTTCAGGAGAAAGTGTCCTTTTTGCTTTGCGGGACATAGAGATCTGTCATCCTCATAGCAGTGAAAGGAAATACCATGCTTCCTTAAGATGAAACCCAGTGGCAGCAATTAAAACGGAAACAGCAGGGTCCCCAAAATCGAACCCTGTGGAATACCATACGAGTGGGGCAGAGTGGGACTCAGCGCAATGAAAGCTAACCCAAAAAAGCGGCCATTCGATTGACAATTCAGCCGTTTTTAACAGTCCCTCAAAATTACTGCTACTACTACAGAAACGTTTACTACAGAAACGGTCACTACCACCGTTAAACTCATATTAGACAGATGGTTGAAGCTAAATTTGATAAGTGACATTAAAGTCATCATACATAACACAATTCTGTTTTTGACATTGTATTGGATTGTATTGGCGACCCCTCCTCCATAGCCACTGTATATCCCAACAGCAGCCTTCATATTCCAGTCCAACTGCTGACGTGCGCCTACCCCCACTTCCCTCCCAGCCAGGTTAGCTTGCTGAGCAAACACCTGGCTAAAGAGTGGACTCCCTTTTTTTTTTTTTTTTGCCTCTTTTCTCCCTCCTCCTTGCCTGCCTTAGCTCGCCGTGTGAGCACACGGAAGGATTTGGGAAGCCTCGGCCCCGCTAAGCCACTTCATTGTATTCCCCTCCATCTTCCCCCCTCCCCCTCCCACGTTTGTCTTTGGCCGTTCCCACACTGTCTCGCTCTGAGCTCATGTCTAGTCCGCACGGATCAAAAAGCGGTGTCGTCATAGAAATACTACATATCTGTTTGACCTTAAGAAAATGATTTTTTTTTTTTTTTTTGCAAGGGAGCTATAATGATTTTAGTGGAGCGGGGCGTCTAAATGAACGTGTTATCATTACACAAGTATAAAAGAAGCAAGAAGATATTCAAGTACTTCTGTCTCATTACCAACTAATTGCATTCCTGCAATAACTGTACAATGGCGTGTCTCTCGCTTGTCTTTTGTTAATAAATGTGTGTCTTGAGCATCACTTAAGCATTGTAAAAGCAGTACATTTCCTCACCACAGTTTTAAAATCGTGATTAAAAATGGAAAAGAAAATACTACTACTACTCCAGTTTATCCGAGCAGGTTTTAATTGATTTAATTGATTCTCGTTGAGGGTATCGAGGGAGTTATTATATTTATTAATTATTATAGAGTTATTATATTATATACATATATTATGTATTTAATTCATTAATATTACAAAATACATTCAGATAATGGAAGGATGGATGGATATTACTGTATTGCATATTATATTATTATGAAAACCAAAAACTGCCAACGACAGATTTTAACAAAAAATATTTTTGTTCATTTGGAATTTTATATATATATATATATATATATATATATATATATATATATATATATCCACTATGATGTATTCAAAGTTGGCTTCGAAATGTAGTGGAACAATTAGACAACCATTTGTGTGCAGATTAGGTGAAATGCCATCAACCTGTGCACACACATATCATACACGTTCCTCACTGCTACATTCACGCACGCACATATATACACACACACGCGCGCACACTTGTCTTAACTAGATTTTCAACAGCTTCCTGCCATCTCTCCCACCCCAGCGGAGAGAAACAATTACAGCAGCGAGATGACAAACGCCACATCCTCCTCGCTTTGCTCGGCTCAGGCTGTTAAACGTATGCAGTAATTACCTCTTGGTGGCAACCCTCGCTGTCACTTTATTAGCTTGTCCCTAACGAGGCTTTTTATGGCATAAATAGACACCGATGAAATGGCAATTAACCTTGCAAATGGGTATAATTGAGCGTCCACCGGACGCGGCTATTGACAGGGGGATGTGTGGGATGCCGAGGGGGCGGGGCGGGGGAACGGCGGGACATTCGCGGGGCATGCTGGGAGATGACGCGGCCACGGGGCGAGTCGCTCCCACGGTCTTTGTTGTGTCTGCACCCGGGCAATTGTTTTGGTCCCTATTAACCTCCTGGCCCCCCGTGTTTGGGAGCCGATTCAAAATGACAGACGTGGCCTGGTGACATGGGCGGTGAGGAGTGGTTCTAACAGGGGCTTCAGGACACGGGAGCAGCCCCCTACCCCCTTATGTCTGGATAAATAAAGAGAGGGTGGATGTGGCGACTGAATGAGCGACATGGCAGTCGTTTTTGATTTTGGATTTGCTATGGGCGTAATAATTGACGGTTTAGGATTTGCCTGAATCAGCTCGTCCCAACCCGGAATGAAGAAAAGCGCTGCTAGGGTTTTCAAGTTTTATCCATCCATCCGTTTCATTTGGAGTCGGGTCACGGGGGCAGCAGCGTAGCCAGGAAGGCCGAGCGTCGCTTTCCCCAGCCGCTTCCTCCAACCCTTCCACCAAATTATTCCCAGGCCAACCAGGAGACAGTCTCTCCACCGTGTTCCGGGTCAGCCCCAAGGCCTTTCGTCGGCATTTGTCAGCAAAAGTCAGTGACGGACAGATGGACGGGTTCCTCAGTCTGACGGGAATGCCCATTTCTGCTTAGCACCTACCCACATTTTTAAACCGCAGTTATACTTCACACAAACCAAATTATTCGTCTTCAGGCTGACTGTACAGTATATTATCCGGTTCTTCAACATCCGTAATACCTTGTCGCGTTTTATCAACAAAGTACCGCCGACTTTTATCCCCGCAAAAAGGCCAAAAGGAAATAAAACTGTCAACTTACATGAGAACATATAGTTTGCAAGTTAACCGATTCCGGCCCCTCGGGGGGCCTTACCTGTCCTCTCGTCAAACTCTTGCCACACATCGAGAGCTAGTGGGAAGAAGAAGAGGATAAGTGCGGGAGGGGTAGACCTGCGAGGATGAACCGTGGGATTTAGAGTCCAACGGGTCGGGCGGGATGCCAGATAGTCTTGCGGATCGCGTGAAGCTGTCAAGCAGGGGCTGCGAGACGTGAGAGCAACGGGAGCCTCGGAGGCGAGAGTCCCGGCTCGGAAGCTCAGCGGATAGCAGAGCCGCGGAGCTTAGGCGGCGGATCAGGCTTGTTTTACCGGAAACTGTCAAAGGTAGGGAGTAAGTCGGAGGAAGCTGAGAATGAGCGTGTGACCAGAGAACCGATGAGGAGGGCAGAGAATTGGAAGTTCAAGACTAAAATATTTCCTAATGAGAAAGGAGATAACTAGAATGGTTCTCGGTAGTTCACAGACCTCCGCAAAAGCCGAACGACGGATCACCGCCAATTGGTACGCCTTCATAGATTACCACCTGCCGCATATGCTTCAGTTTTAGATTGCCGTGTGGTTCGCCGAGATGTTACATTTGTAACAGACAATGTTATGATCAAGAATGAGGTGAAAGAGTTTTTCACGCATTTTTGTATTTTTGAAAAGACTCATACGGAAATCCATAAGTATGTGCGGTTGGGGACATTGAGCAGATTTTTTATTTACGATTGTAGAGTGCAACTGGTTTCCAAGCAGATCGTAGAGGAAAAATCATGGATAACGCTAGACTTTACACAGATCTGATGGGCTGGATTGGATCGGGGAACATTTATGTAAAATTGGTGATCGGGTGTAATGTCATGAATTGTCGATCGATCAATGACGTAATTGAGCGGATCCGCCCAAAAATTCATGACAGCAAACACAAACTCATTCACTCCAGGGACGTTCTGTGCTGCCATTGTTAATCATCCAAGGTTTCTCATCATATACAGTCAGAAAATTCTAAAATGTATAAATAATTGGGGATTTGGGTCGCCCCCCCCCCATCCAACAGCATCCCCTCCGATTTTCCATGAATTGAATGTTTATCAGCAATTTTGAAATAATTTTTTCTTGACAGACCGCCCACACCACAGGATTATAGCTCAGGATTATCTTTCAGAGATATCTGAGAATCGGCCCTTTGCTGGTAATGCTCAAATTTGCCCTGATTAGGTGTATACCGTATGTGTGCGCCGCTTTATTTAGACTGATCGGGTTGCTTTTCAAATAATCGTTCAATTTCACGTCATGACCATGGAGTCCGTGGCTTGGCCCAAATTGTGTTGACCAAGGTTAAGATTTACCCGGAAGAATTTGTGACAGCAAATACTGTATGGATCAGGGAGGAAACATCGCACAGCACAGGACAATCCCTCAGGATGATCTTTCGACACATTCTAGAATCGGGCCTTTGCTGACTCTGATGCCAAGTGGGGGGGAAAATGCTCAATCTGGCCCCATTGTCCGTAGGTGTACCCCGATTTTGGATGACAGCGAAGGGCCCCCCGGCATTTACGATGCCGGCGTGTATTGGACGAGACACGCGAGCCGTGTTTGAACGCGTCCGGAAGAAAGTTGTGTTAAATTACGCAGAAGGAGGTAGCGAGACCTTGTCAGGACGTGGCGTGGGTGTTCACGGAGAGCACGGCGGACGGACGCGGCACCGCGTTCATGCCCCCCGGACTGTTCTGTCAAGACTCATGACCGTGCCGGGCAAACGCTCGCATGCACATGGAGAGGCGGGCATTAAAGGGCAAGTGAGGGGAAAGGCGCGCTTCTCCTTTGCATCCGTGCGGACTTTTCTCAAAGACACTTGAACTGGTTTGAAGAGAAACCTATTAAGGCGCCCGTCCTTGCACCTTTTTTGTACTCCTAATGCCGTCGAAGCGCCTTTGTTTGTGCCAAGGTGCCGCTTGATGCGAGTCAGGCGTCAGCCAGATGCTCCGTTGTGCTGCGTCAATCTAAAAAGAAAAAAAAAAAAAAGAAAGAACAACCTTGAGCTGTAAAGTTTGCGCTCGTGTGTTTTTTTTGGTGGGGGGGGTGGGGTGGTTAAAAAAAAAAAAACATTAAATGTACAATGCGTTACAAATCAGATTAATAAACGCTTAATGACTCTAAAAGGAAATTCCTCTAATTGAATATTTACCGCTGCTTATCGTTGTCTTTCAGTCACACTTAATTGCCGTAGCTTTTTTGTTTTTGCTGCATTTTTTTTCTCTTGTTTTCTGGGCAAAAATGCCTGTGTTCCGCATGGCTGAATCACTCTGCCTTGATTTTATTTACAGCTAATTGTCTTAAATCCCATGTGCTTTACATCATCCGGAACTGTCAAATGCATGGTTGCCATGACCTTGAATATGTGAAGAAAAAAAAGCTAATATAAATCAACAACAAAAAACTCCTCACTGCCACAAAAAGAAAGAAAATATGGGACCAAAACCAACAATGGAATGTAGCAAGTTTTAAAAACCTACTTTTACAATATAACATCTCATGAAAAATATATTCTTGTATAATATATTACAATACTATAAAAATACAACATAACCTGTTTTACAACCAGGGAGGTTACAGCCCTGTCAGAAATCTGTGTAGCCACAGTGAAGCCCCTCCAGCATTTTATTTGGTATTCTAAAATATATTCCTCAGGGGTGTGCATCTCTTCACAAAAGACAATTCGATACGCTTTTCGATATGTGGGGTGCGAAACGATTCAAGGACGGTTTGATTCGATTCGACTCAGTGGGATTGTGATTTGATTAATATGGTACGGCTCAGTTCGACGGTCTCAGTTGTAAAAAAAATAATAATAATAATAATAATAATAAATTAAACATTAAATAAAAATTAAAATCATGTATAATGTTAAAATATCCATTTGTTTGTCTTCATTTGATTTGGTTTATTTTTTCATGTATTAACTATACAATGTTGTCATCCTGCGTTTTATGCACAGTTTGTATGACATCAGAAAAGATGCGCGGATAAAATTTGAAAATACTCAAATGTCGTGAGTACAGGGCAAATCAACTCTTCAAGAACTCTTCTTTCTTTAAATTGAGCATTTCGAATAAGATGACATAAAAAACACATTCCCCACACCTTGAGTATTCTGTGTGCAAAGTGCTATTTCAATAATGTGCAGTTTCTCCCCGTTATGATTATAAAATGGACCCAAGAGTGGTGTTGGCGTCCATTACCTGTGGCTAGCTAAAGAGATGGAAGCGAAGGCATTTGTCTGCAGGCTACTGACCGACCGCACAAAGCGCTCTTTGTTGTGTCCAACCCGAATACTTACTGACACGTGGCCGCCGCGTCCGGCGAGAGTAATTCGCCATGATTGGCCGCCTCTGCTGGGAGGCATGACTCCGCCCCTCCGCGCATCCCCGCCGCCGTGGGGAAACATGGGAAGTTGTTATCCCTGTACGCTTCACGTCCCGCGCCCGTTGAGACGAGTGATCGGTGGAAGGCAATCAATATGTCTTCCAACAGTTGGCATGCTCGTCCCTCCCTCCGTCCGTCCGCCCTCGCCCGTCTTGTCACTTTCTTCGCTCTGAGCGCCGCGTTAGCGCGCTCATGCTAGCATGTGCGCCCCAGCATGTGCTCCTCTTTGCTCACTTGGCTTTGACACAAAAGCGCCCCAGGCCAAACTGGCGAGTGCAAAGGGATGCTTAGCCCGATTCCTTTCCCTCTCAGTGCCCGTGGACGCCCCGCAGGCGAGAGAGACTCCACGCCGCGCGGCCGTCATCGCCACTCGCGTGTTGCGTTAGCCGTCCCTGAGCACTTCACAGTGATTGTTTTCAACTGCATTTTCTCACCATCAAGGGCCCCGGATATTCTTTTTTGACATTAAAATCAGTGCTCCCCAACCTTTTATGTGCAATGGATCAGTTGCATGTAAAATCTTTTTTTTTTCTCCCCCAAAGACCACATAAAGGCCACAGAAATAAAATTTTGTCATCTTTTTTTTTTTTTTTTTTTTTTTCTTTTTTTTTTTTTTAATGTTTTTATTGATATTGACATGAGAAGTTTTTTTTAATTGATTTTCTGATGCAAACCATTTTGGATCATATTTCTTATGCTGGCCTAATTTTGGTTGTATTTTAAAATTACATCGAGCATTAAATAACTGGACTTGGGCTCAACTGAAACATTTTGTCTTTAAGATAAGAAGATATGAAGGCCTTTATTGATCCCACAACAACCTTTTTTTTTTTTTTTGGACTCTACATGCACTTCCAAATGAAGACCTGCGCTCCCTCGTTGGGAGCAATAACCTAGCATGTTGCTTAGCAGCCAAGTGATTCATGCCCCGCATCCTGGCACGCTGCGTCCTCCTCTAGGTGTCGACAGCTGCTTCTTCTCCCGGCCTGCCCGCCGAGAGGCTCGCACGCAAATGAACGAGTGATACGTCAGCGGGCGGGGGATGAAAAAAACGGCAGCCGATTATCCCCTAATTAACGCTGATACCTCCCTCATGGACAATGTCCCATCTCATCAGCCAGCCGACGCGTCTTAATGTTAGCCGCTAACGGCCTCGCTCGCATATGTCAGTCCTCGTTAAGGGACCGCGCTCGTAATTTCCTCCCCGTTTAATGGCTTGTAAAATGATGGTTAACACTCACTATTTGGCTTGCCTTCCTAGGCACCCCCTCGCCGACACGGCGCTATGACAGATGCAATATGACGGAGCAGGCCCGACAACTACTCCTGGTGTTTGAGTCCAGATGACTACGAGTAGCTGAGCGGCTGCCTCCGCAGTTCGAGTCAAGTCACGTCATGCCCCCCTCGGGCTAAAATGACAATGAGCGTTAGAAATGATTAAATGCCCACCCCCAAACCCTGTTGTACACCGCGTTAATAACAACACTCTCAGAAGGTAGACTTCAAAGATTTCCAGATTTGAGTGCAGTCGAGCTTCATTTAAATTCAGAATTTAGTGTAGGAATGTAAAATTGTCCAAATCCTCCGAATTTCAGCGTCCGAACAGTAAATATCGTCCAAAGTCCTCCATGAAAGCAGGCTGATGAATGTTGAATGAAAATGTTGCATCCAATTTTACTTTGGAAAACAATGATCAACATTTTTGCCTATTTCTTGACATATTATGGACCTAACTAGTAACTGAATCATAATTAATGTATGGTTTTTGCACTGTCAATTGAAATAATGTCCTATTTTGAATAAAGGGGTAGAAATTCAAGTTTTTTTTTTTTTTAATCTAATTAAAATTGACAAAATAATCGACCTATTAGTCGATTATTAAAATAATCGTTAGTTGCAACCCTAGTGGTTATATGCAATTGCCACACCGTCTTGATAATATTGCTGGAATTTAGTGGTTTCTCATTCACATGAATGCCGCTGACTATCATTGCTGCATTTCACATCCATATACATGATATCATATTTACTTTTCATGTACTTTTACCATCCACTGCTGATTGTAAGGCAAATATCAATTGATTCTCAACTACTTATGTACAGTACATTATGTATTGGGTGACATGAATGCCGCCGACTATTACTGCTGCTGTTCACATCGGAAATTGTGAAATATTTATTATTCATGCGCAGTTGCTGCACTGCTGACCGCTAGATAAATTCCTGCTGTTGAAATCATTCTCGACGCCATTTTCAACATATATCTAGCGTTCATGTACAGTTGGCACATACACTGTTTCATTCTCAATAGTTGCCTTCAATGGCACATATTATATATACCTTACCATTGTTGGAGTTGTTAGGTTTGGGTCACCAGGGCGCAAGCCCAATTGCCAATTCACAAAAACAACTCACTGCGTGTTCGTTTTATCTTTTTAGAAGGCATTCAAATATAAATAAAGACTCACACAAGTTGGTTGGATTTTCCGTCTGTTTCTTTCAGTGTCTGAAGTTCAGGCTCCTTTCCTTAACCTCGCGGGGACTCGTACCCGTGACGGGCAGAGTCAGAAAAGCGCGCCATCTAAAATGCAGCCCTCACATATACTGTATACCGTATTTCCCTAACAGAGGAATCGAATCCAAAAATGTCGGTAGACTCCAATCTTCTCCCTCCGTGGCTTATCACTCCAAGTCTCAGGTCATCTTGGCCTCTCGAGTCCTTCCCTTGGCTGACGGCTCCCGAGTCCCAAGGACTCAGCCCTGTGAAACTACTCGAGGCCACACTCCCTCCGCAAGCGCGTGTTTGTATATACGTGTACGGATAAAAGTGTGCACAACGACTGCGTACGAATGCCTGTTGGTGTGTTTGCGTGTCTGCGAGCTTACACAAAGAGTTTTTCCTTCTCAGCTATTATGTTATAACTGCTTATGTGTAAAGATATTTCGCTAATTGCTGCAAGATGACAACAAATGTGTAACGCCATTAGCAAAAATGTGCGACAATTACTATCTGATCCATGTATCACTAATACACTGATTCACATAAAACCACGATTATCCATATGCAATACAATAATCACTTGGCTAACATCCTGCTAACATATTGGCTAATATGAAATCCCCCATATCCTCCACCATTGTTGCCATATTTGTAATATGTACTGTATGTTATTGGTATAAAAGTATTATGTCATGGCACTAAATAATATACAGAGCGTAAATGACTGAAACAAGCAAAACCCTGCTGATGGTGGCCGAATCTTCCTTGGTGGAGGTAATACTGTACGGTGTTTTTTTTGGACCACGTTATGCACAGGAGGTATGGCACTGGCCCGTGTTCGGAAGTCCAATTATATAACAATTAAACGGTTTCCCCTCCCTAACTTGATGTCAGCCTCCATTAAACGCTGAGAAACATGTCACGCGGCGTACTGTACGTGCACGGCGCCATTAAAAGCAAAATGTCACTTGAAGCCGAAGAATTCATTCTTATCTCGAGAGACGGGGCGCACTCGGCCACCTTCTCTGCATTCTTGTTGTATTATGAAAAAAGCAAACATAATTATTTTTGATTTCTCGGTTTGCCGCCGGAGCATTTGGTCCCATCGCCCCCCCCCCCAATACACACACTCCTATCCCATCACTCCGACCCCCCCGCAACCCCCCCTTGATTGAGGGCTAATGAAAAAGCTGTCCTGAGCGTGGCTGCCTCCCTTGTATCCATTAGGAATAATTAGACGGGAACAATTTTGATGGCTGTAACCTCGGCGAGTGTGGCTAATGGCGTTATAAATTGCTCCTTGTCCTGGGCCCCGGCGAGCGGCGGCGCGCGAATGGCGGGGGCGAGAGACGCTTAATTCAAAAGCACTCTGTCAACAGCGCTGATTTGTGTGCTTAATGAGAGCGTTTAAAACAACAGGCGCAGCTCATGCATCCTAATGGCCTTGGCGGGAGCGGGTTCGATAAAGAGGCTTGTCCGCCGTAATTAGCCGCGACAAACGCCCGGGATTAAGAGACGAGGGGTGCGGGGGGGTGGGGGGTGCGGCTCGTAAAAATGGCCTTCACTCTGACAGACTTTCGTCTTCAAGTCGCTCCCCTCTTTAACTGTGTAACTCACTGCATCTTTCGGTCATCATTGTCTTTGGTCAGACAGGTTCATTGATCGTTTTGTTGATGCGCTGAAGACTCTTTGCTTCCGTCTGTTTACTACATAACTACAGTCTCTTTGTCTGTTTCGCCTTCTTGCTCTAGTAGGGGATGTACACAGTACAGGGAGTTCCGTTCCTACACTGGCGATGTAACACGAATTTCCGCGTATGTCGGATTTCACCGTTAAAGTCGAAATACTTTGAATAAAAAAAAAAAAAAAAACTTTTTTTTAATGAAAATACATTCAAATCAAAAGCATACGATGCTGTACTTAGCATTACTGCTGAGAAGTGGGCGGAGGAAGGCGAAAAAGGCAAAGATTCTGCCGGCGCGCACAGACACGATGGAGACGCTCTGCGCTTGCACAACCGCAAGGAATGCTGGTCTTTGTAGTACAGCAAGCGCTTGTATGCGGAAGTGCGTTGTTTGGAAATACGCATCGCAAATACGCAAGCGGAGGTAAACGAGCTCAGAGACGCAGCACAAAAGTGCACTTTTGGTGCGAGGAGGAAACCGGCTGCTTCATTCGTATGGTGAGTGACATGAATATTGACAGTTGAAAGAAACTCGTCGTACACAGAGAGTTATTCAAATGCCGGAGCAACTCTGTCCGCTCAATTATGTAAACGGGATATTCAGAATGTTCCAGAAATCGGAATTTTGACTTGAACCCGAATATTCACTGCATGTAAACGTAGTCGCTATAGCGCTGGTGACAAAATGGAGGAGGCGGCGCGGGCGTTGTAAAGTGGAAACGCCGTAGGTCGCTAGCTCGTTATTTGAGGTCTGCCTGTTAGCCATGTCGACGCCGACGCTTGTACTTTAAAAAAACAGCCTTAGGCTATGGGTGTGGTTAATACGGATGCAATAAATGGAAAACACTGATACCACTTTACCAGCCGGACATAGCAATGCGGGATTGGTGACGAAAAAAAGGTGTTTCCGTCGATGCTTAATCCGTCGATTTTAAACAGTGTCCCGTCATTCGTCGACCGTCAACAAAATGGGCGTCCGTCATCGACGGACCGACAAATGGGTCCGTCGCATTGACGGAATGCCCATCTCTGTGTATATGTTGTATATGTTTATAAGATTTATGTCCATTTTTCGTCGAAACATGCGCTCTCGTATTTCGAGACTATGAGCACTTGTCTACTACTGTTAGCTGTCATAACGCTTTGGGCTGCGGGCAGGAATAACCGGCATTGTCCCGGACAACATGTTGAACACAATGACTTGATGTAAGTGCAAAAGTAGCCGAAAACGGCGTGTGACAGAAACAAGACACCCAGGAGCGCAAAAGCGAGCCTGTACGACATTGACGTTCACGCTAAAGGAGCTGCGGCAGTGTGAAGCGGTTAAGGGCGTCTCCAGTCGATGTTTTAATCACGTGTGTCGTGCAGAAGGTCTTGTAAAGGACTGTCTGTCTGGCCGGCTGTAAAGAATGGATGCGGAGAGTGACAGAGACGGGGGCCGCCTTAAAAGGTGCTCACCCCCCCCCCCCCCCCCCCCTCCACAAAGTAAATGCATGCTGACAAGATTAATTGAGCATTGCAGATGGTGAAGTGTGAAACCCGCACCTCCGATAAAATGGCCCTCACATGCACACGCACGCAACAAATAAACACACACTCTTTCACACTTTTATATGCGCGCACACACGCGTTGAGAGAGAGAGAGAGAAGCTGGCCGAGCAGCGTCCACGTGTCTGGCCCAGCACAAATGACTTGATGGGCAGTTAAATGCAGGGGTCGGGGGTTAAATGAACACTGTTGTTTATGAGGATGCGCTGTGAATCCATTTGCATTCTAATATTCTCTCCATTTTCACACACGTACACACGGACCGATGAAGGGTTGGACTGGGGTAAAAGAGGTGGGGTGATGACTGGTGGACAGCTTGTTTAAAAAAGAAAAAAAAGAAGGGGAAAAAAATCCCATTATCTGGCTATTTATGGAATACCTGGCCCGCCAACCCTCCGTGCCCTTGTTTTGTTCAACATGAACCCGACACGATTGCGCCACGTGACGCCGCCCGTTACTTTACGTTTTCAACGCTATTAGAAATGTCGGCAAATTCAGCCCTAACCCGTCCACAAGCTCATCCACTCGTGCGTTCTAATGACTTGTCAAGTTAACACAGCATGGACAAACAGAATTGAATGTCCCTTTGAAATATGCCTAGTGGAACCTCTATGGTAGCCCTATCTATCTATCTATCGATCGATCGATCAGTCTGAAACCGCTCGGTCATAGTCTAGGCTTGTACATGGCCACAGCCAAGAACTATGTGTGGTCATAGTCTAGAACTGCGTTGTCACGATCTAAAACAAAGCATGGTTATAGTCCAGACAGATGCATTTTCACAGTCTAGCATTATTTGTGGTCGTCATCTATGTCGTCACAGTCTGGACACGTGCGCTCATAGTCTAGAGCTGCATGGTCTGAGTCAGTACCAATTTTTGGTCAATGCCAAGAACTACATGGTTATAGTCTATAACTGTGTGGTTATAGTCTAGCACTATGCGGTCTCTGTCTAAAACTGTGTGGTCATAGTCTCAAACTGTAGATAGTCAAAGTCTAGAGTAGATGATGTGGTCACAGTCTAAAACGGAATTGTCTGAGTCTACAGCGATGTATGGTCACTGGTCGTAGTCTAGGACTTGGTGCTTTCATAGTCTAGTACTGCATGTGGTCGTGGTCTAGTCTGTGTAATCACATGATTACTTTTGATTGGTTTTCTGTGAAGGAATCAGTTAATCACTGTGAAACATCAAAACAGTGAAGCTTAACTTTGACCACAGAGGAATCGGACTCCTACTTCAGGTTTGAGCAGCAGTCATACAAGTGCGAAAGATCAGCGAAGCTCCGCGTAATGTTCCGACTTGAAAACATTCAAACGGTCACAGTCTTACAAACATCACGTTTAGTGGCATGCATGGACACACGTAACATTCCCAAATGGGACGTCATCATCATCCCCTTCCAGACGGGACATCATTACGACCCGTCCGCATGTGCGCGTCTTTGGCGATTTAAGACGGTCTTTACGAGCGCTCGCGGGCCGAGGGACACGCGTGCGGAAGGAAATCGATGTAAATCGTAACAAGCTCTTTAGCCTAATGCTCCTGTTGAAACGCGCGGGGATCATCATTTCCCCCTTTTAGCCGACAGTCTGGTGCATCTGTCAAGGAGCGCTCATTACGCGTAAACAAACTCAGGGATTATTCACACATGCTCCCTCCGAAGTGCACCTTGTTGCTTTGGCAAGGTAACTCATTTTATTGCCAATGACACAAGTGCCGTATTATGCGAGTGCATCAGTGTTGTTGTCAGGCTTATTGCGAGAGATATTTGTGGGCTAATGCAGTATTATTAGTGTGGGAAAATCAAGCAAATCTTATTTTCAGTTACTTGGAACAACTTTTGCCCAATCGACATATTCTCAACTATAATGTTTTTTGATTGATTTAATATTTGATTGTGCCTGCTGAATAAATACATGTTTTTATTTAAATTGTAAATTATTTTCGGAGTCTAGTAAAGTAATATACAATTAAATGAAAAAAAAATTGAATGAGAAATAATAAAAATAAATCCGTAAAGCCCAAAGTATCATTCCACACCATTTTCATTAAATTAGTGGGAGTTTTCTATGAAAAGTTAGTTACTGTAAAATTTGCGGGATGTGAAACAAATATAATTTTAACGTTCTTGTAACAGCTTTTTAAAAGTAATTTTCAAAAATCTGCAATATGATAATTAAATATACACATTATATAAACTTGGTATTGTTGATTAAAAAAAATAAAATATACATTTTATTTTATCTTTCAGGTTTAGCAAAAAACTGAATGAATGAAACGATGAATACATAGCACTTACCAAGTAAATTAGAACAGTGAATTTAAAATCTACTTGAATATTTCTTTTTTTTTTTTTTATTGTAATGATTTAAAAAAAAAATGTTTCACCAGTGATATCACAAATAATAAAATTCCGGCACGTCTGAGGGCAACCCTTTTTTTTTTTACTTTACAAATTCTCAACAAATAATGAGCTCTGTGTTTGTAATGGTCTCAAAATCAGTAGGTTTTGTAAATAGTAAATCAGTTATAGATTTCTTGAAATGGAATTATTTTTGCATTGTTGGAGGTATGCATTTTGGACGAATAATGTAAATATTTAGCACCTGAGTTTTAGCGTAAAGAACGTCCCCGTTTAAGTCAAACGGCGTCCAGTAGTTGAACAGAATCCCTTCACTCTGTCCTCTCTTCTGCGTTATTTGCACGCGTCATGAGTAGTCGAAGAGGGCAAAAGCGGAATGGAGCCCCGCGTTGCTGCCCTTGCGCGCTGTACATTATTCAGCGAGGCCGCTCGTAGCAGATTAACTCCTCGGCATTCTAACGTACGCCAACTAAGCCTTGAACCCAACGGCGGGCCCTGTGCCACCAGGCCAGAACGGACGCAAACAAACAGCTAAGCTGCTCGCTTGTATATCGAGAGACCCAGCGAGCGCTATTTTTTATTTGATTTTTTTTTCTCCGAGAAGATCAAGACCAACGCATTAACATTTAGGCGAGCAATTCTGCGTGACTATGTTGCTGGCTAAAGAACGGAGAGTTAATGATGTTAGACGTGAATCCATTATCCTTGGGTTTGTGCTCTACCTGCAACAGCGTCCTTGACCCGCCACGTTAATAACAGAATGATGTTTTCTTCGCGAGGTCTTTAACCTTCACGCGAGAGACAAAACAAAGCAAATTAAAGCCGCGAGCAAAGCTGGACGGGGGGCCTCGCACCCATCGTGCCCGTCGTTGGTGTATAAAAGTTGGAAGTTGGGATGCATTGAGTACTAGAAGTGAGTATATCGAGTTTGAAGGAAATCATTGATTTCTAACGGTAGTTTTATGCCTTCATATTTTATGAAAATGCTTCACCGACATCTGATAACACGTTTTCACAATTACGTGTCACCCCATCTGTCTGGCATACAAGGTTCAATATCTGGACTAGGAGTTTGTCTTAGAAGAACCCTTTAAAATGGCCAAAATGATCAGAGAATGGCCGCTTTAAAACAAGACTGTTAGAATAATTTTTCAGGCCTGGCGTCTTGACACATTTTTGTGGGTCTACTCATGACAAACATGCCTACCAAATTTCATGTTGTTAAGTGAAACTATCAAACTCAAGGCCCGGGGGCCAGACCCGGCCCTCCACATCATTTTATGTGGCCCATTAAGGCAAATCAAGTGCGTCGACTTTTTGCTAATTGTGTTTTGGACTTTTAATTGACTTTTAATAACATTGAGATTATTTTTTTGTTACCAGCTCCTCTCTTAAAATTGAAAAGTATTACAACAATTCTTTTTTTACGGGCTTAAGATTTTCAAAACTAGTATTCATCGATTTGTTGTGTATATATGATAAGGCCATCATACATTTATATGGGTTCACAGTCATGGTTGCTCTCCACGGGGAAACCATAACTACAGGTATGATCTGGCCTGTGGTAAACACACCCGTCTTAGAAGAACCACTTAGAAACAACCAAAATGACCTCAAAATGGCGAGGTTCAACCAAAATGGCAGATGTGACTTGTCTTACTTGGCTTTGGTTCTTGAGACTTTTTTTGTGCTAAAATTCTAAGAAGCTAAGTCAAACTGGCTTCATGGGCTGAATGAATTTTCCCCCAAAATTCAAGTGGGTGCTACTATTTTAGGAGGTTACGCCTGTAAATTGCCGTCTCTAACATCAACAAAGCGAAACGCCTGGTTTAAAGTACCGTCCGCGGATATCTCAAAGGCCGTATCGTTGTGCACCAGCACGCATTTGCCCTCATTATTAATGGAAAAATCCCTTCCGGATCCAAAGGTAGCCCAGGTAGAAAGCCTGCTCATCTCCCTTCACCCCTGACTGTGACTTCTCCTGGGGGCAGGGGGGGGGGGGGGGTTATGTGTTTGTGTGTTGTAGCATCTTTTTAATAACTTATTTATACAGCATATGATATGGAGTGAGTTTGACAGAACACGCTTTGTTTCCAACCACTGGTTGAGTGTCATTGGTTGCAATGAAATGGATATGAGGGAACCCCCGTCGGTTTTTGAGCCCCGGCCTCGAATCTCATGGGTCCACTTTGGTGATCCGCAGAAAGATCAAGGTTGTTGGGATTTATACGTTTATGATTATGCGACGGACTCGCTTGCAAGTTATTATTATTGATTTCATGATAACTGTTACCTTGCACAATTGAAATAAGACAAACAAATAGAATTTATACATAGAGTTAAAAACATTCATTTTTCACAATAGACAAAAAAAAATAAGTACAAAAACACAACATCATGAATAAGGTATTAAAAATATCCATTACAAAGACAAGCAGTAGAAGACAGAACAAAATTGGGGGACGAGGAAGGTACAGACACACTTTGAAAATAATAATTGCAAGGCAAGGAATGGCAACTTTATTTTCGAGCACATTTCATACACAAGGCTACTCAATGTGCCGCAAACAGCCAAAAGCACAGCAGCTGAGCAGCAGTCAAAGCATTTACAACACAAGAGCTGGGCACATTTGTAAAGAAAAGAGAACAAAAGCAGCTTATTCAAATTCCTAAAAATAAAAAATAAAAAAAACCTACATTTAACAACATTTAAACACATTTACAAACAACAGATTTACAGACATTTAAAAGCAAAGGAGTTGATTTTTAAAAATGCTTAAAAAACACTAATCAAACAGGAGGTAAAAGCATTTTTTATGTTCATAAGCAAATCAATCCCAATGTGAGGGTTTTTTTCTTTTGCTGAAGCATATATGCTACCTGTATTAGCTGCTATGCTAACCGGCAGGAAACAAATTTAGCTACTGTATACCATACAACAACAAAAAAACATTCAGACATTTAGATTTTCACTTTAGAGGAACTTTAGAAAATAGCGAGGTATCGGCCACAGCTAACATTTTCTCACAGGACCACTTTAATTTACACACCAAGTGCACATTTCTCCATTAGTTGCACGCGCGGATTATTTGAATGTTCACGAGGCGGGGGGGGGGGGGGGGGGGGGGCGTAAAAATGTCCTCCAATTCTGGAATGACCCCGGTTATTAAAGATAACCGCCGCCTTTTCCCAATAGAAATAAACCGAGCTTCAAGTGCGTGTCCGCCCTGCGTTCTACCTGCGATGGAATACAGCACATCACCTCTGGACGGGTGCCAGCCACACTCCTTGCTAAATAATGATCCATCTCACATACTAGACTGAGCTGTTATGTATTGCGGGAGCACTCCCAACGAATATCCAACCGTCATACGCCATAAAGTGCATTAGGCAAAGAGAGTCATTAGCGCAAATGGGCTCAAGGTACTTCTGCGTGGAAGGTGGGGGATGAGCAAGCGGGAGGGAAGCAGTGTGTGTCTCGCCTGCACCTTGTTTGGTGTACCCACCTGAACCTACACGCACGCACGCGCGCACACGCACAGCCTCAGCCTCTCCGCCCACCACCTCCACTGTTCCTGTGGAGAAGACAGGGTGCCCCCCTGCCCCTTGTTCACTCCCGCCGCGGTGCAGGAAGTGCATCCTCACTTAATAATGTATCAGAGAGAAGACGGAGCGAGGCAGAGCTCTGACCCAGACCAACGCAGCCCTCTCCATTATTTAGCATTTACTGACACCTTCCAGCTCATTTTGGACGGGCTAGTTAATGTAGCGCTACGCCAAGGGAGGGCGGGTGGCGAATCCTCTTGATTATTCGTGCTTAGTGTGTATTATCGCCCAATGAAACTGAAAGTATTTGCACACAAAAGGCAAAGGAATGTGTGTGTGTGTGTGTGGGTGTGTTTTTAGCCGAGCTGGCGGAAATACACCAGCATTTCAGGAAAATTCTAATTTTTTCCCGACATTCCCGATGGCCACCCCGCCCCTAACGCCATACTACTTTGTACAAGTTAGGGCTGAAAGATTTTGGAAACATAATGTAGTTGTGATTTTTTTTTTTTTTTTCTTCTACAACATTGCGATTGCGATTCAACTCATTCACTGCCATTGATGTATTTATTTGTCTTTTCACAATTTTTTCAAATTTTTTCAAACGTTGGAGTAAAAGACGGTCTGAAAATGTCTGGCAGTGAATGAGTTAATATGCAATTATTTTTTCAAGGTCCAATGTATTTTTTTAACAAACAATATTACCATAACAATATCAGATTTACATACATGTTTTGGTTTTATATAGCTATGCTTTTTCTCCTGGTACTTTAGTACACCCGTGTGACCAGTTTAAATGCTGCTTGTACAGTTAAAAAAAAGATTGTGACAATTTTGTTTGTTGTGTTTATTTTTGCTGCATTTCCGCCGGAAAAAAAAAAAAAAAGGGTTTCCGCTACTTTACTTGACTCGTAAGGATTTAAGCCTAGTCCAAGCAAGACTATAAAAACAAGATGCAAAGCAAGTTTTGTCCACTGAGTTTGTCTTCGTCTGGCTTTTCTGCGTGTTCCTCCTGTTTGTGTCCTGACTTTTTAAAATCACACCGCTTTGCCATTTGCGAGACAACAGCATGCCTGCAGCAGAATGTTTTCGCTGGTGAAAAAAAAAAAAAACAAACAAAAAACATCTCCTCAGGCGGTGTCAGCTTTCAGGTTATGTACAAGGCTGCTATGAAATAGCAGATAAACGCCGTTGGACCCGGGTTTCCCCAGTCTTCTTTTTTGCTTGACTAAAGATATATACCGCCGCTTCATATATGACAACATGCAAAAAACACAAAGAACGAAAGCAGAATGCACCATTGCATGGCTGCTCTGGGCTTGTTGCGAACAATTCGTAGGCACCAGCAACACACCTGCCAGCGGAGTCAAAGCTGCAAGTGTGAACCCACTCATGAGTAAATTCACTCTTCGTTCTCATGTTTCTGTTTCTAACATATGCAGCACTTTGGCAACTAGGGAACAATTCTCCAAAAAGAGGCTCCAAACTGTTTATGGCCACTCCCAGTTGAAGTTCACGGTTAAATTACAACAAAGAGAACACAAAACACGTGTGTTTTTAAGATAACTGTAAAAGTCCCACAATGGGGAAAATAAGCAAATTCAAAGCAACTACTTAACTCTGCCATAAAGTCTGCTCGCTTAAAGCTAACACTAAAGCGCCATTTCCATTCTACTCCGATACAGCCAATGTGGTTGCTTTTCCACTACACTTTTTCGAGGCCGCGCAGTTACAATGGAACCAACTGTTCATCAGAACCTTTTCCTACTTGGTCCGGAACGCAGGCCGAGGAGGGCCGTGACATCGCCGTCATCAGATTGGCTGACGGATGTACACGTGTCTTTTCAGTAATGCGCCAAGTAACTCCACTGAACACGCCCTTTTCCTGCTTTTAGCACCTTGATTTATTGTGTTTTACAACAACACTTGACCATATTTACAATTTCATATGTACCAATGGATGAAAAAGTGATACCACTCGAGTGATCCTGTGTGCCACTAGAGGGCCACAGTTTCAGAATCACCGCTTTCGATGTTCACCCGGCTAAGAGATGTTAACGTCACGCTTGAACTTGACTACGATATGACTGTATGTAATATGTTGTGCTGTTGTTGATGTTGGATCCCATCACATTTTGCTCCGGTGTATCCAGAATAAAGTCGGGATAAAACCTAACCTCCATTTGGATGATTTTTCTTCCAATCGTGGAGTCTGTTTTCCCACCAATTAAAAAGCCGACAGACATGACTGCTGACAGAATGGTGGCTCGCATAACGAATGGGAACATGGGAACGTCCATCTACGGGGCATCTACTTCATGTTCTTCCTCCACCCCCCCCCCCCCCCACCCCCATAGAATCCATTTCCCATAATTAAAGACCCTCAAATGAAATGGACCCTCACTGAGGGTCCCTCAGGAAGAGTGGCTTTCAGCAAGGAGGAAAAGAAGCTGAGTGTAGGCCATTGGTTGTTCAAGGAGCCCCTCCACCCGCAAGCCCTTCCTTCCCCTTTACCTTGTTACCACAATGGGACCCCCCCCCCCCCCCACCTCGAAGCGAGTGGCTCTCGCGGATCAATATCATCTCCGTTATTAATATCAAATGCACATTACTTTGTTTTGCGTCTGGCGGCGGGCCAAGGCGGCTCGGAGGGGTCCCGGCCGACAGCCGCTTCCTTCCTGGCCTCCCCCCGCCACGCCCATCAGCGGCCATTTACCGCGACTATAATTTACTTTGGTGAGTTTTTAGGGTATTGTTTTGTCAGGACCAATCAGGGCTGAGTAACAAATGATGCTGCGGGAGTGGAGCTGACCCCCCCCCCCCGCGCCGACTCCCAAGCTCCCCTTGCCGCCGCCTAAGTGACACACGTGGCCAAATTCGCTTTTGAAAGTTTCACGTCGATTGCTTTTGTCCTTGACTCTGCCGGCGATGGGAAGCGATGGAAGCAAGCGTGATGGTGGAGAGGAGAGTGGAGGAAACCGGACGGGGCCCTCCCGAGGAATAAACGACACCAAGTAGCATCCCTGCAGTCAAAATTCAACATGACGCTGTCTCTAATTGTTCCATTGAACTGAACGGCCCAAGGAGAGGTAAACAAATATTGATTTTGAAGATGACACAGAGTGTTTACCTCGTATCGCAGAGCACTGCCCCCCCCCCCCCCCCCTCTTTCCACTGTACAATTGCCACTGGCAAATGCTAGCACAGAAAGCTATTGTTTATAGCACCTGGTCAATTGGGGGTTCCAAGCATGCAGAGACTCACAGATGCGAGGGTTGTAATGCCACATTAAGAATTCATATTTAACTAATTCACTGCCATCGACGTATTTATTTGTCTTTTCACAGTCCAGCCATTCAATCCCAGGAACTTATTTATATATTTTTTCAAAAATGTTTTCAAACGTTAGGGTCTGAAAATGTCTGGCAGTGAACGAGTTCATTTTAAACAGTGCTGTATTTTCCATTTTTGAAAGGAAGGACTTTGTCATCTCACATGACCTGATGACGATTTCCACAAAGGTGAAGGAAGATGACACGAAGGTTGGGGAATTTCACTTTGCAAAGAAGCTTTTTTGTTGTCTTTTTAGGAAATGAGCAATGCAGACAAGTGCAACAGTAACACTCAGAACTATTATGCAATTCTAACAACAATGGCATATGTTTTTGCTTTGGCTCCATCTGAAGAGAATATGGGCCCCCCCCCCCTCAGCCGCACCCCCCCTTCCATAAACACCATTTGTTTTCACATCACGTTTAGTGAACTTCATCTTCATATTTAAGGGCTTATTTTTTTCCTCGCATTCAGCAGCTTCTTCCTCTTTTCATGGACAGAGGTCCGCAGCTTAGAAATTATTTCAACGCCCTTGGTTGGGGTTACAACCTTCATCAACCAACCGCACAACTAAAAGCACTGAGTTCTTACTACTTCCCCGAGTCGACCGCACGCAAAAATATCGCTGGGTCGAGCTGCAGCAAGTCTCAATCTCACAGTTGACACTCAAATTATCATGTGCATACGTAATAAACGGGTCATCTTTATCTGCTCGTACGATATCCTTCTAAATTCTCCTGAGGGCCCGCTGTGACTGTCCGTATAAAAAAATATATGGCATCTGTCGCACTTCGACGTCCCTCACGAGCTCCGGTGCCACTAATGAATACTCAGGAGTCTTCTTTGTCTTTTAGTCCCGTTGTGCATCACGTTTGTGGGACACCGGATGACCACCCCCCCTCCCTTTGCATCGTACAATCGCGACCCAAAGGGCTGATAAGGGGTCGAAGCATACCGTAGATGCCATGAATATTTCACTGATGATCAAATATTTAATCGGGGCTGTTTGTTTTGGGCCGTACCTCTTCATGTCGGTGTACGACGTATGGCCCATCGGCCTTCTTGTCTTTGCTAATTGCCTCTTAAGAAGGAAAGCTTGATTGGTGTGTGGCCGTGTTTCGATGAATTGATTTTATTTTAATGGTTGTTGTTTTTTGTGACAACGTGTGCGTATGAGTGCATTCTGCTACGTGTGATTGTCTGACATCTGCTTGAACTGCGACGTCCCCTCCCAAGCATTTGACCTCGAGATGCCGGCGGCTAGCTTCACGCTCCATATTGATGGCGAGCTAGCTGGTGGGTGCCAATGTGCAGGGTGCTAATTTATGCCCCCTTTGAAGGATTCCCGACACCAAACAGCCCAGCGCTCTCGTTTGCACTTTCTCTCCGTCTCCACAACCAAAGTGTAAACGAGAGTCGATGGGAGTCAAAAAGAAAGAATAGCATGCCGCACAGGTCATGGTGTGATAGCTCCAGGCTATGCAGCGTTGACCAGGCCAGACCATTTGGAAACATGATAATGTTAACACAACAGACATTTTTTTTTTTTTAGGGGGCGGGGGGATTCACAGAATGAGACAAGAAAAAAAAAAAATGTTTTGGATGTGTGATGGATGAATACAGTACATGAATTCCTGTTCGTGCGGACCGGGCACTCGCCTGCTGATAGATGCGTTCATTGCAGTGTAACAGCTGCTATCTCGAAAAACTCAATTGGGTCGAGGTACCACTGCATTTGAAATCATTTTGATTGTTTCTCAGGTGATATTCAAATTTATCAGAGCTCTAGATGAACTTTTTGCACTGGTTGCACTGGTGCGCTCAACTTTTTTTTCTTTGGTGCACCAGCACAAGAGTTTGGTGGTGCGCCCACATTTTTGAATGCGTCACATTCACACCGGTGCAGCATCTTTCTTTTATTTATTTAATTTTTTTTTTGTAGGCATACCATTGAGAAATTTGGGTTCCTGGACGCCCAAACTGGTCTGTCTAGAGCACTTTTTATTGATGGCGAATTTTGTCGGCTGTAATCATCAAATTGATTATTTCACTCTTTGCATTTTGAGTCTTTACATTATGAGTTGCAGGACCGGTGAATGTCTCTGAATGATCAGAAGGCCCATTTCCGTGCCAATAGTTGTTTCGGCAGAATAATGCTGCCTGTAACTTGCCATAGCTGATTTGATTGTACTTCTTTAGACTTCAAATTAATTGAGATGGAATCAAGAGCACCTCTGCTTGTCGCAGACAAGTAGCGCACTCCATTTTGCCTCCTGACACCATCGGTGATGGACAATGTCAGGAGTTTTAAGCACTGTTGCCCGCCCCTATTTGAATTAGCGACTTCCCAGCTCTCTTGAACGCAGCACTACTGACTCTGAGACGTTCGCAAGCCCTGACTAGGAATTGAACAGTTACATTTGATGGCTTTTAAAATGGAAATGGAAAAGCAAAACCTGAAAACCAATTTTGTTTATTTTTTCTTCCTATTAGAGCACACTCCTTTACGGAATATTGGGGCGTTTAGGGGAGCGCGAGGTGTGAGCGGACTGGCAGGTGGTTGCTGTCACGGCACGTTTTGCTGTTTGACACGAGTGCAACGTGTCAATCAATGGCTTCCACCACGCTCCTCCTGTGGGGCCTTGTGCTGATCGATTTCTGAGCGTGTTAAGAAGTGCCAGGGGGTGTTTTCACCCGCACGCACACACATTTCTCCCGGAGTGTGAGGTCGTGATGTTTCCAAGCAACAATGCATATAGTGCTGTAACTTTTCCCTGAAACATCAACAGATTCAAAATCATATTTCGTTGTAGTGACTGCATAAACACGTCTGTCATAGCTCAACATGAATCATTTATGAATATTTCATCAAACTTATCCTGGTGATCAGTATAGAGGAGGGAATGACGCAAGTCAAAACATACACTTGCACAATAAAACGAGAGCCGAAGAAAGAATGCTTTAGGAAGAAAATACAGAAATATTAGAAAATAGTAAAACCTAATTAAAATTTTAAAAAACATATCAGACTAAATGCAAAAGTTACAAAAAACAAAAAAATAATAGGGCATTTGTAGATTGTTGGGAAAAACTGAAAAAAAATTACATAATAATACAAACCAGAAAAAAAATATCAGACAAAAACAGAAATATTGGACAAATATTACGAACAAATTTAGATGAAAAATCGTCAATGAAAACAGACATAACCAACACTTAAAATAAGGCAGGTATCAGCCCGATACTGACACCAGGTATCGATACTTACCCGCCCCTCGTGAAAAAAATAAATAAATAGATAAAAACACAAAAGTATAAAAAAAAGATTATAAGTGTATGAGAAAAAATACAAAAGTATTTGAAAATAGTCTAAACAAATTTGAATTAGATTTGAGACGAACTACACATCACTTCACATCAATAGGAAACCAAAAATGTCAAAAAGTTATTAGACTAAATACACAAATGTCAGTAAAAACACAGACAAACACAAAAATATTATCTGTAAAATATCAAAATATCGTAAATACAACAATATTAGAAAATATACATTTTTAAATTACATAAAAAATAGTAGGAAAATGAATACCAAATGGTTGTTGACCAAACATGTATTTTATTTTACAGTATTTTAAAAAGAGAGGGGCATGCGAGATGTATCAACACGTGTGCTGTACCAATTTATTTACATGTTAGAAAACAGTTCCAGAGGCTCTCTAATGAAAGCTGTCCTTAACACGCACCTGCTTTCGACTGCTCTCATTTGTTCATATCGCCCGACAAGGACTTTTGCTTTCTACTCTATTGTCTTAATTACTTGCTCGTCTGCTTTAATTCATGTGTGAATGCGTTGCCTCTAAAAACAATTCCTCCAATGTGGATTTGCAAAGTTCACGACGTCCGCCGTCCCTCATTAACCCGCCCAAGGCGAATTATTAACAAGTCATTAAATCATATCGCCGCTTCCCAATCACTAAGCCGTCGCCTCGACCCACAAATGGACGAATCTCATTATCACTCGGCCGTAAATCGCTGTGATTAGGGTGTGTACGAAACAGCATGTTGTTCCTTTACATACCGTATTTTCCGGACTACGCGTCGCTCCGGGGTACAAGTCGCACCAGCCATTAAATGCATAATACAGAAGAAAAAAACAGATGAATCGCACCCCCCCCCCCCGCCCCCCCCCCAAAAAAAAACAATCCAAAAATGTTTGTAAGATGTTTTTTATTAAGAAAAAAGGCACTAGTTAGCTATTCCGGTCGCAAGAAACAAGAGCAGCTTCGTGAAGTAAAACTCTTGCTCGACAAAATGTTGTCTAGTAATGACAAAATAAGCAGATCCATCCTCAAATAAATTAAAATCACTAGCGAAATACAAACAGTGACGGCTTTTGTGACTGTGATTGTGCCAGGGACAGTAATGTATGAATATTAAATGTCGCCTAATGACTACCATCATCACCAAAATTTATGTTGACAACTCTACATGTGCGGCCATCAACCTATGAAAATATTAGAATGATCGCCCCGATATTACTGATTTTATGGCCTTAGCATTTGCTCTCTACAGACACTTAGGAGAAAAGCAATTCATCCGTAAAAAAAAACAAAATATTGGGGCGATCGTTGAGATATCTTTAGTGGTTGAATTGGGCATAAGTAGAGCGAGGGATTGCAGAAAGCGACAAGCTTTTTTTTAAACTTCTGTTGCGTTTTAGACTCTCCCATCGGCCAGTCTAACGCAGTGTCCTCGCCACCTTTTCTTTACAAATATGTGCATATTTTAAAGACATGCCACACAAAAGAACTTGCAGATTCATTTTGTCGGCTCTTGTACGCCAACTTTGACGTATTCATCCCGTAGGCCTGTGCCTCTAAGATTATTTTCAGTAAGGCTATTGTAGACTGACCGTCATCCCCAGAAAAAATCACACCGTTATTTGTTTATATTTTCAATGTCTAAGTGATAAACAACAAAAATCAAAATGACATTTAAGAAAAAATGTTTATTTTTATAGATCCGTTCCTCACGCGGGCGGGAGGGGGGGGGCACGAGCATCACTGGGCGTTACCGTAGTTTGCCGCCCGTCATCAGCACGTGTGCCGGATGCGGTTAAAGCCAAGTCAACGAGAAGTGGAGCAATGAAGTGAAGTGAGGTCACGCATATTGTTATGCAGAGCCCGAGCTGCTTCTACTTTTATCTCCATCAGTCACTTTACTTTTTTTTTCTTCTTCTTCCTCAACCCCCCCCCCCCCCCCCCAGCCCCCACCCCCCTTACTCCTTCCCTGCACAGTGGGGGTAAGATGCATGCCGGTGCCCAGGTGGAGAGCGGGAGAAATCAATAGCGAGGCCGTTTGAAGTTTTCTGAAAGACTTCCCGGGGAAGGCGCGCTTGTCAGGGTGATAGATAAAGCTCGCGCCTCAGTCAGCCCCCCTGAAAGATGCGGCCGGAGAAGACGGGAGCGCCTCACCTTTTTTAAGTGGGGGCCCTAATAATAAAACAGCATGAATAAAACATGGCGGCTGAAGCCGTGCGCTGCATTAGCACCGCCGTCCCACCGTTATAAATGATACCGGTGGCCCCGGCGCCATTTGGGTAAAAGCCCGCAGCGTGGCTTTAAAAAGAGGGGCCTCGCGAGATGGATTGATACGTGCGTTGGACCTATTTATTTTCATGTTAGGCGGCTCCAGGAAGAATGAGGACAAATTAGTACGTTTTAGTGCTGCATGCTGATTTATTGCTCCTGCACTGTGAGGTCATGACGTTTGCAGGCAAAGAATTTCTTGATAATGCTACCTGAAATCAACAGCTTCAAAATCACGTTTTATTGTAATGAGTGTAAAAAAAAAAAATCTCCGTCAAAAAAAAAAAGGTGACTCTTGTATGAATTTTTCATCACAATCATCATGGTTATCATTATAAGAGAGAAGTCAAAATATTAGAATGATAGGCTAAGAGAATAATTTTGGGGGCAAAATACAGAAATATTGAAAAAATATTGAAAAATATTTGACCAAAATACTATGAGAAGTGCAAAAAGTAGACACATTTGAAAATAGAGAAGAATCAAAAATGTTTGGAAAAAATACTAAAATAAGAGGGGAAATTACATGGAAAAATTCACAAATGGGAAAACCTAAGAAAAAAAAATAAAACAAAAATATTAGAAAAAATGTATTTGACAAATAGGTGTAAGATAAAAAGTACATGAATGATAGAAAAATGAACGAAAACACAAATAAGGCAAAAAAAATACAATATCAAAAATATTAGAAAACAAAAACTAATGTGATTTTGAACAGTTTCTAAAAACAGGTGTCTTGCGAGATGGTTTGAATAACAGTCATTATTATTATTATTATTATTATTATCATTGTTGTTGTTAATGTTGTTGTTTTGGTTATGCTTAAATATGACTAATATTTTACAAAACAATAAAATAAAATATTACACAAATCTAAAACAGCATAAAGTAAATAATGTTAAACAAATACAAAGCTAGTTTATCTATGAGCTTGGATCATTTTTCCATTATTAGGTGACAAAATATGCACCTGTTAGAAAATTATAAAAAGAATTATTGGGGAAATATACTTAGTTTGAAAAAAATGTTTTTTAAATGCAAATGTGTGGAAGTTACAAATATTCAGACAAAATTATTTAAAAATGCAAACAAAACATTGACAAAAATATTACAAAAATAATTAAATTATAAAAATATTACTAAGAATTCATTGCTCATCATCAACAGTTCTCAGATTTCTTTTTTTTCTTTTTATTATTGTTTTGTCATGACCATCAAAGGTTCGTCCCTATTCACCGATGGAGGATAAAAACAAGTTTGCTGCCGAAAAGAAATGAAATGTCAGTGTTGAGAACCCACAGCACTTGACGCCATGATTATTGATCCCTTCCTTATTTCGCACTTGAAGCTCTTCTTCGGCGTGTCAAAGTGCAAAAACCTCCATGGTGAGGTTGCACAAATTCATCATTCATCACACAAAGAAAGCCCGGCTCGCCGCTCCAAGGCCGGAAAGCACTTCACAGGCGGATATAAATCTCCTGGCGCCGCTGCCCTGACCTCGTTTGTTCGGCCCTGACCGTTCCTTAGCCCGTGGCTCGTGGGCCGCAACCGCTGGACAGCGGCGAGCTCCCCCAGCCCAAGGGTAAGCGGGGTCAAGTGGCCTGTCGCCGGGGTCAACGGCTTTCAATAAGCAACCGCCCCCGATCGGAGCCCCGGGGTCAAACACTTGACCTCGCCTACGACCGGGTCCCGGAGAGGGAGGTCAAGCCTTCGCCGGCTCCGCTTTCACCTCTGCTTCCAGGTGTCGCAGCCCTTTCGTTCTCACTGAAGTGTAGCCGGCTGGGCGTCCGCTGTGATACGCCTTAAGCGGACACGATGGGCCGCCGCTAAGGGAGGCTTCGTAACCACGCTTGGAGCTACTGGACTCTCGCAGATCGACCTCAGTTTGGCTTGGCAAGTCTTTGGAGATGTGGTGCGGAACGTTCAAGTACATTAGCATAGCAGAAAATGGACAATGAAGTCAGTTTCCTTGTTTTTCCACCAAACATGCTTGAAAATGTGTTCAGCGGACTCCCCACTATTCATGGGGGGATCGGTACCCAAGAATAATTTGGACCTTTATTTATGCCAAAATAGTGGGAAAAATACATTGTTTTTTGCAGTTTTCCATCTGAAACGTGTCCCTCGGCGATAAACAGGTGTTCACTGTACCTATTACAGACCACTACATCCACAAACCAAAATAACTGAATGGGGTGGGCTACTTAGTGTAATTTCTTTCCCCAAGTTACCTCAAAAGTCAAAATGGTGACATAGTGTTTACATGATGTCACAGACCAAAGTGCACTCGGTTAGACGACTAGCGCTAACAAAGGCACGCTACGTAGGTAAGTGTTTTCAGACACACCCGCACACACTGTACGAAGCCGTATGACATCATCGGCAGCGTCCCATTGATCGCCATTAAAGCTTCCACTTCCACTGTGTGTTTGCTCGCCGGAATTTATGGCGACATTAGAACTCCTTCTATAAACAAGCGGCTGGGTGACAGTGAAAAGTGAGACAATAATGTGTTGGGTGTTGTTTCCCCCCAGCCCCTCACCCCCAGCCCTGTATGTGAGTAATTAACTCTGCCTAAAAGGTTGTCTTTTCATCAGTGTGACTTGTTGGAGGCTGTTTGCACGACAGTGTACTGTTTTGAATGGACCAAAGCAGTGTCCTTTTCGGATGTTTCTTTACAGGGCAGTAGCTGTTTTGAAAACAGGTTGAATTTTAAGCGCATAAAGTGTTCAAAACCAAAAGGGTGGCACTCTAAAAGCTTCTCTCTCTTACGTTTATGTCGACGATACTGTAACCAATGGACGTTACTTACAAACAAATTCCAAACCTGTCGTTATGCCCTCTTAGCTGCCGGGATAAAACGAGCAGTTTTTATAGTGTTTCTTTCCAAAGTGGTATCGCCAACTAGTGGCCTGGCATGCATATTGCAATTGTTTTCAGTCATTTTTGCTCGTGTGAATGAGTGGATAGCAGGGCTGTAGTACTTGAGTCGGTACTCGACACAGGTTTTTGTTTGGTGACGGACTTGTCTCGCACTTGGCCATTGGACTTGCAAAATATTTTTGTCAACTCAACAGAGTCTAACTATATTTTTATTCTTGAAAGTTGCCTTCTTTCAAAAGAAGCCTGAAATATAGGTTTTCAGAGGATCAAAATAGCCATCTGATTGGTTAACCCGACCACGAGCGCCAAAGCACTTTTGTGTTATTTAGGCTAGCGTGCTAGCTAATAATACAGATGTCATGGCAATTTGTGTTAGCATGTTATTTAGGCTAGTATGCTAGCTAATAATACAGATGTCATGGCAATTTGTGCTAGCGTGTTATTTAGGCTAGTATGCTAGCTAATAATACATATTAGCCTCATTTGAAGGTGGTTTGTTTTTTGTTGAATAGTTAAACTACTGATTAATCGTTTAGTATTGTAATATAATAGTTTGTTTCCGTGTTTAGTTAACTAAGAATCATTGCATGCATGACACAAATTAAAAAGAGGGAGTGCTTAACCTTAACGTGTGTTTAATTTGAAGCTTAAATAGTAGATAGCCCAATGTGCCTGGGCCAATGCAAGCTAGCTGGCATGATTTGAGTTTACAGATGAAATGTCAGCACGGCGGCAAGGCCAAAGTGCTGAGTGGTACTGACCCAGCAGATGGCGCCCGGCTTGAAGACCGTACGCCATGTGAAAATTTATGAAGTGGCTGATTGAGTCGTTTGGGCTGTCACTAAGCTCCCGTCACGTCGGATAATAAAGAATTCTTTCTTTTCCTCTTCCTCCGATCTCCCAAATTTTTAATTTTTAATCCGGACAGCAGCGGGAAAATAAATGCCTCTGTCCGCCGGGCTATGGTAAATAATTAAAATTGAAAATTGATTGTTTGCACCAGAGCTGGGATTTATGGGATAGGGGGCTCCACCGCAGCTCAGCCCCCTGGGGGACCCACACACACACTTACACGCGCACACACACACACACACCGGCCTTGTTCCCGTGTGCTAAGCATTTTTTTTTTCCACATTATTCCTCCACCTAATATGCTAAGGGGAGTGTGTAAAAGGGGGTGAGGGAAAAGAAGAAGTGGAAGAACAGTACTTTGTTACACTGCACCCCCCTCCTTTTTGTTTCAAGAAAAATCAATAGATTGCAAGCCACCCAACTATTTGTATTTATCCCGATGTCCTAACATTCAAGGACAAGTCGCGTTTGAATTAAAAATCAGGCAACAGGTAAGGTAGTGCGTCCTCGCCTCCCCAGCTCGGGTGGCCTCCCCACGTCAGCCTTAGCTGACTAATGAACAGCAGGGGGTTGGGGGTTGGGGGGTGGACAAATAATGGCCCCCGCTGTTAAATTAATGAGGACTGAAATGCGGCTGGTATTTTTTTTATATATTTTTTTTAACGCCACTGACCGCTTTAACTGCACGGTGTACGTGGGTGTTCGGCGTAATGAAAATTCAGCTCGTGTAGCCGTCGCGCACATTAAGATGGATCTACCTCGCAGCCCGTGGCTCGTGCTGCATTTGCTTGACATCAATTAAGACTTGCTGCTCTTCTTTTTTTTTTTTTTTTAATATATATATGTATATAAGCACGCACTCTTCAACACTGTTAATACACTTCTTTTAGGATCATGCATCGGCTAATGTTTTTGGATTAATAGCAACGTCTGCTCTCATTCTATAAAATTCATATCAAATTTTGTTCAAATTTACTCAACTGCACACACTACCAGGCATTTTATTTATTTATTTTTAGATCAGACATTATAGTTTTCTGACTGACGCGTTTATGTGTGACTCATATTTCTAGTAGATTTACTTGGTATTTTCCGTTTCCTCAAATTTTCCATGACTCAATTTTTCACACAATCTCCCTGAGCATTCTTTGGACATCAGGCGTGTACACGACAGCCAAACTAGTATCACACATGTCCAAAACCTGAGATCATGACAACTTACATGATGTAGATTTGCTACCAAAAATAAAAAATAAAAAATAAAGCCACCTATAAGGGGCGTGCTGGCCATCGGTAATTTCGGGAAAATTGGATTTTCCCAGATGGCCGCTCTATTTCTGGCAGTAATATTGTCTTCTAGTCTTCGCAGAGGATAAACAATTTATGCCTGTGAATATCGTTATATGTTATGCATACATGTGTTTGTGTTTGGATATGCCTTGGATATATGTGTTAGCAACACCACCAGATAGATGCTAATTGTTAGCCCTTGTGCCTATGGAGTTTCCCATTGTAGCCGTCGGGTAATGGGGGCTATTTGGTGGATTTAAATAAATCATCTTTGCTTTATCTTTAGTTTGACAGTAACCTTCAGCTTTTTGGAAACACCCAACTAACGCAGAAATTGTAGCGCTTTCACCCAAAAAGTTGTTTATTTTATTTTATTTTATTTTTTCGTAGCCTGTGACCACACCATCGGTCACATGGTATTGCAACCATTTTTGGGGATTTGCTGTAATTTGAAGAACATATAAAAAGTGCAGACAGTATCATTCCTTCCACTTTTTTTTTTTATGAGTTTTTCTTTTTAGAAGCTTTAAATCAGAAATCATCTTGTCTCCTTACAATTCAACTTTTTTCATTCCTGTCCTTCAACACCTCACTGTTTGCTACGCACACGCACACACACACACACAGCAGTATGGTGGCAAACATGCAAATGCGGGCGAGATAACCTCGGTACCTTGTGTCTTAATAATTAAAAGACAGTGGTATGAAGTAGCGGGGCGGGCTCTGCTTTATTTATGAGAGGAGCGCGCACAGTGAAGTGATTGTGTTGAAACCAGTCGAGTCCTTGATCCCTGACATAAGGGTTTGTCTTTTCGGGGGCATATTTGAATATCAATGCGCAGACATGATCATCACCCCTGCAAGACAGACCACACACGCACACACACCGACGCACACTCACAGTGGAGCGCCATGCGTGTGTGTGAGTTCAAAGGCAAGACGCATGATCAAACACACATCAATGGCGTGACTCACTGAATGTTCTCGCATAGATAATGCATGTCTCCCTATGCAGGCCTACATATGTTCAAGGGTCAGTTCAGTGCCTGTTTGTTCATTCGCTTTGTATATGACAATTAGCATCTATTGTTAATACGAGCATGCGGGCGTGTTTTTTTTAGACTGCCTTCCTGTTTTAATTGCAAATTGTTTGTCAGCTGCGATTCATTATTCAGCTCCCCAAGTGTGTGACGACGTCAGTCAATAGTGGAATTGCTCAGATTCTTTTTCCTGGTCACGTCTCAGTGTTACTCGGGCCTCGTGTTGCTAGGCAGAATTGGCAGGGGATAATTCGTCACCCCCCCCCCCCCCATAGGCCAATGGATGACGGCAGCACCGAAGGAATTATTCTGTAAACAATTAAATCTTCATCACATGTGACACATTTAGTCTGTCTTGACCTTGAGAGGTTGTTTTGAGTTGTTCAATTTGGAAATCTAAAATTCTGCACATTTGAGGTTTAGCATCTGTCAAGTGGTTTAGATTTGGTAGCAATTTTACAAGCTATCTAGCATGTTTGCCTTTGAAAGATCCCTTAAAATGGCTAATGACAGGCTACGGCTTGTCCCAACTTCCGCACGGACTTGAGCGGCGTCGCTGCCGTAGAATGTGGAATGTTGACATACATCGAGAACCACCCCCCGCATTGGCACAGACGATCGTGATATCACCCCCATCGTTTCCAACGATTCTCCTTCTAATGCTTCATTCACCGAAGACAAAATGTCACTTCTCTACACGTTTCTCAAATGAGTTTGATCGCGGGATAGGAAGAAGAGGTGGGGCTAAAATATATGACCAACACTAGTCATTTCGTTGACCGGTGCTAAAACTTTGGCTAATGCTAAATGCTTTTGCTATCTTGGGTCACTTACCAGCTACGCCAACATACTCACCCCTCGTTTTCCAAGCCTCCTCCTTCTTTGCTCGTATCGGAAGCTGGCTGTATTTTACTGACCCCGCCCCCCACCCCCCATCCCAAAAGCCATCCGCACCCACTTTCCCCCCTTGCACGCCCCTGACTTCAGCAAATGTGCTCACCCCTACATGCTTCGCCTCAAACGCGCCAATCGAGTTGAATCCGCACCTACCAACGCAAACCGCGCTGACTTTACCCCGACCGCAGCCTAAGACAATCGTCCGCTCCGCCGCCACCACCGCAGAAATCCATCAAACCCGCCCTAATTTCGCCATGCATCAGTCCGACGCGCTGTTGAGCTCCGCTTTGTCAACACACCAACACACACGGCCTAGCGTGCTCTGTCGTCGCCGTCAGCGTCACCACACTTGAAAAAAAAATCAATTACCTGTACCCCCATGAAGGGCGGGCGTTGTAGGCCTGCGGGCCGGAGCGCGCGCGCGCAACACGTCCACCGGGGGGAATTACTGAGGAGCGATGCAGGGAGTAGGTATGAGGTGGTCTTGCAGGGGTCTCAAATAATCCCATCTCCTCACATTAGCAGGCCAATACACTTCACTGTGTCCTGGTCCACACGCTCATTAGATCTGCATTAGCTTCTTTTCTCTGAATCAGAAACGCATTGGAAAACAATACCGAGCGCAAATACATGCACACTCTATTGGATCGTTCATTCATCACACTCAAGATGTTTGCACAGGCCTCTGACCTTGCAGAGTTGATTTATAGAGTTTTGTGTTTAATGGCTAGTCATCAAATTTTGCCCTACGACCAAAACAGCCTTCGATATTTCGCATCGCCCGTCTGTCGAGTGTACTTCGTTTGGATTTGGTAGCAAGAGGACGAAATGTCCGCAGGTTTGTCTTTGACACCTGGAAATTGGCCCAAATGGGCCTAAAGTGGCTGCTTTGAAGCAAAATGACAAATGTCTTTTTTTTTTGTGAGTCTACTCAAGATGGACATGTCCACCAAATTTCATGTTGCTGAGTGAAACTGGCCTTGTTGTCGTTGAGCTGAGATATTAGATATTACGACAAACTCAAATTCTTGGAAATTTAGTATTGTCCGTTTCTCTTCTATAATTACCTGTAGTTCAATTTTTGGTAGCAATTGGGGAAAAAAAACTCCAGGACGAGTTTGCCATTGAAGGACCACTGAGTTGGGAATGTTTTGTCGTTTGTCAAGTCGTCAAACTTCGCTGACATGCTTTTTTGGGCACAGCTTCTTGAGACGTCTTTGTGGATCTACTCATGGTAGAAACGCCGATCAAAGGTCAAGCTGCCAAGTGAAACTGGCTTCAGGGGCGGGATTATCACAAATGAATTATTCTCAAATATTTACTATAAACATGTAATAACGTTGTAGAACTTTTGTAAAAACGGGTCAAAATCAGCCCTTCTCTAAATGGAAATTTTAGGAATGAGGCTCTTGTGAGGTGTTGATTCCGGGAGTGACTTCAGCATCCAAACAGGAAGCAAATATATCGACATGTGTCATGTGTGAGTGATATGGTAACGTGTCAAAATATGGAGAGAGAAAACACAGCACCTGCATGCACACATACACGCGCACAACGCGCACACACACTCCTGTTGCCACGAGGCTCTTCTGTGAATGCGCTGGAATCGCAACATAATACCCCCGAAGAAAAGCTATTTGCTGATATTACCTTAGTTCCTTTAGCACAAGGGAAGATAAAAAAAATGTTAAGGGGAACAAAAAAACAGATGGTTGTTTGTTAAAATGCTCCATTGTGAATTTCTGAAGACAATATACAGGTTCTGGCTGCAAAGTAACAATTACTTCAAAATGGCTTTTATATTTGCGGGAGAATTTTCAGCAAAAAAAAAAAAAAAAAAACAAGTATTCTGTAAGAAAATGTAGCTAACAAATTAGCAGCCTATCATATTCAAACATAAGTATAAGCATTTTCTTTTGTCATAAGCAAATATTCATGCAGAATAATACTATTTTTAAAAGCATAACATTTCAACAAATTCATTTGAAAGTAGATTTGACCTTTTTTTTTTTTTTTGATTGAAGAGTCAGTTATTTCATTGAAAAACAGAAACATGAACGTTCAGTTGAATTTTGTGAATCCCCCGATCAATCCATTTAAAAAATGCAAGGTCACATTCAAAATGTTAAATTAAAAGTGCAAGCCCTTCAGCCCGCCAATTGAGTGTGAAATTAACCCAAAAAATCTTTTGTCTCTAAACACGTCTTCTTGCAAGTTTTTCAGATTTTGGCTCAGTAGCTTAAAGTGTACCTCTGCCGGCCCATTTCGTGGTATGGATGGGGAAACGGAGCAAAACTGTAAAGTTCGATTTTTTTTCTTGTATTTGCCAAAATAGTCCCCAAAATAGTTACAGGTAATTTGAATGCAATTGCGCCATGTTAGGAACGGATGTGACTTCAAGTCGTTGACTGGACGACCCACCACTTGCGAGTGATACGGCAGATCGCTTGCCGATAGATGTAAATATTTCTTTTTCTTTTTTTTTTTTCTCACTAGAAATAAGCTAATAAGCCCTCGTAGAAAAACCAAATTCAGAAAAAAAAAAAAAAAAAAGTCCCCTGCCAGCCAGACTGCGAGTGAGCACGTCAGCGTCACCTGCTTCCTCATCCCGACAGTGAGACGTCCCGGGATCCAACCGGCCTGTTAGGTGGCGTGAACATGGCATTCAAACTCGGATATTTATTTATTATGTATTTGTTTTTTGTTTTTTTTACACAAAAAATATCCTCATAATTATTCTATTCCTCCCACATAGGCACAGGAATCCCATTCCGAGACCCGTCTCTAGTATGCTACGCTATTAATAGCTAAAATGCGGCACCATTAGCATGCACGGAAATTAACCCCCCCGCCGCCCTGCACTATTAATAGGACATGTCCAAATCACGGCTGTCGCATTTGCGGCTAACCGCTACAGCGCGTCAGGGGCTTAAGTGTTGCTAACTGAGCGTGGCTGCTTTATTATGCCTTGTGTGAATAATAAAATCATCATCGCCACACCTCCTTCACTCGTTTTTTTTTTTTTTTTTTTTTTTCCCCCCCATCGCATTCTCTGTCTCTCTCCGGCATTCTGATCAAGCATCATGTTGAACTTCCTAAATTACTGGAGGTGATTTGTCGTCCTCCGAGGGCTGTATCACAAGTTATGACAACATAATGCGACCATCAAACAAGCGTTTTATTGCCCACCTATGCGCGCTAAAGACAAGTTTCAAGTTCAGTTATCTTTTTTCCAGTGCTATTTTTAGATCGTATACGTGTAGCGGTCTGCATTTAGGTTGAGGACGTAATCAGCGCTTCTTCTTGCAAAGTGTCCTTAAACTAAACACCGACTTGTGTGCTAATTGTACCTCGTCAGCTGCATGAAAGGCCGTCTGAGCAGCACCGTTTTATTATTTTACAGCCACAGTTTAGTGCTTTAACTTTTTTTTTTAAGTAAAGTTTGTCGCAGAAACCAGTTTTTAGTGTGTGGTGCAGAAAATCTAAGTCATTGATTCTCTGCTTTGAGAACTTTGAGAATTCATACATAATGCTGTACTGAAATAAGTGGCAAAATAAAATTATGATTTGATTAAAACTTAAAAAAAAAACATTTTTGGCCATCATTGAAGCTTGATTTATTTAATACAAATGCAAACTTTTATGCACATGAAACCTATCAATTAGTTCTATGAAAAAAAAAAAAAATCTGGCATCAGCTCAAGCAGGGAAGCCCATACTTCAATTCCCCAGCCAATTCGTCCAGCTCTTCCGATATTTCGAGGTGCTCCCAGACCAACCAGGAATCGCAGTGCCTCCAGCATGTCCCGGATCATCCCGGGGCCTCCTCCCAGTGGGAGATGCCCAGAACACCTCCCCAGGAAGGCTTCCAGGAGGCATCCTAATAAGATGCCCAAGCCGCATCATCTGGCTTCTCTGAATGCGGAGGAGCAGTCGCCCTCCCAGATGACCAAGCTTCTCACTCTCTCTTTAAGTTTGAACCCAGACACTCATTTCATCCACTTGTATCCGATCGTTTGGTCACGAGCTGTGCGTCGTGGCCAAAGGTGACTATTGGAACGTAGATTGAGCAGTAAATCAAGAGCTTTGCCTTTAGGCTCAGCTGCCTCTTCACCACAACAGAGCGATTTAGAGACCACATCACTGATAAGACGCTGCACCTGTTGATCTGAAAAAAATCAGCGCATGAAGAACCACGATATAGTGAGTGATATCTTTACTGTTATTTTGACAATTTGTGTACACAACTTGATCAAAACTGATCGTTAACTTACTTCCAGCATTTTCTGGCTTAATTAAGACCTGAAGGTGTCCAACATTTGAGTCTCGGTTATAATTTTCGCTCCCGCAAAGACATTGGAGGTCATTCTTCGGTCTCAGTCGCCTGTCAACGGGGAGTGTCAGGAAGGTCCCTCATCCCAACAACCTCCTTGGATTTGCCATTATCCTTCCATATGGTCACACCTTAACAGGCAGGACCCAAAACAGCAGCGGGGGGGACTCCGCCCCTTTCCCTTCCTCCAGGAAATTGATTATTGATCGTGAGCAACAACATAGCTGATTGAGGGTGGCAAGGAGACAGGCAGAGCGAGGGGAGGAACACGAGCGAGACCGCAGGGCTCAATAAAGGATGATTGAAGCGTGTCATGAGACGACACGCTGACAGGAAGCCGGGCGGAGGCGCCGTCTGCCGTTCGGTCTCCCCGAAGGCGACGGACCGCCACGGGCCTCGCCACGGCCTCGCCACGGCCTCGCCGTCATTTAGCATGTTGTGTTGTGATCTTTGCTAATTCAACATATTTAGATATGGTACCGTGATAAGGTGCGCTGGAATTGGACCGATGTGACTGCCAGCATGTGGACGGGGGCTTCAATGTCAAAGTGAAATCAAAGGGAAATCAACCGCAAAATTTTCTTTACAATAATGTGTGCCATGCGGCGCCACTAGTCTAAATGAGGCATTCCATTCATATTGCATTTGTGGAATATGAGTTAAGCAGCAAAATCCACCCGTTTTAGCCATCTCAAGGAAGGGCCACTTTGTCACTCTCTGTCGACTGGAAATGACAGCACAGTTGCTCAGGTAACAACCAATCACGACTCACCTATTTTCTGAAAGTAATCTATGATTGGTTGTTACCTGAGCAACTGTGATGTCATTTTCAGTCCACAGAAGTGACAAAATGGCTGCCCCCTGAGATGGATAGAAACTGGTGGATTTTGATGCTTTACTCATATTCCACAAACACAATATTATTCAGAATGCCGTGTTTAGACTAGTGGAGGCACATAGAACATATTATTGTCAAAAAAAATTTGGGGTTGACTTGCACTTTAAAGCCCTGCGATAACATCCGAACACGATTACTAGAGTAAGTAAACGTAAGGCCAAGTAACACACAAGTTTAAAGCAGAAATCAACCCAAACATTTTTTTTTTCAAGAGTATGTTCCCAGCAGGCCCACTAGTTGAAACAAAGCATTCTGATTAACTTTGCGTTTGCGGAATATAAATTAATTACCAATTACAGCTGACCTGTTTTCTGAATCTGAACCGCGATTGGTCATCGTGAGCAGTTTTGATGTCATTTTCAGTCGACAGAAGACAAAATGGCCGCCCCCGGAGATGGCTAAAAACAAGTGGATTAACACTTAT